>NW_016806761.1:1845694-1851827 GCF_001698545.2 Rhinopithecus bieti
ACTTCTCAAAAGAAGACATTCATGCAGCCAACAGACACAGGAAAAAATGCTCATCATCACTGGCCATCAGAGAAATGCAAATCAAAACCACAATGAGATACCATCTTACACCAGTTAGAATGGCAATCATTAAAAAGTCAGGAAACAACAGGTGCTGGAGAGGATGTGGAGAAATAGGAACACTTTTATACCATTGGTGGGACTGTAAACTAGTTCAACCATTGTGGAAGACAGTGTGGTGATTCCTCAAGGATCTAGAACTAGAAATACCATTTGATCCAGCCATCCCATTGCTGGGTATATACCCAAAGGATAATAAATCATGCTGCTATAAAGACACATGCACACGTATGTTTTTTGCAGCACTATTCACAATAGCAAAGACTCGGAACCAAGCCAAATGTCCATCAATGACAGACTGAATTAAGAAAATGTGGCACATATACACCATGGAATACTATGCAGCCATCAAAAGGGTGAGTTCGTGTCCTTTGTAGGGACATGGATGCAGCTGGAAACCATCATTCTCAGCAAACTATCGCAAGAGCAGAAAACCAAACACTGTATGTTCTCACTCATAGGTGGGAATTGAACAATGAGATCACTCAGACACAGGAAGGGGAACATCACACACTGGGGCCTATTGTGGGGAGATAGGGGAGGGATAGCATTAGGAGATATACCTAAAGTAGATGACGTGTTAATGGGTGCAGCACACCAACATGGCACATATATACCTATGTAACAAACATACACGTTGTGCACATCTACCCTAGAATATAAAGCATAAAAAAATTATGTATCAATAATGGTTCATTAATTGTAACAAATATACTAAAATATAAGATGTTGATAATATGAAAAGTGGGTATGGGGTATAGGGGAGCTTTCTGTACTATCTTTACAATTTTCTGTAACCCTCAAACTGTTCTAAACAGCACAGTTTACAAGTATTATTACAACATTCAAGAGCCTATATAAGGGAAGGATTCTTGATGATGACTTAAAACTGACATTGGCAAACCTTTTATTTCAAGGGTCTGATGGTAAATAATTTAGTCTTTGTGAGCAACATAAAGGCATGTCTTCATTACAAATTGTTTATTTAGTTAGTTACAACCCTTTAGGAATGTAAAAAATATTCCTAGCTATAGGGCGACACACAAACAAGCAGAGGCAGATGTATTAATAGCAAAAGGCTATAGTTGCAGATCTCCCAATTTAAAATAACATGTAGAGAAGAGCTATTTACACATTACTTTATTGTCCCTCCAGTGCACATGTAGATTTTCTTAGTGTCCAGCCACACTTTCTTCTTGTTCGGGTCCAAGAACTACTATTTTTTGTTAATCTTTTGTTTTCTTGTTTTCTAAGACTTCTTATTTGCATTGGAGTTTTTTTTTTTTTTTTTTTTTTTTTTAAAATTTTTTTTTTTCATTGGGGTTTTTTTTTTTTTTTTTTTTTTATTCACTCATATTCAACTAAACGATTTTCTTATTTGTTTAAGTTCAGCCATTGAAGTACAGCCTTCTCTCACCTCTGCACTTAAATTCTTACTCTTGCCTCTCCTGGAAAGACCTCCCTTACATTTCTTTATTCAATCCATTCTTCAAGGCCAGACACTCCCCAAAATTTTGTTTTCTTTTGCTTTCTAGCTTTACTGAGGTATGCTTGACAATTAAAATTATATATATTTAATATATACAATATGATGTCTCAATATACCTACACATTTTGAAATGATTTCCATAATCAAACTAATTAATGAGTCACATCAAATTAGCTTTTTTGTGTATAAGGAGAATACTTGTGATCTACTTTCTTACCAAATTTTAGTATATAATGCATTACTATTAATATAGTCACCATGTGGTACCTTAGGTCTCCAGAATACATTCATCTTATAACTAAAGTTTTGTACCTTTAACCAACATCTATTTTCCTCCCCACCAGCCCCTGGTAACTACCATCTTATTGTCTTTTATAGGAATTTGACTTTTTTAGACTCCACATGTAAGTTATATCATGCAGTATTTGTCTTTCTGTGTCTGGGTTATTTTACTTAGCAAAATGTTTTGCAGGTTAATCCCTGTTGTTGTAAATGGCAGAATTTCCTTCTTTTAAAGGTTGAATAATATTCCATTGTGTGTATGTATATGTAGCACATTTTCTTTATGCATTTATCCATCCAGTGACACTTAGGTTGTTTAACATCTTGGCTACTGTGAATAGTGCTGCAATGAACCTGGGTGTGCTTTCTTCAGGATAGATACAAAGGAGAATTGGTGGATCATGTGATAGTTCTATTTTCACTTCTGGAGGAACCTTCATATGGTTTTCCACAATAGCTATTCCAGTTTACATTCCCATCAATGGTGTATAAGGCTTCACTTTTATGACATCCTCACCAACACTTGTTATCCTCTGGCTTTTTTGTGATAGCTATTATAACAGATGTGAGATGTTATCTCATTGTAGTTATAATTTGCATTTCCCTGATTATTAATGATGCTGAGCACCTTTTCATATACCTGCTGGCCATGTGTATGTCTTCTTGGAAGAAGTATCTATTCAGATTCTCAGCCCATTTTAATTGGGTTATTTGTTTATTTCTGTTTTGCTATTGAGTTTTATGAGTTCCTAATATATATTTTGAATATTAACCTCTTTTGGATATATGGTTTGTAAATATTTTCCTAATTCGTAGGTTGCCTTTTCTTTTGTTGTTTCCTTTGTTAAAGGTCCAATTTCATTCTTATTCATGTGGATATTCAACTGTCCCAACAACATTTATTGAAGAGACATCTTTTCTCCATTGCATATTTTAACACCTTTGTCAAAGACTAGTTGGTCATATATACACAGGTTTATTTCTGGAATCCCTATTCTGTTTCATTGGACTATGTATCTGTTCTTCTTGCCAGAACTATACTATTTTGATTACTATAGCTTTGTAATATAATTTGAAATCAGGAAATCTCGAACTTTATTATTCTGTCTTAAGATTGCTTTAGCTATTTAGGGTCTTTTGTGGTCTCATATGAATTTTAAAATAGCTTTTCTCTGTTATTGAAAATACCATTGGAATTTTGATAGAGATTATATTTAATCTGCAATCACTTTGGGAAGTATGAATATTTTAACAGTATTAGTTCTTCCAATCCATGAACACGAGGCGTATTTCCATGCCTTTGTATCTTCTTCAATATCTTTCATCAGTGTTTTATAGTTTTGGTGTACAGATCTCTCACCTCCTTGCTTAAATTTATTCCTGAGTTTTTTATTTTTTAAATATTATTATAAATGTTATTGTTTTCTTATTTCTTTTCAGATAGTCTGTTGTTAGTGTATAGAAGTAGAACTGGTTTTATGTTGATTTTGGATTCTGCATATTTACTGAATTTGTTTATTCTAGTAAGTTTTGTTTTGGTAGCATCTTTAAGGTTTTCTAAATCTATGTAAGGTCATATCTTCTGCAAATAGAGACAATTTAGTTTATTTATTAGTTTGATGCATTTTTTCCTTGTCGAATTGCTCTGGATGAGACTTGCAGTGTAATATCAAATACGATTGGGAAGAGTGGCAAACAAATCAGCAAGAAAAAAACAAACAGTCCCATCAAAAGTGGGCTAAGGACATGAATAGACAATTCTTAAAAGAAGATATACAAATGGCCAAGAAATATATGACAAAATGCTCAACATCACTAATGATCAGGGAAATGCCAATCAAACCCACGATGTGATACCGCCTCATTCCTGCAAGAATAGTCATAATCAAAACATCAAAACGAGATGTTGGCATAGATGCAGTGATCAGGGAACACTTCTACATCTGGTGGAAATGTAAACTAGTACAACCACTATGGAAAACAGTGTGGAGATTCCTCAAAGAACTAAAAGTACAACCTCCATTTGATCCAGGAATTCCACTACTGGGCATCTACCTAGAGGAAAAGAAGTCATTATATAAAAAAGATACTTGCACAGGCATGTTTATTGCAGCACAATTCACAATTGCAAAATCATGGAGCCAACCCAAATGCTCATCAATCAATGAGTGGATAAAGAAATTGTGATATATATATATATATATATACACATATATATATACACATACACATATATATACACACATACATATACACACATATACACACACACACACGCACACACACACAATGAAATACTATTCAGCCATGAAAATGAATGAATTAATGGCATTAGCAGTGACCTGGATGAAATTGGAGACTATTAGTCTAAGTGGAGTAACTCAGGAATGGAAAACCAAACATTCTATGTTCTCACTGATATTTGGAAGCTAAGCTGTGAGGGCACAAAGGCATAAAAAATCATATAGTCGGTTTTGGAGACTTGGGAGCAAGGATGGTAGTGGGGTGAGAGACAAAAGACTACAAATAGGGCTCCGTGTATACTGCTCAGGTGATGGGTGCACCAAAATCTCACAAATCACCACTAAAGAACATACTCATGTAACCAAACACCACCTGTTTCCCAATAACCTATGGAAAATTTAAAAAAAAGAAGTGGCAAGAGTGGACATTTTGGTCTTGTTTTGATCTTAGAGGAAAAGCTTTCAGCTCTTCATGTTGAGTAGGACGTTTGCTTTCGGTTTGTCATATGCAACTTTTATATTGTTGAGGTATATGATTTATTGAATGTTTGTATTATGAAAGCATGTTGAATTTTATCAAATGCTTTTCTGCATCTATTGAAATGAATATATGATTTTATCTTCATTCTGTTAGTGTGACATAATATAGCTATTGATTTCCATATATGGAACCATCCCTGCGTCCCAGGAATAAATTCCAGTTGATCATCGTGTATGTCCTTTTAACATGCTATTGAATTTGTTTGCTAGTATTTTATTGAGAAGTGTGACATCTTCATCAGGGATATTATCATACTACCCTAAAATTTTCTTTTATTTTGTAGTCTCCTTGTCTGGCCTTGGTATCAGGGTCATGCTGGTCTCATAGAATGAGTTTGAAAGTGTTCCCTCCTCTTCAAATTGTTGGAATATTTTGAAAATATTGGTGTTTCTTCTTTTAAAATATTTTGTAGAAATAACCTGTGAAGTCATTTGGTCCTAGGCTTTCTTGGTTAGGTGATTCAATACCTTTACTAGTTATAAGTTTATTCAGATTTTTTATTTCTTTGTACTGCCTCTCTTAAACCCTACTTTTCAATTCAAGGGATATATAATGTCCCTATGCTAACCCTAGATTCCAGTCTCTCTCTAGTGATCCCCTTAATTGTTCAGGAGTATATTTTAAATTTCCACATATTTGTGAATTTTCCAACTTTCCTCCTCTTATTGGTTTCTAGTTTCACACAGTTATGTTGAGACAAGACACTTGATATGATCTCAATTTTCTGGAATTTGTTTAGACTTGTTTTGTGCCCTAAAATATCATCTATTCTTTAACATCCAGCCCTGAATTATACCAGAAAATTAAGAAATCATGTACTTGAAGTAAATGTTTTGCACCCTTCTTTTCTCAATCTCCAAAATCCTCTCCTTTGAGTTGCTTTTATTGACTTGTATTTTAATGTCTCACCATAAACGTAACTTTAGGGCAAGGGACCCAAGTTAAATTTGACACCATGTTATCTTGAAAGGGTTTAGTTAAGGATGTTGTTAATCAAAATATACACTTGTATTAGAACTTAGAACAGTGGGGATAAAATCAAACTGTGTGTAGAGAAGAGCTCTAATTTTCTGAGTAACCGATTGGCTTTTATAAACAGAATATGGAGACCAATATGTGTATGTTTTCTTATTCACCACTGGAAAACTCATAGCCAGGTTTGCGACTCATCTCCAGAGACTGGTGTGTCCTAAACTGACTTGAGATTCTCTTATTTTCCATCCTTATTTTCCTATTTCATTTTGCTTTTATTTAAATTTTATTTAATATTCTTGTAATGTTGGTATACTTGTAAGTCACCTAACATGTGTCTCAGACCAAGGCTGGCTATAAATAATTCAGAAGTCGTGACCAATGTGCTTAGAAAGATTTTATGTTGTTGTGGAGAGAGTGTGGGCTTTGGGATTACACATGTTAAATCAACTATTGGTTCTTTTTTTTTTTTTTTTTTTTTTTTTT
>NW_016806761.1:1852150-1881653 GCF_001698545.2 Rhinopithecus bieti
TTTTTTTTTTTTTTGAGATGGAGTCTCACTCTGTCACCCAGGCTGGAGTGCAGTGGCGTGATCTCGGCTCAACCTATGCTCCGCCTCCCGGGTTCATGCCATTCTCTCGCCTCAGCCTCCCAGGTAGCTAGGACTACAGGTGCCCACCACCATGCCCGGGTAATTTTGTGTATTTTTAGTAGAGATGGAGTTTCACCATGTTAGCCAGGATGGTCTTGATCTCCTGACCTCATGATCCGCCTGCCTCAGCCTCCCAAAGCTGGGATTACAGGCGTGAGCCACAGTGCCTGGCCTAGATCATCTTCTTAGGAGTTCGGCGACCTCCTGCAGGTATCTTACCTTGATATGGAATCTTCAGAAGCGACATAACTGCTGATTAATCCCATTTTCTTTGTTTCTAATGCTATCTTTTTTGTAACTTTTGTATGCATACAATATTTTCTGACACATCTGTCTATCCTTTCACTGGTAAAATAGTCATGGACAACTTGCACTTGCAGATGAATATCAACAAGAGAAAAGATCAGGAGATCCAAATGAGATATATATATGTTTTTGGTTTTTTTAATTTAACTTATTTTATTATTATTATTATTTTTTTTGAGATGGAGTCTTGCTCTTATTGCCCATGCTGGAGTGCAGTGGCACAGAATCGGCTCACTGGGTTCAAGCGATTCTCCTGCCTCAGCTTCCCAAGTAGCTAGGATTACAGGCATGTGCCACCACACCTGGCTAATGTCGTATTTTTAGTAGAGACGGGGTTTCTCCATGCTGGTCAGACTGGTCTCGAACTCCTGACCTCAGGTGATCCGCCCGCCTCGGCCTCCCAAAGTGCTGGGATTACAAGCATGAGCCACCGCACCCGGCTGAGAGCTGTATTTTCTAAGAAAACTAGGAATGAGCTTCAAAATTTTAAATTTGTACTGTGGTAAAGTATACATCTCTAAACCTTTAATTCCCTTTTCCACATCAGCATTCATAACCTGCTCTGCTGCTTAATTTATAGTACTGATTTCACTGGTTTCCATCAGAAACATAAGGCAAAGCACTTAATATTTTGGCTGTCATCAACATTTTTCTCTATTAATACAAACAGGAGCACTCCTTATCAATGACTATAAATCAAAGAGATAGCGTCTGTCCTTACAAACAAACAAAGAAAAACTCTCAGAGTTTAATAAGTCTCTTCTATCTAATGAATGAATGTATGATTTCAAAGAATAGTAAACCTGTCAGAGGGAATTAAATGATATGTTGCACCAGGAATAACTTCTGTGTCTGGCATTTGTGTTAGGCTGTTAGTAAGAGGAAAATAGAACATGTGGACCTTGATAATATACCTGTCTTTGATATTATTGTTAAGCTTGACTCTTCAGGTGATTAAAGTGGCAGGTAGTAAAATGTATCATGTACACGTAAATGTGATATTTTTCTTCTATTTTAAGTTTCTCATAGAAAATGATTTTGTGATTTGTCTTTGAACAGCACTTTATTTATAATCTTATTTGCAACTTGGAGAGATTTCACCTCAGAAAGCAAGTGAGCACACTGCTCCGGCTTTTGTGATTCTGAAAATGTCACTGCTGTCATTTGTCAAATATGCCTGAAATCTGCCGTTTCAATAAGTGACATCTCCCACTCCTTTTGGATGAAACTTTTCACTCCCTTTTTTTTCTTTCAGAAGAAGAATTCTAAATAGAAAGCAGATATTTGAATCCTGATTTTACAACAGGAATGAGAAATTAATTTCTTTTGTAAAACTAAATAGTATTTATTTCAGTACAATACATTTGGGAAACTTTAGACTTACTTAATTTTAATTTTGCTTTGGGATGGAATGCCTTGTTTTGCATTCATAAAATGGATTATATTTCTTTATATTTGGCAGAAAATCTCATAGAGCAAGAGTTGTCTTCTCAAGCGTGTATATTTTTACCTGCTCCTCCATGGCTGATTCCTTCCTTTTCTTTTCATAAGCCTCATGAAAGGTTTTCCTTTTCTTTCTGCTTACTTGCTAAACTCCACAGGATCACAATTTTCTTTCCTGGGGCTGGGGATTTGCAAACCCTGCAGTCATGTCTTCAGATTTACAACCGACTGACCTGTCTGTCCTTTGGCTTCTGGCTTAACTCTCTGGTTCCAGGTTATACCACCTGAGAGATGTGGACAGCATCTCCTCACATTATGAGAGATGTGAGGATTAATTGATGTTTGCAGTACACATCAAAGCCCAGGGCTGCAAGATGCTTTATAAATTCGAAATACCCCTATTTGGATAGCAGGCTCTGTTACAAAAAACCTGCTAAACATAAGCCTTCCACTCTCTGGAGCTCCATGACCTTTCTCTCTAGCCTAGTAAGTCCATAGCATCTCCCAGAGGGGTATTCTCTGCCTCTGCAGCCTGGATTTGCCTCTAACTTGATAAATGCAGTAACCCTGAAAAGCAAGTATAGAAAAAAAAAAGGGGATTTATTTATTTAAGTAATGCTTGTTCACCTGGAACATAATAGCAGCTGGATTCCTGCTGAATCAAGAATCTATTTGTTCCAGCAGGTCACTCAATGTTGTTTATCAATTTTCATTCTCACTAACAGAACTAAGCTCCCAAACCATTTCAAATCAGTTTTCTCCCCTTCATTTTGGATGCTTTCAATTGAAGGGATACATTTAGCATGGTCATAGCCTATTACTTACAAGAGGAATAGTGGCTTCTGCTTTGTCTGTGCCAAAGCTGAGCTTTCTAAGAGAGCATCTCCTACCCAAGATATCAACTATATCTTAGTGCAAAAACAGCTATTCCAAATGTACTTTTGGAAATGGCAGGTTTTAAATCAGGTATTTGCAGTTTCTGATATTAGAGTTACATGAATTATTTTGTATTGTTGTTAACTTTTTTTAAAGATGTCCTTGTTATGAACTATTTTAGTGTGGTGATTAAACCTAGATTTAAGATATGAAATCTTAATTATTTTTTGAAAAGTGTCTGTTCCTCAAATAAAGCCATTTGTTTTTACATTATTTCTCCAATAATGAATGTAGGTTCAACTTAACTCAAGCCTCGTTTTTTGGCTTATTCTTCATAGGGCCACTGGCTCAGATAACTTACAATGTCATAACTAGCCTTGATTAAAAGAGGTGCTCTCTTAACCAGAGATGGATAGTCTGGAGTTAACTTAGACTTAAAGGAAAAAAGAAAAGGTAGCCAGGTTTTCAATACTGAAAAATATTCTTTAAAAAAGCATGCAACAGTTTGAATAAAACTGTGCTTCCAAAAGCCATGTAAGAGAGACAGTAGCTATGTGAATATTGGTGAAAATTCAGATAGAGTCGAACTCTGGAGGTTAGACAGATACTTAGCAGAGATGTGGGCCTGTAGACAGTACTGGGGATACCCAGAAACAAAAGTATCTGGTCCTATAATGACTATAACTACCATCTCTCTGTTCAACTATATATAGAAAGCACCATGGTAAACACTATTGACATGTATTAACACATATGACATGTGATCAGTACCACATTTCTGTGAGGTGGGTGAAATTATTATCCTCATTACCCTGGCAAAAAAACAAAGCACAGAAAAGATATGTAATAATTTCAGGTTCACATATTAGTAAGTGGAGAGGAGAGGAGCCAACCCCAATTAGTCCAATTCTAGAGCATTTCAAGCTCTTGAAGAAGCACCGGGTAGGGTGATTAACAGCATGTGCTGTGGAGTCACACAAAGTCTGTGTGACCTTGGGCAGGTTACTCAGCCCCTCTTTATCCACTTTTCTCATCTGTAAAATGGGATGATAATAGCACCCACTTCATAAGGTTATTGAGAGGATTAAATGAGATAACACCTATGAAACCTAAGAAGAGTTCTAAATCCATTGTAAGTGAGCAGCAAATGCTAGTTATTGCTAAATTGCAAGGAAAACAACAATACAGAAAAATCAAATACCAGTGGACCAAAATAATTGAGCAGGAATATAAATCACTGAGGCATATGGAATAAGAGAAATGGGAGAGGACATCAGGAGCTATACTTTGTTGTTATTAATGTGTGTTTTGTACTCATAAAACCTGCCTACTTGAGTTCTTCCTGCTGGAGGTCATGCTGGAGTTCTGATAGTTTTACAGAGTTCAAAACAGTAGAGTTTACACATTTATTAATTTTTCCTCCTGATGCCATACTAAAATGAGATTAAATTTCCAAAAGAGCTTAAATCCACAATAGTCATGAAAATAGAAGGGTGATAATCTGTGAATGAGAAATTTTATATAATTTCTGGAAGATTAAAAAATATGTGAAGTAATGATAATAGAATAAATAGAGGGGTTGGAGCCACAAGAAGAGATGTACTGTCCAAAATGGTAGTCACTCGTCACATGGGCCATTGAACTCCTGAAATGTGGCTGGTACAAATTGAGATGTGCTTTAAGTATTTTAAAAAATACACATGAGATTTTAAAGATTTAGTATTAAAATGTAAAATATCTCAATAGTTTTTATACTGATTGCACATTGAAATTATTTTTCAAATATTTTGGCAGAATAAAATATTATTAAAATCTATCTCAACATATAAAACTTTTAAAATGTAGTTTCTAGAAAAAATTAAAATTATTCAAAAGGCTCTCATTTGTAGTATTTTCATTAGAGAATTCTTCTCTTGTTTATATATGCAAAAAAGACTATCGAAGATCTCTCAGAGATTCTTGTGTGTGAGATACATGATCTAAAAGAGGAGAAAGGTGAGAAGGAGTTCATAATTGCGGATGTACTTAAAGTTTATCAAAGGAGAAGCTGGCCATTTTTCTCCATTTTCTATGCCTGAGATTAGGTTATCCAGAGCTAGCTTTGGATCCTGGGTCGATGGAGAAGCAGATATTCCTCTTCTAAAAAATGATGTTAGGGTGCAGAAGGCCAACTGATTAGAAAACAGGGCACCAAGATAAAGTTCTCTCTAACATGGCATTTAGAGTTTTCCCAATATCATAGCTACTTCACAATGATTGTCCCCAATCAAAGTTGTCAATTGACTGGCCCTGCTGATGCAAAGAGAGCCCTATTAGCTTTCCCATGCAATTGTTTAGTATAGAAATGAACAATCAAGGGCCACCAGATTTTTTTAGGAAATTTGCTTAATGAAAGAGAATGATCAAGGCAGAGTAAAGTAACACTAGAGGAAGCAGACACATTGAAGATCAAAAGAAAGTAAATTAAAACAAAGCAATTCTAAGTAGTCTCTTCAGGATGATTGAAGAATATATGACAGTCAAAAAGCAAGAAGATGCCTTTGTTAAAAGGCACAATTTGATGATGTACTATAGTTACATAAGACGTAACCAAAGGTAGAAACTAGGCAGGGGATACACAGGTACCCCCTGTGCTGTCTTTGCCACTTCCTGTAACTCTATTGTGGTTTCAAAATAGTTAGAAGAAAAAAATCAGTTGGAAAAAAATAAGGAGCTCCTGGAAATTGAAAATAAGCATATTTAAAAAAAATAAGCATATGAACCTTAGAAGATAAGAGTTGAGGAAATCTCTCAGGTCATAAAATTGAATAAAAAAGGAGAAGTATAAATGTTTTTTATGGAAGAGGAGAATATTATTTTTTCGAACATTAAAATTATGTGTTTAGTCTCAATAGGGATAAGCATTGTTTTTGATTTTCAAGTTTTGGAGTTTACCTATAAAAAAATCACAAATTGGAAAGTATAATTTTCAGCCACAAGGGAGATAAAGTCATAGGGGCCACATTGATGACTTTGACTTCTCTTTACTTTTCTTCATGGAGTTTTACCAGCAGCTAGAGCTCTTATTTGGTTCTCTTATATTTCCTCTCTCTTTCTAGCTTGTGGTCTCTAGGTCTCTCCCTCCTCAGGTCTTCCTTGCATCCAAGTGTCAGCATGACCTGTAATTTTAGCCCTCTCTGAGAAGGCCTAGAGTTGTTAGACTTGACCAGCTCTCTGTTGGGGCTTTGGGAGGTTGGGTGGCAGCATGGTCGATGGCATGGATGTATTTATTCTGGTTGTCTTTCTGGTTCAATTTTTTTTCTTTGATTGCATTATAAATATTTGCATCAAATCACACAAGACAAACTTGGGTAAGCAAATGGCCCAAGGACTCCTGACCAATCCACAACAGTTCTGCAATGATATTTGTGATACGAGCAAATAATCAGGACTTGCTGTGCCTTTCTATATCTTTGTTTACTGGAAATTTGTTTTTTGTTTGTTTGTTTGTTTGTTTTGGCCAAAGTTAGAGTGGCTAGGTCATGATTAGAAATATCCATGATTTTGCTAAGAATGATGGTTTCCAGCTGCATCCATGTCCCTGCAAAGGACGCAAACAGAAAACCAAACACCGCATGTTCTCACTCATAGGTGGGAACTGAACAATGAGATCACTTGGACTCGGGAAGGGGAACATCACGCACTGGGGCCTATCATGGGGAGGGGGGAGGAGGGAGGGATTGCACTGGGGAGTTATACATGATNAAAAAAAAAAAAAAAAAAAGAAATATCCAGGATTATGGATATTTCTTGGTCCCTGACTCAATAAAATAATAAAAATTTTTGATAATATTCCAGTTTCCCTCAGCCCACTCTTATTTCTATCACCGGAATAACTAATATCTGTAATTCCTGAATTAATACTTCTAGACCTACTATTGTTTATTGCCTCACCAACCCAGAGCTCTTTTTCTAACTCTATAAAACCCTACATGATTGGAAAAAAATATGTATGCATCAGTACTCACTTTTTATTCCATAGGTATAATATGAAGGTGATGCCAAGGGGGTCTAGATTTGGGGTAATCTAATGGACATGATGGTGATTTGCAAGTTATTTTATGATATTGTCAGAAGAACCCTCCTATCTGTCAGAGTCTGGGTTAGGGTTTTCAGACACCACCTTCCCGAGAAACGCAGCTTTCCTCTCAAGTCCTAATTCTAACCTGGTGGCTTTAAAAAGCCCAAGTAATATAACAGGGAAATGCATATATTCTTCTTTTTCATGAAATGTGGATGATTATGTAGTCTAATTGCCTCATTTCACAGACTAAAAAACTGAGGTCTAAAGAGAATAGGTGCTTTGCATTGGTTCCTGAGACCAGAATAGTAACTAGCATCTCAACCACATTCCTCTATACTCGATAACATATATAATTTCTTTTTTCACAGTGGCAATACATTTTGAATAAAAAAACAATAACTTAAACATTCATCCATTCCTCAAAATTGGAAACGAGACTCTTTATTTTCAAAACTGAATAAGGAAAACTCTAATCTTTTCTTTCTTTGTGTCACCAGATTAACCTGCCCAATATTCATCTCAATGGGAAAGTCTTCTTCGTTGACTTCTCTTTTCTCTGTAGACAAGAGATCTTGCCAGAGCCCACACTGTTTTCCCAACCTTCTTCTTTGTCTTAAACATGAAGCTTCCAAGAAATATTCTAAAAAATTACAATTCAAGAGGACGCCCCAAAGATTTTTAAAAATCATGTATCACCAGACAATTCTGATACAAGAGGGTAGAGTATACTTTGAGCAATTTTGCAATAGACTCTGAGCTCTATCAAGGGCTAAATCTACTAAGTCTTATTCACATAAGCACATAGGAATAAGCACAACATTTTACAAGTAAAATCAGTCATGTGACCAGGTAGGTGTTTTGACAATGGGACAGAATATTTTTTATCTGGAATGTATATTTTCATACATATAATAGACTCTCAATTAAAATTTATGGGTTAAAAATTAGGCTAGGCTTTATCAACTAAACGGGGAGTAGCTTCTCTGTCCAGTCTCTGGTCCTGGGTAAATGAAGTCCAGATTTTGTGGGATTTGAAATACTGCCCCAGTCCTAATTCTGAAACTCCTGATTCTGGTTTCTTTTCATCTATCGGGAAAGCACTCAGTTCTGAACGTTTGCAACTACATCAACATTTTTCCTTTCTCTGGGAGACACAGAGTGGGAGAATGGGTGCTATGTCTGTTTTTCTTTTCACATATTTAAGACAGAGTTTTCATTCAGAACCCCAAAGGGTTTGGAAAGGGGAGAGACATTGGAGCTAAAAAGACTAGGATGTAAATTTCACTCCTTCCACATAGTGTGAACTTGGGAATCCCATATTCCTCTGTTAAAGTAATTCTATTCATCTTTGCAGTTGGCATAAGATGTAAGAAGATAAGATATTCTCTGGTACTCACAGAATGACATTTGCTCAAATAGATTAGTTTCATTGTCTTCTCTTCCTCCTGTTTCTCCATCATGTTGCTAAGTGTCCTTCATGAACTGTGAGTTATACTGACATTGTATGATAGATTAGATTTGTTTAACAAATGTAGATTATTTCTTCAATCATTGTTCATCTCTATAGTATTTGACCTTATGGAAAATGGAGTAAAAGTCCTAGTGAGTGGATATGGAAAGAAGGAAATATCTTTTGGAGGTAGAGATAATAGGTCTAAATGTTGGGGTTTGATATGTGACTTAGAGAAAAAGAAGAACCAAGAATTGCACCATGATTTTTGGATTAAGCAAGAAAGTAGGTATTGGAGCCACTTGGTGAGATGAGAAAACAGAAAGGGAAACAAAATGGAATCGAGGGTTATATTTTAGACATGCCAATTTTGAGATGCCCATTGTACAACAAAGTAAAGATTCCAAGTGGTGGTTAAATACATGCATTTTAAGTTCAAGGGGAGGGAACAGGGATAAACATATAAATTTGGCAACTGCAGACATAAAAACTATCTACCAAGCCACTGGATGGAATAAGATTACACTGGAATAAATAAAAATATAGAAAAAAAAAGAAACCCTTTTATTCCAGTAGCAAACCCTGGTTATTCCAACAATTGACAGTAAAGTAATGGAAGAGGAATCAGCATAGAAGCGGATAAGGCAGATCAAGAGAGGTAGAAGGAAAACAAAGAGGGCATCAGGAATTCCCAATAATAAAATATTTCAAGAAGGAAAGAATGATCAAATATGTTGAGAGGATGTTGCATGTAGCAGCACAGAGCACAAGGATAACTGACAAAAACAATTTCCATTAAATTGTGGAAACAAAAAGACCACTGGGGTAAGTTGAAGAGAAAACGAGAATGTCATTGGTTACAGGATCTTTTGTCGGTGATGAGACCTCACAACATAAACACCAATTTGAGATGAAAGGATAGCCTTATTCTAGGCTTAATAATCTTTCTCAAACTTTGCTTCCTGTAAATGATGAAAAGGTTGTGTCACAGGTTATGAATGTCTGTGCCTTATATTTTCTTAAGACATTATCAAATAAATACAATCATCTGTTTTACCTTCTGCCTGATATCCATGTTTCACGATTCCAGCTTGATCTATAGAATACAAAGACTTGGCCAGCATTTCTCACATTCTGGTCAAAAGCCTTGAACTATGACGTTCCCTCTGGTGCAGGGAAAAATCTGACCTCACTATTGCCACTACAGAAAGAAATTGAGAAGATGTGAAGTGAAAACCAATGCTGAACGACAAGTTAGGAAGAAGAGAGCCCAATTATATTTGAGCCTTCAGATCAGAGTCTTATTTCCACAGAAAGAGAAAAGGAGATTGAATTTACACAAATCAACAAACTTTGAGTGGTCAAGAAATTGTCTCCTAACCTCAATGGTTGTCATCTCTGTTTTTACATGTCTCTGTCTCTGATGCATGATTGGAGTTTGTTTTATTACTATGAAAGAAGAGAGATGGAAAAGATACATTTGTCAGGCTATGATGGTTATTTATTTGTGGATTGAATTTTTCTTTTCAAGGAAATGAATAATTTATGGTTAAGACAGAATATAGAGCCTCTTGGATGTTTCTAATTCAAATGTTTAATATCTTTCATACGCCCAAAACACAAAAGAAACGTATATCAAATAAGAACCAGAAAAAAGTTTATACCTTTTATATGTTCAGTCTTTCCTTGTTCTTGATTGGCTTGATATTTAGGAGAATCTCTTTCTACCTTTAGCATCAGTCACTTAGGACATTTCCCATTTTCCAAACATGTGTGACTGTCCTATCTTTAGCCATCTGCTCATGTTGTCCTTATGGTGTAGCTTCTCCTTATCTCTTCTTCCTTTAAATTGTATTGAGACTTTATGGTTTTGCACATAATTTTTGAAAATATTCCAAATATGCCTGAAAATGATATATAATCTCCAGCTGTTGGGTACAATTTGAGGATATGTAAATGCACTATATATATATATATATGGTGTGTGTGTATGTACGTATATACACATACATAAATGTGTTGCTCAAATCTTCTATATTCTAACTTTGTTTACTTTATGGATTCTTGAGAAGGTTATTAAAATCTTCCACTAAAATGTTGGCTTTGACAATTTCTTCTCATAGTTATATCAATTTTTAATATATATGTTTTATGACTTTAGTACATGTATGGAAATTTTAAATTTTATATCTTATTTAGTTGAATGGAAGCTCTTATGAATATCCTGAGACCTTGTTTATTAGTAGTAATTTGTTTTGCTGGCAGGACAAATGTGATAGATGTTAGTATAACTGCACTAGACTTTTTGGGTGACATTTGCCTGGTATACATATTTTTTAAAATCTTGTTAGATGTCCCCTGTCCTTATGTTATAAATGACTTCAGTAATCTAATGTGGGGAAAAGAAAGAGAGATCAGCCTGTTACTGTGTCTATATAGAAGGAAGTAGACATAAAAGACTCCATTTAGTTCTGTGTTTGAGATGCTGTTAATCTGTGACCTTACCTCCAACCTTGTCCTTGCAAGAGACATGTGCTGTGGTGACTTAAGGTTAAAAGGATTTTGGGCGGTGCAGAATGTGCTTTGTTAAACAAGTGCCTAAAGGCTGCTTATGGTTAAAGGTCATCACCATTCTCTTTAATCTCAAGAAAGAGAAAAACATTTGTCTCCTGCCCCTCCCTGGGCAACGGAACATCTCCGGGTAATACCCATTGTGTGCCTTGCTTACTGAGTGAGGAGAAACCGCCTTTAGGAATAAGGTGGGACTTGCTGGAGCAATACTGCTAAAAGGTTTATGGAGATGTCGCATATACATCTCAAGGCACAGCATTTTCCTTTAAACTTATTCATATTACAAGGATTTTTTCATATGTCTTACTGCTGATTTCCTCCCTACAATAATCCTATTGTCCAGCCACTCCCTTATCCTTTTAATGACTAAGATAATTCTCAATAAATACTAAGGGAACTCAGAGGCCGGTGCCGGCGTGGGTCCTCTGTAAGCTGAGCGCCGGTCCCCTGGGCCCCGCTTTTCTTTCTCTACACTTTGTCTCTGTGTTTTATTCCTTTTCTCAAGTCTCTCGTTCCACCTAACGAGAAGCACCCACAAGTGTGGAGGGGCAGGCCACCCCTTCAATCTAACCTACCTGGAGAGATTAAACTTTTACCTTGTGGTTACTAATATATTTGGATTTATTTCTATGATCTAGAATACTCCTAAATACTCCTAAAGATGGGGATATTTCTCCTATTTTTCTTGTTTCTGAATGTATAACTTTTTTTGTTATTTTTCTCCTTTCTTGTTTTATTCACACCACACTAGTCTATGCAACAGATGCATCCCAAAAACTCAGTAGGTTAACACAATAGAAGTTTTTTGTTTGTTTTGCTTTTAAATCACTCATGACAAGCCCCAAAACAGATGCTCCTGGTTGGTAGACTATCTTCCAAGTGGTGATTTGGAGATTCTGCCTCCTTATATCTTTGATTCAAGGTTATTAGAGAAAGAAAAAAAGACAAAGATAATTGGGCATGGGAATAATTTATGAATCTAATCAGAAAGTAATCCATTACTTCCACATTGCATTGACCAAAGTAAAGCCCAGTGGCTACACTAAGTGTGAAAGAGCCTAGAAAATGTAATTTACCTGTGCGTCTAGAAGTAATAATAAATACACTTGGTGAATATATAGCCAGTCTCAACCACACATGTCTCTCTCTCTTTTTTTTTTTTTTTTTAATTCCACCCCCTCCCCTTATTCTAAATTTTCTTCTCTACTCATTTGAAAATCATATACTCTATTTCAACTCTTTTACTTGTTATCCTAGTTTTTAACATACACATGTAGCTTCCCAACTCTTTAGGTGAACCAGTACATCCTCCCAAACAATACAATGACTTTAGAAGTTTTCAAACCCACTTACTTTTCATACCAATCACTGCTCAGTCAGGAAAAAGGAACCACCTGGTAATTTGAACAGAAAAAGTTTAATATAAGGAATAATTCACAGGAGACTGGAGTAAAGGGAATTAAATTGTAAGTATCAAGGAAGATTGTAAAGGATAAAGGAATTGGAGACATGTAGAACAGCCACTATCCCCAGGACTGGAAATAGAGCACCCAAGGAAATGTCCCCTCCCTCCCTGACTGAAACCTTGTAGGAGACAGTGTGGGGTAAGAAAAGTCACTGAGGTGCCTCACTAGCAGGACTTGGGGAAGTCTGTCCTCTGGGGTGCTATTCAGAGGGAGTTACCACATCTCAGAACTCCTTGCAAGTCACCCAGAGGGCTAAAGGGTATGCTGTGCCTAGGCAGGGCTACACTTCGGAACTCACTACAAAGTCACCCCAGGGAGAGCTTCTGAAGGCAACTCATAGGTTGCTGCCTGGTGGTAGCATGCTATAGTGAGGTTATGGTGGTGCTGAGGGAAACAGGACAACACCAACCACCTCATGCAGAAGGAACCAGGATCTAGAGAAGCTACCTTTGTAGGAGCCAAGTGCTGAAGAAACTGCTCTGTTGATGCTGAGTGCAGGGGAAAACAGCAAACTGTAGAAAAATAGCAAGTAAGGCATACCAGAAAAAGGAAAAGTCCCTTTTGTGTGTGTGTGTCCCTCCTGGCCTTTCCATTGACATGGCTTAACAGCATACCAGCTGGCAAAGCTCTTGTTCATTATCTTAGGACACACAAGAGTAAATTGGAATCAGAGAAGCAATATATCAATGACTGATACAAACCCATTCCTACTCGTATGTTATTTTTGCCCATTATTTTAATTCTCTTTAAGTCCACAAATTGAACAATTATGTTATGGTTGTATAGGTCCTTTTTTAGTTTTCCGAATGTTTTGGTATTTTTTTAACCTGTATTTTTGGCTTTTCAGATCTTCTTGTGATAATTTTTCTTCTTCATAAAACATGTTATTTAAAATCTGTGAGGCTCTGCATCAATATGCTGTTTTTATTTATCTAAAACCCTATTTCACGTTTATTCTTCAAATACTTATTTTTGTGTTCTCCCTTTTCTTCTGAGATTCTAATTACCATATATTACCCATATATTAAACCATAGATATTGTCAAACTGGGAGTTGTTTGCAAGGGAGGTTTTTTAATATTTCCCCCACCCTCAGTATCAGATTTTCCCTTTATGTACGTCACCTTAAGATCTCTCTGCCTTCTCTTGCCTCTTTCCCAGCAGTGAATTGCTGTGGCTTGTTATTCAACACTTGTTAAATCTGTGGTAGTAGTGGGTGGGGAAAGGTGAGCTTTGCTATTCTGATTCAGTCTTAGTGACTGTTTCAGCATGTATCTAGGTCTGGATGATGGGGACCCTCTTGGTGATGTTGCCTCATACTTAACTGTAACTCAGCTCTAATGTTCTAGGACCAGGGAAAAATCCTTTCCATATCCCAAGGGTAGAAGGTTTTCTGTTGCCCTGTCTGCAGTGGATCTTCACCTGCACCCTAAGAGAGAAAGTGTCTGTTGCCCTTTTCCAGTGTCTTAAGGTATTTATTCCATGGAAAAAATAGAAAATGAGGATCTGGGTGGGATTCCATGCCTTCTTCTCCCTTCCCACCACCACACTGGCTACTCTTTCCCTTCTCCAGGCTTGTACCATGAGCAAGGTTTTTCAGGGTGCCCCTAGTCTTTCTGTTGAGTACTCAGTAAAGTCTGTGATCAGCCTATGAATATGTAAATTCCTTCCGGTCTCTGTAGCATCCAGGAATTCTGTATTCTCATGCTGGCCCACACTTGGCATTTACCAATTTACTTAAAATTTTTAACTGAACTCTTCTTACCAGGTTGAATAATATTCCAAGGCATCCAAATCAAGTAAGCAAGTCCTTGTGAAACAACCATTTCTCCTTGGAGGTACCTCTCTTTCCTTAGATGTTTGGTTAGCTGATTGTCCTGCAACATCTACTTTCTGGTAGCTTTGAGCAAAGTTGTGACTTTCCCATTGTCAGGTGAGTTTTATTAGTAGTGTACAAATGGGAGTGACATTCTTTTCCAGAATTCGACATAGTAAGTGGAAGACAGAAGTTCCAACTTCAGTCTTAAGAGATAGTTTTCTTGTGCATAGAATTTCAAGCTGAAATATTTTGATTTTAGTTATTTAAAGATATTATTCTATTGCTTATAGTTTCTAAGGTTATTGCTGAGAGGCTTGCTGTTAGTATAATTCTTATTATTTAAAGTGATCTTTCTTTTCCCTTTGATTGGTCCTTACAGTCTGATTTATGTCCCCCGAATTATGTTGCAATCCTAAGTCCCAAGATGAAGGTAGGACCTTTAAGAGGTAGTCTAGGTCATGAGGGTGAAGCCTTATGGAATTAGTAACAAGGCCTGAGGGAGCTCCTTCTCCTTTTTCCACAACGTGAGGACATGACAAGAAGGAATTTTCTATGAACCAGGAAGCAGGCCCTCACCAGACACCAAATCTGGACCATGGTCTTGGGTTTATAGGCCACCCATTTTATGGTGTTTTGGTTATAACCACCTGAATGGACTAAGATACCTCATAACCTTTTGCATTCTATAATTTTATTATCTGTCTACTTATGAATTAAATTTCATTTATCCTATGTGAGGTATGTTGGGATTCCAGAATAATGTATATTTGAAAAATTCCTATCCGTTATCTTTGTAAAATAAATATTATATGTTGCCTATTGTCTTTGCCTTGTAACTTATCTTTTATTAAATTTTTTTTTGTTTTCATGTATTTTCAGGGATTTTCATGTGTCTGTGGGGATTTCAGTAGATTTAACTTTTAGTTAAGTATTTTCTCTTTTGTTGCATCAGTTACTTGGTTGTTTAACCTATCCTACTAACTTGATACATAGAGACAGATAGAATTATAGATATACAGGTAGTACTTGTACAGCCTGGATTGAAATTTCATTCCTCCTTGGTATAAGTTTGCATGTATCAGCCAATCCAGTCACCTGGGGGCCCTACCAACCCAGAATAAACTTAAACTAAATTTCCAGCTTCTAGTTTTAGGGGCCATTCAGAAAATGTGAATTCTAGCCCCAAGCTTGCTTGAAGGTAGGTTTGTAGCCGAGAATCCTTTTCCTGTTTCTTCTACTTTACTCAAAATCAAATAAAAAACACAAACATCCCAGTATTCCCTGAGGTATAGCTTTTTTTCTGATTTTCATGCTGAGTGTGTTTTTCTGTAGGAAACCTACTTTATGCCAGTTATTTTTTAAGGCAATCTTGCACCTTACTCGGCTCCAGGCTTGCGTGCCCTTCACTTTTCATTACTCAAGGACTCCTCAAGCATCATGGCACTAGGTCATCATTGATCACACAATAATGTCCACTTCAGCTTCACTGTCCTTTGTGTACTGATGCTTCCCTTGTTTTATGCTGTCATAGTATTCCTTTACTTTATCCCTAGTTCATCCATATATCAAAAAAAATTTTCAAAAATATTTATTTGATGCTGAACTGAGAATGATTTCTCTAAACCTCTAGTTCCCCGAGACCAGTAAAAGAAGCCTTCTCCTTGCTGACTCAAAAAATTTTATTTATTGTTTCAGGGCCAGTTCAAATGCTACCACTTTTATGAATTTCACTCTGTCACCTCTGGTCAGAATTAGTTTTTCCTCAATCTGCCAAATGGTATATTTCTCCTAATTGTATCATTTGTAGTTTTTTTGCCTTAGAGTAAAATCTGTGGTTGATATGTCAACATCCCCCTCTAAACAGACTGATTCTTAAAGTCAGGAAGCTGTGTTTCATCATCTTTCTTTTGACCAAGGGAATACCACACAATAAGTGGTTGATAAGTCTCAAATAAGTAAATGAATTAGTGATGAAAATTGATTTAAAAACTTTCATAGATTTGGTATTAGCAGGTGAAACTCAAGGGATATTGAGCATCTAGTATACATGATGCATGTTGCCATGTGATAAGTAAATTGAAATGATAGTACAGACCCCCTAATATTAGAAATTACCCTTTTATTCTCCAAGATGAAGTATGTGGAGTGGGGACATATAAGATGTCCTTGTATAAGAAGAGGGTATAGAAAATATGGCTGTGATCAATAAAGCATGCATAATGGATTATAGAAGAAATAAGGATTCTGGGGGATCATCTCTTTATTATTGAGATTTATATAATCACACATATGATAATGTGTGCCAGGCATACCATTTCACCACACATTATTGACATAAGACTGGACTAGAAGATTTAAAGGTCATTCTTGTGTGTGCATATATGTGGGTTTGTGATTTTATAGGCCAATAAGTACTGTTACATTACTCTTATCTCAGCAATTAGAAAAAAAATTTATAATAGAGAAAAGATAATTTTTGGCTTATAAGAGCTATATAGGAAATATATTTAATACATAGTGCATTATTAACAATGTGTATTAACATTGATCACATAGAGGCTAAACAGTACACTTACATATTATGAGGGTAGTGGGTAGTGAATCCAGGCATAGGCAGCGAAAATGTCCTCAATTATATTTTGCCTTTTACACACATTTCAATAATTTATTTCTAGAATTTCAAATATGTTCTTGTTTGTTATCTTCTTATTCACTGCTGAACAAACACTTGACTGGCATAAGCCCAGTGATTTTCTTGTTGATTTACCACTTTTGGCACTCAGAGTAATTTCCGTCCATGTCTCAACTATATTAGGTTTATGAGACCTACACTTCTTGTATCAGCATTTTCATCTTCCATTTGTTTTTATAAAATAATGAAGACAGAAGGCAATAAAATATTCAAAACATACAGCATTGCTATACAAATATCCTGCCAAAAGTGTACTGCTGTTTGGCAGTCAGAAACTCTATGTGTTACCTGAGCATTTCAGCTTATCAGCTATGTATGAAAGTACAAATTTACCATTTAAAACTTAGTTTGGGCTGTTGATGTTATAATGTACAACTGAATGGATGGTATGAACGCAGGATGAATAAAAGTCAAGGACAATCTCTAGCTAAAACAATGTGCCTTAAGTCGTTTCTTTGACTTGTGCATGAAGCAAAGACTGAGCCTCATATTCCTGGAACTACTAGTTTCTCTTTAGGAATATATCACATCTAAAGATTCTCTGGGCTTCTAGGGAGGAAAATACTCAAAACTACATGTCATGATTGACAAAATAATAATATTAGTTATAATAATGTATCAATAACATTGATACATGTGTTCATTTTATTATTTTTGTATATTTTACTATACTTATTTATTTATTTATTGTCTCCATTTTAGGGGAGTATGTTGGAAATTTCCCATTTAAAACATTAAAACATTGCAGCACTGCAAAATAGTAAGATTCTCCTCTTTACTTACAAAAGAAGTTTCTTCCCATTCTGCCTCAAGGATTTCTACCTAGGTAATGATTTCAGTCCATATATGTGTCCTTCTAAGCTTTTCTTTTCTTCCTGTGATCCCTTAGGTTTTCCATCTCTCAGGCTTTCACTGACTGAACCCAAGTCAACGTGACATTTTTGCATGGTAATTTTCTAGCTTTATTTCTAATTACCAAGTATTGAGGAATTTTCGTTGTCAATAAGCAATAGCAAAATTTAAAAAAATTACAAGTAGGCTTATTTGTGGATGTGAGGAGACTCCTGGTTCCTTGATTTTATAACAAATAAGTGACTACTGGACACCAGCAGTCAGAGAAACAGATGACCTTGGTCAGGTTTACTCTTTGCCCTTTTTGCCCTGGCCTTACATTTGACATGGTGAGGACTCTGTGACATAGCATGTATTTGTACTTATGGATACATTTATTTTTAGCCACTGCTCTACATAAATTATGCAGAGGAAATATGTGATCACCTGAAGAGATCCTTAGACTATAAATAAAAGTAGTTGAGTTGTGGTTCCTGTTCTGTCATTAAACTGGTATGAGATTTGGGCAAGTTAAATTCTATCTTTGAATCTTAGTTTTCTCATCAGTAAAATAAGTATATAAGACTAAATCAGTGGTTTTTGATCTTGGAAGCATATTAGAATCCAGAGAACTTAAAATTGTGAATACCTCTACAATTATCTCCATCCGATTTTTAATTTAAAAATTGGAAACATCTGAGGTTTACCCCACTAGGTATTCTGATTTCATTTGAGTGTGGTGGGTGTGGTCACCAATACTTTGGAAAAGCTCCCTTGATGATTCTAATATGCAGTCAATGCTGAGAACTGCTGTCAATGCTGAGAACTGCTGGACGATATGATCCCTAAGTCTTGTTCAGAAAGACAATGTAAGATAAATGTTTAAGAGAATAAACACTAGAATCACACTGAGGTAGGTTTGAATCCTAGCTCTCCCACCTCCAGGTTACCTAAGCGTGGGCAAATTTTAACTTCTTGAAGTCTCAGTTTCCTCATCTGTACAGTAAAGTTAATACTTTACTCAGTGGGTTGTTGGGAAGATTGAATACAATAATGGATATAAAGAAAATAGATCAGGACTTTGCCAATGGTAGGCATTCAATAAATGATGATGCCAAAGAGGATTCTTACTATGATGAAGCTAATAGAAAAATAAAAAAATCCCTGAGTGTGGTTTTGGTCCAAGATTAGAAAGTAAAATAATAGAACAAAATAAAGAACCCGAAACAGCTGTCTGCATATCTTAAAACCCAGTCTATCCCATGTGTGCTTTCTGACTCACCAGCAACTGTGCAGTAAATGGTGCTAGACGAAATGATTACCAAAAAGGAAAGAATAACAATAACAACAATGAAATTAAATTCCTATCTTCCATGTTCATAAAAGTAGGTTTCAGAGATGAAAGACATAAATATGACAAAGCAACACTCAAAAAAAAAAAAAAAAAAAAACCACTTGAAAAAATAGGAACATATTGTTATGGCATTAGGACAGGAAGGAAACTATAAACATAGATAAATTATAAAGGACAAATTATAAGGGAAGGAATAAAAATACTGACTGACTGCTATAAAATTCAACACTTCTATATTCCAAAACTACTACATAGCTAGAAGATAAGATGTTTACAATAGATAAGCAACAAAGATAAAATAATCAGAATAAAAATCTACAAATCAAGAAAACAAATAATTTTAAAAATGGGCAAAGTTTAGGGATTCTTGGCCCATAAAAGTAGAAATAAGCAAATAAAAAGAGGTACAACCTTGCTATTTATCAGAGGATTGCAAATTAAAACAGAATGAGGTACAAATTCACATTCATTATATAGACAAATTTTAAAAATATACCAATTCTGGATATGGTTATGTCTACCTGTAGTCCCAGCTACCTGGGAGGCTGAGGTGTTAGGATCCCTTGAATCCAGAGTTTGAGAGTGCAGCGAGATAGGATGGCACCTCTGCACTCCAGCCTGGGCAACAGAGCGAGACCAAGTCTCTTCAAACAAACAAACAAACAAACAAAAACAAAAAAAAAACCCCAGAAACTAACAATTCTATAAACTGCAAATTGGAGATTCAAATTGCTATGACAACTTTATGAGAAACCCTAGCTTTTGTCTATAAGGGGACAAGATCAAGAATGATCCCAACAGTTTCTGAATAGACAAAAACTGGTACTAACTTCAATGTCATCAACAGGAGAATTGATGAATGAATTGTGAGAACAATGCACAATAATGCTAATCAAGAATAAAAATTAATGGATGTGGGTAAATTTTACAAATAATATTTTTAACAGAAAACATCATTCAGAAAGATATACATAGTATGTTACCAAAAATACTTTAAATAGTCCATTAATAACATATAAATTGTGGTCAAAAGAATACACACCAACTTCAGCTTAGTGGATAGCTGGGGGGAGAGGGAAAAAGGGATAGGTGAAGGTACACAGAAAGCATTTCAATTTCATTTTCTAATTTTTTTAAAGGCTCGAAGGACATGTAAAATATAAAGATGTGCTAATCTGGGATTGTGATCACAGGATTTTCAACTGTGTGTGTGTATATTTGTGTGTGTGTGTGTGTATGTATATGTTTGTTCTTTCACCTTGCTGTCTTCATCTGCTATTGCTCAAAATCTTTGTATTGCTATTATTTTTAAATGCGATTGTTGTTTGCTCACACTGCCATAGACCCTGTGCTAAAACCTTTGCGTGTACCTTCTCATTTAGTCATCATGAGGAACTATCATTATCCTTTTAGACAAATGAAGAAAACAAAGCTCAGGGAAGTGATCACAGTGCTGTGACTGGTAGGTTGGCAGTAGGGCCCCAGAGCTCACATTATTAATCATCACATGTTGGAAAAGCTTGGAACTACCTGAGTGTGCAACCCAAATGTTTATCCTGTGAGCTCCCCTTCCTTTCTCAGTGGTGAGAAAAATGGAATAAATACTGTGAATGAGATGCACATGAGGCTCTCATAGGAAGACTTAGATTTATCCTCAAGAGTAGAGAGAACAATGAAGCACAAAGGGCTTGAGACTTTCCAGGCAAGCTCCTGTCCTATTTTCCTTTACTCTTTATATCCCATGAATCCTACAAATATCCTATACTCTCTTTTCCAATTCCTCGCCTTCTTTCTCTCCATAAGAAGGTTTTCTTCACATATAGTAAAGGTTATGTTACAAGTGTTTGCAGAAGGGCAAGGAAACCGCTGTAGACCAAATCATGAAATTCTGTGTCTCATCTCAAAGAGGTTGCACCATTAACAGTTCAATCCATTAATATAAGAAATATCATTTCTCCAGAAATGAAGATAAAATATAAGCAACTAAGTACCAAGAAAACTCACTTTCTATCCCTGGTATAAGAAGTGCAGGTCATGTATATGAGAAATATGATTAATTTTACTTTCTATTTCCAGTGACCACATTGTTCGTTTCAGTCCTAAATCAACAGATATTTGACTTTTGGATTTCAGGAACTCAGTAGTAATTGGCATTTTGGTCTGGTAAGACTGGAAATGTTTAACTACTTTGAATGATAGACATTTAAACTACCCAAACTGACATGTTCTAAAGAATAATCTCAGCTGGGCACAGTGGCTCATGCCTGTAATCCCAATGCTTCAGGAGGCCGAGGCAAGTGGATCACGAGGTCAGGCATTCGAGATCAGCCTGGCCAATATGGTGAAACCCTGTCTCTACTAAAAATACAAAATTTAGCTGGGTGTAGTTGCACGCACCTGTAGTCCCAGCTGCTGGGGAGGCTGAGGCAGGAGAATCACTGAACCCGGGAGGCGGAGGTTGCAGTGAGCCGAGATCACATCATTACACTCCAACCTGGGGGACAGAGTGAGATTCCATCTTAAACAAACAAACAGACAAACAAAAGAATAATCTCAACTCCCGCCTTAGATTATACAAGTACTAGGTGTGAGATTAAAGAAAAGAAAGAAGAAAGGTTGGAACTTGAGTTTCTTCTTCATTAACTAAGGCCCAAGGGACATTTTATGTCTTTTTCTTGGAAACTGAAGCTTCTGCTCAGCCTTATGTTTCCCTAAGCCTCAGTTCACAGTGGGGCCTTCCACAGTGGGGCCTTCCTGGCTGCTCTTCACCCTCCTATCCACTGTTCACCTTGGCATGGGCAGACACTTACATGAGCCATGGGCTTGGAAACAGAAACTTGGCTCAGAAAATAGCTGATTTCTTTCTTTCTTTCTTTTTTTTTTTTTTTTACCTTTTATTTTCAGTTTGGTGTACAAATACAGGTTTGTAACATAGGTAGATTTGTTGTGGGGATTTGTTGGGCAGATCGTTTTATCACCAAGGTAGTAAGCCTGCTACCCATTAGTTATTTTTCCTGATTTCAAAACATACCCAGTTCAACCTTTCCTGTCTCTGTGTTTCAGAGCCAGCCTGTCCGGAAGACACATGGACATTCGTTTTGCCAGCCTGTCCAGAAGACACACAGACACTAATTTAGGAGGACCTACTTGTGTTAGAGAGGCCTGCCATTTTTCCAGGATTGTCTGTGACGATACGGTGAAGTCTGTCTAATTCAGTATGGGACTTTTAGCAACCAGAAACTATACTCTACAACCAGCGTTATCAGTAGTGAAGGCTGATATTTTCATCTCCATTTGTTTGTTTCTATTTTTTAAAATTTTCCAGTTGGCTTGAAACTCAAGAGGAGAAGAAAGGGAGTAATTTATCGGCCTCCCCCACCCCTTTTTGACATGCAAGATAATGGGAGAGACAAGCAAGAAGGGACAAAAAGAAAGAAAGGGACGGTGAAAAGTCTGCAGTGCAGCCCTTCACTCAGTTCTGGAAGGAAGCTAAACAGGAAAGGTTAAGGTAAAAAACTATGTTATTTTAAAACAGCTTATTGAAGGAAATAATAGTAACAGGAAAAATCAGTAAAGTGCACAATGCAGAATAAAAAGCAATGAAGTCTGGGGTAAAGGCAAACACTATTATATTCAACAGAAGGAATCATGGGACTAATAACAATTATGTACTTTTATTACATGAACAACATAAAACGTTTCCAATTGAAGCCACTGATTTCAATACTTGGAGTGCATTGAGGATCATAAAAAGGACCTTCCGATCTTTTTTTTTTTTTTTTTTATTTTATTTTTTTTTTTTTTTTTTGAAGGGCAAGGAAGTTCGCTCTGTCGCGGGCTGAGGGGGGGGGGGGAGGATGCAGTGGAGCGAGAATCATCGGCTCACTGAAGTCGCCCTCCCGGGTTACGCATGTACTCACCTGCCTCAGCTCCGAGTAGCTGGACCACGGCCGCCACCATCGCCGCTTGTTTTTGGTAATATTTTAGCTAGAGACGGGGGATTTCCCGGTTACCAGGATGGTTCGATCTCTGACCTCGTGATCCGCCGTCTCGGCCTCGCAAGTGCTGGGATTACAGGCTTGAGCCACCGCGCCGCCCAGAATCTTTTTAAAAAGTCAATTCAATGCTTCAGTATAGTTATCATATCAGTAAACGTGTTACTCTGCTGGAAAGTCACCCCAGAATTTAATATCAATTATGTCTTACGACCAAAGCAGTATCCTCTCAGGAGCATTTCTGAAAGAATAATTTTCTTTTTTTAATTACTGGAGAGTCAGATCAGGACATTGGATGGAGCTCTTTTTACTCCCCACCTAATCCTAGGGCCAAAAAGGGAAGAACATTATTGAACTTCATCAACAATATCAACATGGTAGGAAAATACAAAGCAACTCTATGTATACAGAATAAATCTTAGCTTATTCCTCCTGCATCTAACCTGTAGTCCCCAAAGACCAGGATCTGGGAAGGCTAATGAGAAGAAACATTATTTGTTTATTTATTTTTTGAGACAGAGTTTCGCTCTTGTTGCCGAGGCTAGAGTGGAATGGCACAATCTCGGCTCACCACAACCTCCACCTCCCAGGTTCAAGCGATTCTCCTGCCTCAGCCTCCAGAGTAGCTGGGATTACAGGTGTGGGCCACCACACCCAGCTAATTTTTTTTAGTGCGACGTGATTTCTCCATGTTGGTCAGGCTGGTCTCGAACTCCTGACCTCAGGTGATTCACCCACCTTGGTCTCCCAAAATGCTGGGATTATAGGCGTGAGCCACCGCACCTGGCTGAGCCCGTATATGTTTATGTTGCTTTTTGCTGACCAATTCTGCCTACACCTATTTACTTCTTTTTTAAACTGCTTGTGAAAACTGTACATCTTCTGGGAACATGGCCCCCTACTATACATTTTTCTCTCCAATCTGTTTATCCTTATCACTTAATTGGCTTGAATCCCCTGATTGGGATTAGCTCTCACTTCCTATTTGTTTGTGTGGCAGCAGTTTGCTTGCAGTGTCTTTACTCAGACAAGGCAAACGTTTAATGCAAGCAGGAACTTGTCCTGCCTTGGTTTTCTAGGTTGGAGTGTACCTCACTCCATCTGACCCCTGCAAAAATGCATTGTAATAAAGGGGTTCGAAAATTTGTCATTTGCCAATGTGTAGGAATCAAGGTCCAGAGGGAAAAACTGGTTTATGAAATGGTTGCCATTTTGTGAATATTATAAAAGACCATAGTATTTTATTGAATGCAACAGAGCCTGGTAGCAGCAGAACATCAGGAAGGAGCTAGGAGATACCAGGAGGAGGGGAGAGTGCACTCAGAATTTTCTCTGCTTCATGTTTCCTGTGCCTAAAAGGATCCTTTTATTTATTTTTTAATCCCTGATGGATTCTTACTCATTCTCCAAGGCTCAGCTTAAACACCATCTCCTCTGTGGAGTTATTTTGTATGGACTCTTCCTCCTCTGCATTTCTTCTTTTTTCCCACCTCAGAAGAGGTCATGCCTTCATCCTCTAGCCTGTGGTAGTCACATGCACACCTCCCCCTGCTGGGAGCCTTGGAAGCAGAGATCATGCTTTATTTCTCTCTACTTTCCAAGATGATTGGGAACCCAGTAGATAGGCAATCCAGGCAGGAATGAACAAACTGATGAATGAGTAAGTGAGTGAAAAACACTAGCAACATTTTGCCTTGGGTTGTTTGTGCACACACTGTCATCTAATTAAATGGTGCAGCAGGTAGTTCTTGCTAAATGATTTGCAGAAACTAGCCTTGGCGACTTTCTTCTTGCCCATCAAAACCTTGGAAATCACTTTATTCCCCTCTTTCACTTTCATCTCCTCTTGTTGATTCCATGCCTGAAATATTTCTCACCTCATTCCATTTCCCCTATACCAAGGTTTTCCATGCTCCTTCCTCATCCCTCTTCTTAGCATTCTACTTGGCAGCATGATTGTACCTGTTCATGATTCATTTCAGTTCCTTCTACCACTACCCTTCAAACAGCAGTTTTATACCAAGAGTAAAATGGATGTGTTTACAGAGATAACTTTACAATGCACTTGCTAACTGTTAGAGGCACATGATATATCACTATACGTTAAAATTATCTGAGATGTTAGGGATGTTAATAAAATAAATTGGAAAGAGATGTGCATGCAAGGCCCTTATCGTTCAAGATAACATCGGAAGCTCAAAAGCAGACTCCCCTGTGTAACTGAGGGGAACGTTTTACAAGATTAAAATGTTCCAAGCACTGTCGGCTCTGACAATGGCATTAAACAATTTTTCACAAGGGGTGGAAATAAAACCAGATCTAATAAGAAAGGTCCTTATGTGGCTGCATGATGAGAAGATGAAAGACGCAAGTATTGCAGGAAGGATGGCCCTGACACGCGGGGGTGCCAGGCGATTCACAAAATCCTGCATGGGTGTAAGTTTCTGCCTGACACTTTAATAACAAAATATCTCTTTTAACTGGTGTTAGCTTATTTTTCCCTCTGGCCTTTGGGTTTCTATTTCTTACTGAAAGCAAATAACCCAATATCAACTCCTGATAATATGTGGTGGTTTTAACTTCAGCTCCTGAAGCTGAGTCTTGGGAACTGGTGAATAAGACATTTTTCTTCACGTTCTATTGTGAAAACATTCCTGGTATTTCTCTTATTTCCTGTGCCTTAGAAAACTCAGTAGGGTGCTGAATTTCAGTAGAGATACAAATGTACTTGCAAACTTGGCATTGATTCATCCTGATCTTTCCTGCAAGGGAAAATAGAGATTGTTTTGCTGTACAGACTTCCCTAGACGAGTTTGACTTCTAACACCTCTGATGGGTAGTCTAACTGGATTTAGAAGATTGTATGAATCTCTTTTGGAAACAATGAAAGGCACACAGAGGCCTAAGGGCAGTCACCACTTATTTATTTATAATACAGTTTATTTCAAAAAAATGTTAAGCCAATGCCTACTCCTGAGTCTACATCAATACTTTTGACACATTAAAAAAAAAAATATAAGTCACAGATTTAATACATTCTCACTAAGTTTTCCTAATGATAAATTCAATGGTCTCATGCCTTCTTTCAAATTAAAACAACCTAGTTTAGTCTCTTCTGTTTTCATGTATGATAATCTGCCTTGCGAATGCACCTGGTCCTTTAAATATCAATTTATATTTTTCCTGAAATGGAGGACACCTAATAATTATCTGGAATGAAATAGTGGATTGAATGGAAACTCTGCTCTCCACACCTTTGACAATTATACCATAGGCTCCTCATAAAGAAACCTCCAAATGTCAAAGCATAGAAGAAAGAATGAGAACTTTCTTCAGTCCCTCATCTGTAATAAAGGAATATTATGGAATGCACAGAGAGAACGTCTGAATACAGCATTGAAAAGTGAAGAATTTGAATAGTATAGAGTAGATGAGCCTCTTTTTAAATTAACTGAATTAAACAAACTTAGTACAATATTAATAGTACTTTATGAGAAATAATTAAATATAGCAAAAATTGTGGTATTCCAATGAACTATTCTAAAAGACATACAAATGGAAAGCCTGAGTGTGAATATGCATACATGATAACTTGGAGAAAATGCCGAAGTTTGAGTTTTCCAATTCTTGACATTGTTCTATTAACAATATTCATCAAAATTTTGGTTTCACTCAGAGGAATTCAGACTGTGGCTTCAGAAGGAAACATTTCACCAGATATATATGCAACCAGTGGAAAGAAGAAAATATATTACTTCTCTTTCAATAACATGACATCTCTATTTTACCCTTCTACCTGGAGGGTACAGATAGAGTCCAGAGGAAAATTATCTATTTCTGAATTTTTAGGAATGGTATTATCTAATTGTGAGCTACCTGGGGCTGGTGCTAGGGAGCACAGCGCCCACCTGCGGGCATGCGTGATTTGCCACTGCTCTGTGTGGGTGAATTTAATCAATACCTTTTACCTTCTCCCCAAAGACACTATCCCACTAAAATGTATGGGGTTGGGGAGGGGATGGTGGAGAAGGGTAGGAGAAGGGGTTCTGGATGTACATAAATCATTTGGAAAGGCAAACTGTCTCTGTTTTGGAAAACAAAATTTTATGGACAGCTATGCCCATTTGTTTACATATTATCTGTGGCTGCTTTCACACAACAGAGTTGCATAGTTTTGACAGACAGTAGATTGCAGAAAAAAAAAACCAAAGATATTCAATATGTGTCCCTTTACAGATAAAGTTTGCCAACCTCTGCTTTAAACTCATAGATTTACCTACAAGCCCATCTGGAGATTTTTCAGAGATCCATTCAGCTAACCCTCCAGAATATCAGTGATGTTTCCTTTACACTTGTGATTGTACCTTCCTGCGTTTTCTAAAACTGAAGGGAATATTTATATTTTCAGTGTTATCAGAAGACACTAGAGTTTACATTTGTTAACTTGTTTATATAAACGGGTGAAAAATCAGAGAGGACCACAGGAAAGTTGCATTTTAAATAGCTTCCAATCACTGAGCCATAGAGAGTGATACCATGATCCAGGCCAAAGAGTGAGTACTACTCCATAACAACCTCACCCCCAAACCAGGAGGTTTGAATCCAGGAGCCATAGCCCCAGAGGCATTCTACTGCTGCCACTGCTGATAAACCCAGGTGTCACACCAAGAAGGATCACTTCCCAGATAGACAACAAAGACTTTGGTGGTACCTACCTGTAGAGGTTGGCAAAAGATACCACATGGGCCAGGTGTTCACAGCCTATCTTCTCCTCCATAAACAATGCAGGATGTTTTATGCTCACAGCAGAGTAATGACGCTAAGAGACTGAATGATTAAATGCCAGACTGCCAGCCAGAGTACATTTGTTTTCTGCTTGAAAAAGCCACTTTCATTTTGTATGACAGCTTTCTTAACTGCAACATAGCTCAGAAAATGACAGAGAGCGAATGAGAATAAGTGATTGTAAACTGGCAAACAACTATTTGCTACTATTTGAACTACCATTAAACTGTTCATTCAATTTCTACTCAGAAGCCATCAGTCAGCTGTGGAACCAGAATGTAAGCATTATTTATTTGGTGGCATTACAATGCCATCTAATCTTGGAGAAAATCGTTTAGACAAAAATCAGAGTATCCAAAAATTGCCTTGACGTTCAGTGGCAAAATACAATGCTTAACCATAGCTTCTTGCATTTCTGTATTCTTTCTCTCATTATTATTACTGAGATACTTGAATTCCATTCTCATTCCAATATCATGCCTTCAATAGTATCATTTTTCTCACTAGCTGCCTACGCAGGCCAGGAATTGTTAGCACAGAGCAAAGCTAAAGTTTGGTAAAATGTTCATGGGCTCCTGCTGGCTCCTATTTAGTATCATTCATTTCCTTTGGGAATATGCCCTTTCCTTTGAGAATATTCATTTCCTTTGGGAATATGCCCTTTATGTTTCCTAAGACAGCCTTGTTCTCCATTGAAGAACTAGAAAATGTAAAAATAGCGAGGTCAGCTACTACGTTCTCTGCCTATTTTATTTAAACCACTTAATCTTAATGAGGTAGGTAGTCTGCCCTTGTTATAGACAAAAACGTTGAGGCTTATGTAGGTTAAGGGATTTGCCAAAAAGTTGGAGTGAGGCATCAAGTCTGACTGACTCAAGTTCATCTTACCAAGTTGCTTCTTAAAGGAGGCTAGAGGTATTGCCTGTTCCATCAAAAGTAAAGAAATTTAAATACTCCAAAGGATTCAATATTTATTGTGTATATAGATATGAATTTGAAGTAATGAAATAAATCATTTTTCGGCAAATGTCAGAGTTAGAGTTCCATATGAGAGTGAATTCTTCATATGTGAATACTGGAAGATTATGTCCTTAGTCTAATGATATTGATCACATTGAAATCATGTTTTAGAACATTTTCTAAGACTCTCTTCATATGTAGAGTTACAGTTTTTTTGCTTTGGTTTTTGTCATTTGTTTGCTCATTTGTCTGCTTATTTTTAAAGTTAGCTATTTTTTTTTTCTTAGCCTTTTATTCTCTCAAAGTGAATTGGTGTTTGATAACAGCTGAATTAATTTGGAGTCAAGTTTAGTGTTAGTGAATAGATCAATTATTTAATATCAGTTTATGACTAAAAAGGGTTGATAATATGATGAATGGATATGAGTTAGTGCACCTCATAAAATGAAACATTTGAGTATTTATAACACTGTCATAATGGATTCCCAAGGGTGTTAATTAGACAAAAAATAAACTTTCTGCAGGATATTCTGGCCATATGTATCAGGAATTTTACATGTTATACATGTTTTAGCACAACATTTCCATTTATAGAAACTTATGTTAAAGAAATAAAGAAGTATGCTAAGATTTTTTTTAGGATATTCATCAGTACATTTTTTGAAAAGGTAAAAATAAAAATCAATATATCTAACAGGAGAAATTAGTCAATTATTATACAACTATATAATAAAATATGCCTTTATTTAAAACAATGTTATAATATGTAATGG
>NW_016806761.1:1885311-1955569 GCF_001698545.2 Rhinopithecus bieti
TATTAAAATATTTTTAAAATTGAGTACAATATACTTCTTTTTTTATATCAATATTCTTTATGCATAAATACTATCCTTTAATATGTGAAGAGAAGTATGTATACCAAAAGGAAAAAATGATGTGTATGTGCATTTTCTCTCCAAATTTTCTATAGCACATGTGTTAATTTTATAATACAAATATTTAAAACCTATTTTAAAACTTGATTTGGTCTATAGACATACTTTATAAATTTTACAGTGGTAGATTAACCACTTGCTTTAAATAATAGAAATACATCATAGCAGCTTTCAAAAATATAGCCTTCATAGACTGGAAGAAAATATTTGCAAAAGATACTTTTGATTAAAGACTATTACTCAACACACAAGAAGAACCCTTAAAACTCTACACTAAGAAAATAAACAACCTGTTGGAAAAAATGGTCAAAAGATCTGAATAGACAGACACCTCACCAGAGAAGATATACAGATGGCAAATAAGCATATAGAAAGATGTTCAACATCTCATATCATTAGGGAATTGCAAATTAAAACAATGGCAGAAATCTAAAACACTAACAACACCAAATGCTGGTGAAGATATGGAGCAACAGGAACTCTCATTGATAGCTGGTGGCAATGCAGAATGGTACAGCATTTGCAAGACATTTTGGAAGCATTTAGAATGCAGTTTAGCAGTTTGTTACAAAACTGAACTTTGCCCTATTCAATACAGAAATTGTTCTCCTTGATATTTACATAAGTGAATTGAAAACTATGTCCACACAAAAACCTACACATGAATGTTTATACTGTGCTGGCTTTATTCATAATTGTCAAAAGTTGGAAGCAAACAAGATGTCCTTCAGTAAGTTAATAAATAAACAAATTGTGATACATCCAGACAATGAAATACTATTCAGCACTAAAAAGAAATGAGCTATTAAGCCATGAAAGGCAATGAAAAAAACTGACATGCATGTTACTAAATGAAAGAAGCCAATCTCGAAAGGCTATATACTATTAAATTTGTAATTCCAGCTGTATGACACTCTAAAACAGTCAAAACTTTGGAGATAGTAGAAAAGACCATTGGTTGCCAGGTGTTAAAAGAGCAGGAGGGATGAATAGGCAGAGCACAGAGAACTTTTAGGCCCGTGAAAATGTTCTGTATGACATTGTAATGGAGCTAAATGAACTATGTTAGCAGTGGAAGTTATCAGAGTCATATGGCATCAAAATATGTTACTGGCAGTGAATCTGTATGGGTCTGCGGCAAGCCTCAATTCTTGCCACTTCAGAAGAAAGAATTTGAGGGGATTAAGGTAGAGGAGAGACCGAGGCAAGTTTTAGAGCAGGAGCAAAAGTTTATTAAAAAGCTTTTGAGCAGGAACAGAAGGAAGGAAAGTACACTTGGAAGAGGGCCAAGCAGGTGACTTGAAAGACAAGTGTGTGGTTTGACCTTTTGACTTGGGGTTTTATGTGTTGGCATAATTCCGGGGGTTTGCATCCCTTCTCCCCTCATTCTTCCCTGGAGTGGGCTGTCTGTAAGCATAGCGGGTTGCCAGCACTTTGGAGTGGCTGCATGCTGTGTGTTTACTGGAGCTGTACACATACTCATTTGAGGTGTTCTTCCCTTATCAGCTGAATGTCCCCAGAAGGTCATATACCAGTTAAACTCTGCCATTTTGCCTCTTAGTTTGCATGTGTGAGCCCACTCACCCCACTTCTGGGATAGCTGATTGGGAAGCTTCAGGTGTTTCTGTTTACTGGGAAACTGCCTTTCCCTGGCAGCAGTTGTGACCAATTATTATTTTAGAGAAACAACTAGCAACCGCCTGACCATCACCTGATAGTTACCTGACATTCCTGGTATGGGTGGGGTGGGAGGGTGGAGGAGCCCTCTTCTGCTCTGCTCATGTCTGACAGTTACCTCCTGTAACAATTATACATTTGTCAGACCCATAGGTTATACAATAGTAGTAGTAAATCCTTATTAAACCCTTATGTAAACTATAGTGTTTGGTTGATGATGTGTCAATGTAGGTTAATCACTTATAACAAATGTACTACTGTGGTTTGGGATGTCGATAGTGAGGGCAGCTATATATGTGTGGGAACAAGAAGCATATGGGAACGCTCTGTGCTTTTGCTTAATTTTACTGTAAATCTAAAGCTGCTCTTAAAAAATCCAACTTCATTAATTTTTTAAACATAAACCCTAAACTGTTTATTTGCAGGAAGGTATAATCACAAATGTAAAGAAAATGTTGCTGATATTCTGGAGGGTTAGCTGAATGGATCTCTGAAAATCTCCAGACGGGCTTGTAGGTAAATCTATGAGTTTAAAGCAGAAGTTGGCAAACTTTTCTGTAAAGGGACACCCATTGAATATCTTTGTTTTGTTTGTTTGTTTGTTTTTTCTTTTCTGCAATCTGCTGTCTGTCATAACTATGCAACTCTGTTTTGTGAAAGCAGCCATAGAAAATATGTAAACAAGTGGGCATAGCTGTCCATAAAACTTTATTTTCCAAAACAGAGGTAGTTTGCAAATCACTGGTTGAAAGCCAGGGATGGGAATGCAGTATGGAAAGCATGAGTTAAGTGTGTACCAAAGCTTTGAAAGGGGTGAGAGGAGTTCTGCTCACTGTGAGGCTGATGGGGAGCTGGAAGAAAAGATGGATTCCTCGGGTCTCAAAAAAAGTTCTGTTAGGTTCTAGGAAATTTCAAAGAAGTCTTAGTTCTCTCGAATAATACCAACAGATGTTGGATTTGTTTTCCAGGAACTGGAAATGAAATCCTTCAAAGAAAAATCAGAGGGTTGGGAAATGGTAAAAGGTAACTTAACCCTATTCTTTAACTTTCTCAGAGGGCAACTTGGAATAATAACGACAAGGAAAATACTGAATCACTAATTTCCCAGAATTCAGCAACCTCAAAATAGAATCTCCTATTGGTCTAATCATTGCCTAAATCAAAGCATTACTTTTTACCAAGGAGTTAGAGGAAATGAACCAGAGTCCTGCAGAAGTAGAAGAACATACTTAAAATGAAAAGTGAGATGTATTATGTGGCAGAAATACATAAGGTTTGCTGTTATTGGATGGAAATTGACCTAATACTACCTCTCCAGTTTGTATAATACTTACTCAACTGTTTATAATTCTTTAAAAATGATTTGATAAAAATCCCATTCAGAGTATTATTACATTAGATGAGACATTAGTTTTCTTCTTAAACCTCAGAAATGTGCAACTAAATACCTTTAGGTATTTAGAACACTCTTAATTATATGTTTGAGATTTATTTTTTCAGTTTTATTACCAAACAAAAGTGTAAATTTAAAAAGATAAACTGGAACTATAAATATAGAAAAGATAAAACTCATACATGCTACATTCTCTACATGAGTAAATATCCTAATTAAAAGTTAGATTCAATCACTATATATAAATCCAAAGATGTCTACTGAAGCCAGAACTGGAATGACAATTAGAGATAAAGATTTGTCTAAATGTTCTGTCTTTAAATATTTTTATATTGTTGTGTATAATGGCCCTCTTATATTAATAAGAATCAAAGTAGAATTCAACTCTTACCGGTAAGCCTGGTCAAATGTCCCCAGTCAAGGACATCTTCATGTCAGTACAAGTATGGATAAGATTAATTTTGTCCTTGCCCTGGCATAGAGTTTTCGTTCATGTTTCTTCAGGATCAGTGGGCTACAGTCGTGTAGTTATGACTGTAACTCTGCTTGCCTAGCTAGCTAACTACTGTCATTTCTAAAATCAAAAGAGAAAGATGTCTATGTATGAGAATAGACTTGCCCTTCTGGATTTCAAGAATATGACAAATACGGGTTATTTAGTTAGCATTTTGAAAAGGTTGTCAATATTCTACCTCATAATTAATGTAGATCTATGGTATATTAGTCCATTTTTACACTGCTGATAAAAATATACCTGAGACTGGGAAGAAAAAGAGGTTTAATTGGACTTACAGTTCCACATGGCTGAGGAGGCCTCAGAATCATGGTGGGAGGTGAAAGGCACTTCTGATATGGCAGTGGCAAGATAAAATGAGAGAGATGCAAAGGCGGAAACCCCTGATAAACCCATCAGATCTCATGAGACTTATTCACTACCACGGGAGCAGTATAAGGGAAACCGTCCCCATGATTCAAATTATCTCCCACCAGGTCCTTCCCACAACACGTGGGAATTGTGGGAGTACAATTCCGGATGAGATTTGGGTAGGGACACAGAGCCAAACTATATCATATGGCTCATATGGCCTCCCTATGGGACGTTATACAACTCTCTCATTACTCAATATTTGCCAAGCATATACTATGTGCCAGACATTGTACTAGACATAATGTGACGAGCAAGACATGGTTTCCATTTCATGCGAGGCCTTTAAGACCCCCTGTGGAAACAGTAGTTCTGACCATTAGATATTCAGTGTCGCTCTGCACAGCAAGAAGCAAGTGAGAAAATAATCCATTACTATACGCATTTAATTCTGAGAATCTGAGCTGTGGCATGATTTGGGCGCATTTCTGTAAGTAGGTGGGATGCAACTGTTGAAAGAAGAATTTTAACTTCACAAAAATATTTCCATTCTACTATCTGCTTGATAATTTTTTAAAAAATAAAACAGGTACAATCAGAAAGGAGCCCACATTTTAAAATAAAGTGTATAACTCCATTAATATATTTGTGCATGTGTATGTGTGTATATGTATATGTGTACATCTATGTATATGTGTGTATATACACATTAGTCCACATAAACACACATATGAATATATATTTAGGGAATTATTAATGCTTTATATAATGGAAGAGATTAAAATATATGAATATATAAATAAAATGTATAAACAGAAAATGAAAGAGTGGTCACAAAATATTAATGATAATGCTCAAAATGGTGGACTGGTATGTGACATTTTCTTTCATTGTACTGTTAGGTCGTTAAGATGTTGTACTATAAGGCATTGTGTTTTTATATATATTATAGTTAGTATAATTAAACCTAAGTAGAACTGTTATATTGTGAAAAAAAGACCTGTGCAGCAATACTAACTACCTGGCTCTCACCATAAAATATAAACTCAAATTGACTGTCACTGAGATTTTTTTCAAGTATGCAGTGAAGAGAAACAGCATAATCATTTGAAAAACATGCAATTTGTTCACTTCCAATGTCTTGTTTTAGCTCTGGACTCAACCAGACCACTCCAGAGCTGTGTACATGGGTTACCTTGCCTTATTTTTATCTTTCCCAGCCCCCAACTCTGGCATTTTGACCTTATATTAAATGAAGCAAACAAAGACAATTACTGAAAAACGTACACACCAAAGATTTGCAGCATAAAGGCGCATAAGGGAACCTTCTGTTATACAAAATTAGGAAAAAAGCATTCTTTCTCTTAGAATTTGGTATGCTTTATGAAGTATGTGAATTTTGACACTTGTGACATGTCCTATTTTGCTTTGACTGAAAGGAATCTTTTAGCACAGACATTTGTAATCTAAATCCAATTACAATATATCAGTATTTTTCAACCTTTCCCCCCCATTATTGCCTCCCTAGGGAGCCTTTTAAGGCATACTTTTCCTAGCCAATCATGGCTCCCCATGAAATTTTAATACTACAGATATACTATATATCTGTTTATGTATTGTATGTATATCTGTGCTCTATACATAAAGCATTAGATTTTTTGCACTCCCTCAAACATTAATTAACGCCTCATCAAAAATACAAGCTCTATAGTAATCGATGACTTATTGCCACTTATGTAGACATTTCTCTGTGTTAAGTTGCCATTCTATCCATTCTATTTAATTTTCACTGGTTCTCCATATGTATATCCATATACAGAAATGCACACAGAGATGTATAATCAAATATACTTGCTGAATACATTCTTGTAAAGAACTTCAAATTCACATAACCTGATATATCATTACATGTAAAATAAGGACATTAGCAAGATGGCAGAGTAGGAGATGTCAGCCTTCAATACCCCCCCCAAAAACAATCACACAGCTATCCATGAACAAAAAATATCCTTGGGTGGACTCAATGGTTCTTACAAAGGCACAAATAACATACATTCAAGGAAGAGCACCCTCTTCAATAGATGGTGCTGGAAAAATTGGGTATCCATATGCAGAATAATGAAACTGTACCGCTCTCTCTCACCATATTACATAATTAAGATGAATTAAAGACTTAAATGTTAAACCCAAAACTATAAAACTATTAGAATAAAACATAAGAAAAACACTTTAGGACATTAGTCTACCCAAGGATCTTATGGCTAAGACCTCAAAAGCACAGACAAAAAGACCCAAAATAGACAAATGAGACTATATTAAACTAAAAAGTTTCTGCACAGCAAACGAAACAATCAGCAACCTGTTGAATGGGAGAAAATATCTGAAAGCTGTTCATCAGACAAAGAACTCATATCTATAATATACAAGAAACTCAAACAACTTGAGTAAAAAAATCAAATAGTCTGCCAGGCATAATGTCCCATGCTTATAATCCCAGCACTTTGGGAGGCTGAGGCAGGAGGATTGAGCCCAGGAGTTCAAGGTAAGCCTGGGCAATGTAGTGAGACCCTGTCTCTACAAACAAATAGAAAATGTAGCCCATTGTGGTGCATGGCCTGGAGTCCCAGATATTCAGGAGGCTGAGGTGGAAGGGTCACTTGAGCCCAGCAGTTTGAGGATAGAGTGAGCTATGATGCTGCCACTGTACTCCAACCATTTTAAGATACAGAGTGATATCCTGTATCTTTAATAATATTAATAATAATCATGACAAAACAATTCCACTAAAAAGCGGGCAAGGGACATGAATAGACATTTCTCCAAAGAAAACATACAAATGGCCAACAGGTATGTGAATGAATACTCAACATCACTAATCATCAGAGAAATTCAAATCAAAGCCACAATGAGATATCATCGTACCCCAGTTAGAATGGCAAGGAAGTAGAGAAAAGGAAACTCTTATACATTGTTGGTGTGAATATTGGTTTACTAGAGCCACTATGAAAAACAGTATGGAGATTTCTTTACAGACTAAAAATAGAACTGGTATATCCAGCAATCCCACTATTGGGTATTTACACAAAGGAAAAGAAACCAGTATGTCAAAGGGGATACCTGCACTTCCATGTTTACTGCAGCACTATTTACAACAGCAACGAAATGGAATCAACCTAATATCCATTAACAAATGAATACATAGAGAAAATCTGGTATACATACAGCATAGAGTACTATTCAACCACATCAAGCAATGAAATCATGACATTTGCAGCAACATGGATGAAACTGAAGGTAATTATGTTAAGTGAGATAAGCCAGACACAGAAAGACAAATTTTGCATGTTCCCACTCATATGTGGGAGCCAAAATGTTGATCTCATGAAGGTGAGAATAGAATGATAGATACCAATGGCTGGACAGAGTGTGTGGGCAGGAGGAGTGGATGAAGACAGGTTAGTCAATGGGCTATAAACATACAGTTACATAGAAGGTATAAATTCTAATGTCAATATCAGAGTAGGGTGACTATAGTTAGCAACAATGTAGTAATGTTAAATACTGGCCAGTTGCAATGGCTCATGCCTGTAATCCCAGCAGTTTGGGAGGCCAAGGTGGGAGGATCACTTGAGGCCAGGAGTTTGAGACCAACCAAGGCCAACGTAGTAAAACCCCATCTCTACCACCTCTACCAAACAAACAAACAAACAAACAAACAAAAAAACAGAAAAAAATGGTAGCTGGGCATGATGGTGCATGCCTATGGTCCCAGCTACTCAGGAAGCTGAGGGAATTTGAGGGTGCAGTGAGCCATTATCATGCCACTGCACTCCAGCCTGTATGACAGAGTGAGACCCTTTCTTCAAAAGAACAAAAGAAATGATAAACACCCAAGGTGATATATAATTTGAAAACCCTGACTTGATCATTACACGTTCTATGCACGTAGCAAAATATCACATGTACTCCATAAATATGGAAAATATCATGTATCAATTAAATTTTAAAAAGAATTTACAGAAACACAGAAGAGCAAAAAAGGAAGAGCACTTCACAGAGAGAATCACTGGGGAGACTTGTATACCTGCAATGTGTGTCAATGGCTAGGAACATAAAAGAACGATAGAACTATATAAGCTATGGGGTGGGTGCCACTATGTGGTCCCCTGCAGCTACAGAGAACCCTGGGAGACTTTGACACTGAAGACTTCAATGGTTCCAGTGACAACCACTGCAGCATTCACAGAAGAGGACTCCATAGTGTTCGTTGACAATGACCACAGTGGACTCCTCTTTAGAGGTCAGTGGCGCCAGTTGTCACTGAGGTAATCAACAGCCATCACCGCCATAGGCCCCATGGAAATGGAGTTGATGCTGTACACCCCTGCAGGACCTGCTATTGTATCACATCAGAACGCAAGCTACCACCTCCCCTGTGCCACAAGTCCACATGTACTCTGAACCCAGAGTCACAGCTGCTTTGAATGACCTTCATTCCAGAAACCATCTCTGTAGCTACTCTACGTGTATACCTGTGCTTCATAACTTGCCTCTGAAAAACTCTGTGTATCTTAGTTTCTTCTCACGCTGCTATGAAGAAATACTGAGACTAGTTAATTTATAAAGGTAAGAGGTTTAATTGATTCACAGTTCTGCAGGGCTGGGGAGGCCTCAGGAAACTTATAATCACGGCAGAAGGGGAAACAAACACATCCTTCATCACATGGCAGCAGCAAGGAGAAGAATAATTACTTGGCAAAGGGGAAAGCCCCTTATAAAAATCATCAGATCTCATGAGAACTAACTTACTATCACAAGAAAAGGATAGAGGAAACCGCCATCCACCTGGTCCCTCCCACCACATGTTGGCATTATAGGAACTACCATTCAAGATGAAATTTGGGTGGGAACACAGCCAAACCATATCATCGTGCATACCTGCATCTCAGGCACTGAAGCAATCACCACTGTAAGCTAGCTGGTGCACCAGAGAGCAAAGCAGCAGTCATTCTGAGTGCCTGTGCTTCAGACTCTAGTTTCTTGACTGTTTCATGAGTGCCTGTACATCAGACACCAGTGCCAAAGACCCCAGAGGTTGGGAGAGTGGGCATAAACATGAGCATTTTGTGTAACACACAGCTTGAGTTTGATTGTCCATAGAGCATTCAGAAAATATATTCAATTGACAGTAGGAAATAAGGATTTAGAGATCCAGGAGAGAGGTCTAGGTTGGTGAGGGGTATGCGAAAAATCATTCATTTGAAAGGTCTAAAATAAAGCAGTGGATGTTGAGGAACTCAGCTGATGAGATTCTGAATGCCAAGAAGGGTAATTGAATGGAATCCAGAGAATACCCAGTACTGAATGGGCAGAGGTGCCATGGATAAGGAGGAAAACCTATGGTATTTTATCCTTTGCTCCTCTCCCACCCTTCCCACCAAGTCCCCAAAGCCCATTGTATCATTCTTATGCCTTTGCATCCTCATAGCTTAGTTCCCACATATCAGTGAGAACATCCAATGTTTGGTTTTCCATTCCTGAGTCACTTCACTTAGAATAATAGTCTCCAGTCTCATCCAGGTCACTGTGAATACCATTAATTCATTTCCTTTTATGGCTGAGTAGCATTTCATTGTGTGTGTATATATATATATACACACACATATATATCCATTGTTTATATATATCTATATATCTATATATCTATATATATATATATATATATATATATATATATATATATATATGCACACACACAATGGCACCAACCCAAATGTACATCAATCAAGTGAATAAACTGTGATATATATATATATATACACAATGGATATATATATGTCCATTATATATACATACACACACACAATTGATATGTATATATCCACTCTCTCTCTTTCTCTCTCTCTCTCTCTATATATATATAAATATCACAGTTGGATATATGGATATATATATATCCATTGTGTCATTATGTGTATATATGTGTATATATATCCTGTGTGTGCGTGTGTGCGTATATATATATATATATATATCACAGTTTCTTTATCCACTTGTTGATTGATGTACATTTAGGTTGGTTCCACCATTTTACAGTTGTGAATTATACTGCTAGAAGCATGCATGTGCAAGTATCTTTTTTGTATAATGACTTCTTTTCCTCTGGGTAGATATATACCCAGGTGTATAATGTATATCAGGTGTATAATGACTTCTTTTCCTCTGCATAGATACGCAGTAGTGGAATTGCTGGATCAAATAGTAGTTCTACTTTTAACTCTACAGAATTTCCACACTGTTCTCCACAGTGGTTATACTAGTTTACATTTTTAAAAGGAGAACAGAAAGAGAAAAAAACAAAAAGCTTATTTAATAGAACAATGGCTAAAAATTTCCCAGAACTGGAGAGAGATATGGACATCCAGAAACTTAAAATGTGGTCACATACATAGATTCTGTCCACTTGAAAGAGGAAATTCACCAAGGGACATTAAAATAAAACTGTCAAAAATAAAAACAAACAATTGTGAAGCAGAAGAGAGAAGAAGCTCTTCTCATACAAGAGAATACTGATTTCAGCAGATTTCTCAGCAGAAACCTTGCAGGCCAGGAGAGAGTGAGATGACATATACAAGGTGCTGAAAGAAAATAAACTGTCAACCAGGAATATTTTGCTCAAAATATCTGCTTTTCAGAAATGAAGGAAAGATAAAAACTTTCAGGCAAATAAAAACTGAGAGCACTCATCACCACTGGAATTGCCATAAAGAAATCCTAAAGGAATTTCTTCAAGCTGAAGCAAAATGATACAAATTAGTAACATGTAAACATATGAAAGTATAAAACTCACTGGTAAGGAAAATATATATTCAAATTCAGCATACCCTAATAATGTCTTGGTGATGTATAAATCACATAACTGTAGTAAAAGGCTAAAACAAATTTATTGGAAAACTATAGCTAAAATAATTACATAATAAATACACAATATAAAATTGTAAATAGCAACATCAAAACATAAATGGGGTAACGTAAAAGGATAGAGTTTTATACATAATCAAAGTTATTTTATTAGCATAAAATAGACTGAAATATTTTTTGCAAGTCTCATGGTAACTATACAAAGCTGTAGTTATACACAGAAGATAAAGACAAAGGAATGAAAGCATACCAATATGGAAAAATATTCAAATCACAAAGAAAGATATAGCAAGAGATGAAGAAAAAAACCAAAATAACTACAAAGCAGCCAGAAAGCAATGAAGATAATGGAATTAGTAAGTTCTTACCTATCAGTCATTACTTTTAAAGTAAATTGATTAAATTCTCCAATCAAAGACAGTATCAGAATAGATAAAAGAACAAGACTCGACTATTTTCTGCCTACAAGAGAATTTCTTCAGCTTTAAAGACATGGATAGTCTGAAAGTGAAGGATGGAAGAAAGATATTCCTTGCCAATGGAAAGCAAAAGAGAACAGGGGCAGCTCCACTTATACTAAATATAATAGGCTTTAAGAAAAAAATATGAAAAGAGACAAAGAAGATTTGTAATATAAAGATTAAGGGTCCAATTCACCAAGAGAATATAACAATTTTAAATATATATGCACCTAAACTTGGAACATTTAAATATAATAAGCAAATATTAACAAATCTTAATGTAGAAATAGACACCAACACAATAACAGTAGGTCACTTTAATATCTTACTTTCAGCAATAGATAGATTATCCAGATAGGAAATCAATAAGGAACCTTGGACTTGAATTACACTTTAGACCAACACAACCTAATAAACATACATAGAACATTTAATCCAATGGCCGTAGAGTGCACATTTTTCTGAAGTGCATGCAGAAAGTTCTCCAGGACTGATAATATGTTAGGTCACAAAACAAGTATTTAAAATTTTTAAACGTTAGAACATATCGAATACGTTTCCCAACCACAATGATATGAAACTAGAAGTCAATAATAGGAGGAAAGCTAGAAAATTTACAAATAAGTGGAAATCAAACATCACACTCTTGAATAATTAATGGGTCAAAGAAGGAATCAAAAGACAAATTAAAAAAAATGTTGAGACACATGAAAATGGAAACACAACATATCAAAATATTTGGGATCTAGTCTTTATACTTCAAGGAACTAGAAAAATAAGAAAAAGCTAAGCCCAAAGCTAGCAGAAAAAATAAAATAACAAAGACCCAGAACAGAAGCAAAGGAAATACAGACATGAAAAGCAACAGAAAAGATTAGCAAAACTAAGAGCTGGTTTTTTGAAAAGACAAACAAAATCTACAAAGCTTTAGTTAGACTAAGAAAAAAAGAGAGAAAACTCAGATAAATCAAATCAGAGGAGACATTACAATTGATATTGCAGAAATAAAAATAATTATAAAAACTACTATTTGCAATTATAGCCAACAAATTGGATAATGTAGAAGAAATGAATAAATTCCTAAAAACACACACCTGCCAAAATTGAATCAGGAAGAAATAGAAAATCTGAATAGACCTATAAGAATTCAGGAGATTGAATTAGTAATCAAATATCTTCCAACATAGAAAAGTCCAGGACTAGATCACTTCATGAGTAATTTCTCCAAATATTTAAAAAGAAATGCCAATCCTTCTCAAACTTTCCCAAAAAATTGAAGAAGAGGAAACACTTCCAAACTTATTTTACAAGGCCAATATTATCCTGACACCAAAAGCAGACAGGGGCACTATGAGAAAAGAAAATTACAGGTCAATAATTCTACTGAATAGATGCAAACATCCTCAACAAAATATTAGCAAAACAAACTCAACAGCACATTAAGAGGATAATTCGCCATAACCAGTGTGATACTTCCCTGATATGCAAGGATTTACCAGAACAATTAGGCAAAAAAAGAGAAAGAAAGAAAAGGTGTCCAAATCGGAAAATAAGTAAAATTGTCTCTGTTTGCAGATGACATGATTCTATATACAGAAAATACTAAAGCATCCACAAGAACATATTATCACAAATAAACAAATTTAGTAAACTTGTAGGATACAAAATTAACATACAAAATGAGTTGCATTTCTATACATTAATAACCAAATATCTAAAAGAGAAATTAAGAAAGCAATACCATCTGCAGTAGCATCAAAAACAATAAAACACTTAGGATAAATTTAACCAAGGAGGTGAAAGATCTGTATACTGAAAGTTGTAAGGCATTGATGAAAGAAGCTGAAGAAGACACAAATAAATGAAAACATATCGTTGTTTTGGGATTGAGAGAAAAAACATTTAAAAAATATCCATATTATCTGTGATGGTTAATACTGAATGTCAACTTGATTGGACTGAGGGATACAAAGTATTAATCCTGGGTGTGTCTGTGAGGGTGTTGCCAAAGGAGATTAACATTTGAATCAGTGGGCTGGTGAAGGCAGGCCCACCCTTAATCTGGTGGACACCATCGAATCAACTTCCAGTGAATATAAAGCAGGCAGACAAATGTGAAAAGGAGAGACTGGCCTAGTCTCCCAGCCTCCATCTTTCTCCACGCTGGATGCTTCCTGCCCTCGAACATTGGACTCTAGGTTCTTCAGTTTTGAGACTTGGTCTGGCTCTCCTTGCTCCTCAAGCTTGCAGACAGCCTATTGTGGGACCTTGTAACCATGTAAGTTAATAGTTAAGAAACTCGTATATATATATATATGTATATATATGTGTATATACATGTGTGTGTGTGTGTATATATATATATATATATATGCGTGTGTATATATAGTTCTGTCCCTCTAGAGAACCCTAACTAATACACTGCCCAACGTGATCTACATATTCAATGCAGTCCCTATGAAAATTTCAATGCCATTTTTCACAGAAATGAAAAGGAAATTTGGCCAGGCATGGTGGTTCACACCTGTAATCCCAGCACTTTGGGAGGCTGAGGTGGGAGTGTCACTTGAGGTACAGAGTTTAAGAAGAGCCTGGCCAACATGGCGAAACCCAATCTCTATTAAAATATGAAAATTAGTTGGGCGAGGTGTCACTCACCTGTAATCCCAGCTACTTGGGAGGCTGAGGTGGGAGAATCATTGAACCTGAGAGGTGGAGGTTGCAGTGAGCTGAGATCGTACCACCACACTCCAGCGTGAGCAACAGAGTGAGACTCCATCTCAAAAAGAAAAAAAAAAAGAAAATTCTAAAATTCATATGGAACTACAAGACTCTATAAATACAAGCAATCTTGAGAAGAATAAAGCTGAAGGCATCATGCTTCATGCAACTGTATCACAAAGCTATAGTTATTAAAACAGGATCATGACATAAAAATAGACATTTGAGAAACAGAACAGCATAGAGAGCACAGAAATCAAACTAAGGGTGCCAAGAATGCACAATGACAAAAGGATGGTCTCTTTAATAAATGGTGTTGGGAAAACTATACATCCACATGACAAAAAAGAAAAAGAAAAGAAACTGCACTCCTATATTATACCACATACAAAAATGAACCAGAAATGGATTGTAGACTTAAATGTAAGACCTAGTACTATAAAATGTGTAGAAGAAAACTTAGGGAAGACTCTTTAAGGTTGGTCTTGGCAGTGAATTTTTGGATATGACACCTGAAGCATGGCAATAAAAGTGAAGTAAACACTTGGGACAACCTCAAATGAAAAAGCTTCTGCCCAGCAAATGAAACTAGAGGACATTATGTTAAATGAAATAATCTGGATATTATCGTATTGTGTCACTTATACATGGAATCTTAAAAAAAAATAGTCGAATTCATAGAACCAGAGAGTAGAAAGGTGATTTCCAGGGACTGGGGGATGAAAGAATTGGGAAGATGTTGGTGAAAGGGTTAAAACTTTCAGTTATAAGATGAATATGTTCTGATGATCTAATGTACAGTCTGGTGACTACAGTTCATAACACTGTGTTAATTAGCTTGATATGTTTATGTGCCTATATAGTCATATATATACTTTAAATATATAAAATAATATTTGTCAATTTTACAATAGTACAGATTGTAGTCCCTCATTTTACTTTTTCAGCCAAAAGCTGAAGAAAAAAGTAAAATGAGGGACTATAATCAGTACTATTCTTTACTGCAGACAAATTTTAGACAGGAACTAGAGAGATTCTTTAGGGATTAAGTTTTGATCATGCTGATTAAAGTAAAACTCTCCTAGAATGTGTTGATGTGAACTAGAGAAAAGAAAAGAACATGAAGATGGTTCATCTTGAGTATGCTTGTCCATTAGGAAATGTCTATCAACAATGAATGCCGGGAGGAAGAAAACATTATAAACCAGAGTATTACAAGCAGATTTTTCTGTCACGAGTGATTCTTTTTTTTAATACATCTATTTATTCTAGTACATGTTGCTATTTTACCAAGATCCTCACTTTTTAAATTCCATTCTATTCCACCTCTCTAACAATTTTCACCACTCTTTCTCCAGACCTTTTGATGTCATCTATCTTGAAGGGATGCAACCTAAAGCACATACAGTCCTCCAAAGAAAAAGTAATGCCATGTTACAAAACAAGTTTCCTATTTTGATGCACCTGGACACACAGAGGACTAAACTGTCTTTACGAGGGATGTGCACATTCATTTCAAGACACAGGACACCACCATCAGACTTCCAGAAATTATTTAAAACCTAAGTTTTGGGTATGGACTGCTGTTGGAGCCGCATCTCTGAAAGACAATAAAAAATGAACTCCAGACACATGGACAGACCCAGAAGACTCCAGAGCAGGGACAATATTGCCTGATTCTAGCAAACAAACCCATAAAAATAAAACAGTGGGCACCAATTGTTTTAGAAAAGCCACCTATCTTCAAATGTGAGATTAAAAATGAGAATAAAAATTTGTTGAGAAGGATCTAATTCAGAATTTTCATGTTACATATTTGAACAACTTGAGTCTGATGCAACATCATGATGTAGGGAATGGGTGAGAAGTCATACTTGTGAAGTAGAAAGAAAAGAAAAACAAACAGAAAGTTGCACCAGAATTAGTGTGACAGTGACTTTATTTCCTATCTGATTGTAAAGGAAAAATTAAGATATGCTAATTGATCATGCAGCCATATAACTTCGTAATGTAAAATTTAATAGAGTAAATGAGAGGAAATTGGAGAGCAACATTATAGGAGCAGTCAATACTTCTAAATAATCACAAATATTATAATGCTGTTGCATATTAGTTGGGAAAATTTAGGTGATTATTTAGGCTAAAACTGTATATATATATAGATAATATTCAGACATATAGATACTACTAGAGATTACTATAAGATTATTATATATAATTAAAAGTGTTATTTAACTGAGCCTCTTGTACGAGTTAAGTACTCTTCTAGATATTTGGGATACCTCAATTTCCAGTAAAAAGATTCCTGTAGAAATCTTTAAATGTATATATTCTATAGGAATCTTTATATGGGAAATTGATGTATCTCAAGTTGCTGCTATAGAGTTTATATTTTAGTAATGGAAAAGGCAGACAGTAAATAATATGCAAAATAAAGTAGTGAAATTTAAAATATGCTAGAAGACTTTAAGTATTATTGGAAACAATGGAAAGATTGAATGGGGGCAAGAGGCATCAGTCCCTCTGGCTCAGCAGAGTTGGGGGACAATTTGCTATTTTCCGTAGAGTAATCAGTGTAGTCAGTAGTAATACTAGTGTTAGTCATCAGTAGGTCTCGCTGATAAGGGAAAATTTGAGCAAAAACTTTAAAGGAGATGAGGAAAAAAATTATGGAGATATTTGGGGAAATTGGATTTCTCAAGTAGAAGTTTTTACTAGTATGTGATCTCCTAAATGGAGATATGCTGGGGTGTTCAAGGAGCAACTAGGGAGGGAGTGTGTCAATTGCAGAAGGAAGCAGGAGATGATTCGTGGAGAGATTACCTGGGGCTGGATCATGGTAGGTCTCACAAGCCAGAGAAAGGACCTTGGGCTTTTCACATGACTGACAAGGGAGGCTATCTGGGGGCTTCGAGGAGGGAGTTTTACAATTTGATCTGTTTTGTCTGTGTTGAGACTATCAGGAGGTGGCAGAGTAGCTTAAAATATTAAGGAAATTAAATATTATCATCAGATTTGTTTCCTTGGTCTGCTGCAACAAATTACCACTAACTGGGTATCTTCAAACAACATCAATTTATTCTTTCACAGTTCAGGAGGTCAGAAGTTGGAAATCAGGGTGCCACAGTGTTGATTCCTGCTGGAGGCTCTGAGGGAAACTGGTTCTATGCCTCCCTCCCACATTCTTGCGGCTGCAGGCAGCTCTTGGTATTTCCTAGCTTGCAGAAACATCACTCCACCTTCAGCTTCTGTTGTCACATGACCTTCCTTGTGTCTTCTCATGGTCTTCCCCACTGCGTATGTCACGTATCTCTCTCCTTTCTTTTATGAGGATGCCAGTTATTAAATGTAGGGCCCACTTTAAATCCAGGATGATCTCATTGCAAGACTTTTACCTTAATTACATCTGCAAAGACTCTATTTCCAAATAAGGTCATCTTCACAGGTACCCGGGGTTAGGATTTAGACCCATCGTTTTGAAGAATGCAACACTACATTCATATTTTATCCAGAAGGCTGACTTCTTAGTTTTGAGGCACAGTTATGTCATCTGGGACTCAGAATCTTTCTGCTTTTTTTTTTTTTCTTGTTGCCATCCTTAGTGTTCTGTTTCATCTTCAGTCTGTCTTTGTAGCCTCAAGATGGCTGCAACTATTACTGATGTCTGATGCAGCTCTGCCAACATCCTTAAGAAAAAAACAACTCTCCCTCCCTTGTGTTCTTCTTGATCCCATGAGGGCTGGAATTTGTTTGTGTCTTTTATTCACTGCAGTCTCCTCAGCACCCAGAGCAGTGGATGGTACATTGCAGTGCTCAGCAAATATTAGTTGAATGAATTATTTTGCCAGGATTCTACAGCATGTCCATGCTTGCACCAAAGCAAAGTTTATGGGAATAGGTGTGAGGACTTTGAACAATCAATACTCCTAAGGCCTTAGCAACAAAGGGGCAAAAGCTTTGTTGTAGAGACAAAAAAAAAAAAAAAAAAAAAAAAATCAGTCCAGTTAGAAAGGAAGAAATAGCAGTGGAAATGGTTATTGGATAACTTATTTCAATGTTTTACAAAAGAATATGTCAAATAAGTTTTGGTATACAGAGAATTGATTATTTTCAGGTTTCTGATACGACTCAATGACACTTAAAAAGAAGTAAGTCATATGTAAATGTGATTCCTGACAGACTTTCAAGCATTCGTCACTGCCTACATTTCAGCGTGGACTCTCATCCTTCTTAATATCTTGTTTCTCATGAAATTCCTGCATAAATCCTCATGTCATGCCATCACCTTACATTGTACCTTTAGACAAAAACTATTTCCATAAAAGAACGATGTATTGACTTAATAAACTAGTTACAAACCATTAAATGATTTGGAAAAGATGACCAATTCTGTCAAAACCATGGGATCATCTTTTATGAGCAAAGATTGAAACCACAGTGATTTTTTCTGAAGTAATTCAGAAAAGTAATTAATCCCCTCAGTTTTTTTCTAAGTGTTCTCCTATCAAGGATTACACAATATATTAATATCATGACATCATAACATCTATTTTCCAAATTAATGCCTCTGGGGTCCACATTATTTTCTTCAATATTCATGTCAAGATCAATCAAGTACAAAGTAATTGCTATGAAATAGCTCTCAATATGAGTGTACCTTCCCATATGTGAATATAATTACAGTGTTCATTTTATATAATGCCTTATGTGCCTAGATGGATTTATTCAGACACTTGAAGACTTAATAACAACAAAAACTAACCATAGTCTCTATTGTATCAAAGGGCTGCAGAAGGAAATGAGGTGTAAAATAATATCTCTATGTGGTTAGCGAGTCACCCTTTCAGGATTATTGATTGTCCTGCTAAGTGGGCAATTAAAATGAAAACCAAAGAGCTAAATATCCTCATACAAACATACAGACACTTACTTGAAAATTTACAAAGCAAAGACATTAAAATACCTTCTATTCTTGAGCCTTGCCTTGAAGGTGAAATGGGATCCTGAAATTTGCCATATTTAGCTCATCAGAATTTATGGATGAATACTCACTACCCTGGGAGAGGAAAGCAACAGAGACAAGAAGCAATAAGATGAATGTATTCAAATCCAAATCATGCAGCCTAATGGCTTGCATCCCAGAGATTTTAAGGGATTGACTTCTTATTTCGTTGCAACTATCACAGCTGAAGAATCAATGTTGGAATTGTGCAGTCCCTAAAGGCTGAAAAAATGGGAGTTTCTTAATTAAACAGTAGCCATGGAGGTGGGACTCATTAATATAGAACAGGAAATGATAGAAAATACCTGGAAAAGTAGTTGAGAAGGTCGAACAGAAATATCTAAATTTCTAAAAAGATTGTAAGTACCTGGGAATAGGCCATGCTGTTTTGTAAAGAACAGATGCTTCATATGAATCTGTGACAAGCTGGGGAAAACAGTAGATTTAAAAAGAAATTGTCATCCTGTTCTATATGACAAGTCATCTGTTTGGCGGGTATATAGCTCAGTGTCTGGACACATCCAGAGAGCAGTCTTTCTGAAGGTGACCACACCTGTGAAAGAAGCTTCCTAGACTGAAAAATGTCATTAATTATATTGCTTTTGTCCTACCTGAATCACCACATCTTTTAGTAATGGCTTTTTTGTTTTTCTCAGAAGCACTAGTTTGATTATTTGGATGACAATGAGCCACCTGACTGAAACAATATTTACTGAATGAGCACTAGTCCTATGGAATGCTCTGATAAATGTTAGGGGAGGGATGAAGAAACACACCAACCTTCCTCAAGTCAGAGTTACTGAACTCTCACCGTGCAAAAGCCTCTAAGCCAGGTGCTGTGAGGAAAGGATGGCTTGGAATTATTAAAACAACATGGACTTTGGCCGCAGTGTACACTTTAGAAGTTAAGATAACAAAGTTCTTTTCTTTAATAAACGATCAAACATCCACTCTGTGTCCCAAGGAATTCATGACCTGGCCATATGGTTTCTAACTATGAACAAAGACATGACTAGAATGTGCCAAGGAAAAATCTTAAAGAATAAGGTAGTAATTCTGTGGGTTATAAAAGAAGGGTGGAATTTCAACAGATTTAGGTAGGTGATTAGAGAATTCCAGGCAGCAGGAAAAGTATGAGCAGTGACTTAAAGGTGTTACTGTATAGGAAAAGCTAAGGGAACGAAGCCACAGACTTTGGCCAAAGACTAAGGAATGTGAAGGGGAATAAAAATGAGGAAACTAAGAGATAAGCATATAAGTAATTTGAACTTAATTCTGGTAGCAAGAAGATATTTTTAAAAAATCAGAGAGGAGAGACACAATCTTAGATAGACATTGGAAATGCTAATCTAGTTTTTATGTGTAAAGTCCACTAAAAGGAAGGCATTTTAGAAGCAAGATCAGTTTTAGGCCATTGATTCATGTTGAGCTAAGGAAAGAGTTTTGGTGGTGCCTGCAGAAACAACAGCAAAGAGATGAACAGCAGAGACTGTGAAAGTAATAACCAACAAAGAAGGGCTCGCTGCTAAATTATTTGATACTCACTTTAAGTGCAATAAGGTCTTGGAAAATTAATAAAAATAAGACAGTAGGACTGCTGGGTTTTTTTTTTTAGCTTTTATTTTATTTTATTTTATTTTTTATTATACTTTGTAAGTTCTAGGGTACATGTGCACAACAGGAAGGTTTGTTACATAGGTATACATGTGCCATGTTGGTTTGCTGCACCCATCAACTCATCATTTACATTAGGTATTTCTCCTACTGCTATCCCTCCCCCAGCCACTCACCCCCCAACAGGCCGTGTGTATGATGTTCCCTGCCCTGTGTCCAAGTGTTCTGATTGTTCAGCTCCCACCTATGAGTGAGAACATGTGGTGTTTGGTTTTCTGTCCTTGTGATAGTTTGCTTAGAATGATGATTTCCAGCTTCATCCATGTCCCTGCAAAGGACATGAACTCATCCTTTTGTATGGCTGCATAGTATTCCATGGTGTACATGTGCCACATTTTCTTAATACAGTCTATCATTGATGGACATTTTGGTAGGTTCCAAGTCTTTGCTATTGTGAATAGTGCCGCAATAAACATACGTGTGCGTGTGTCTTTATAGTAACATGATTTATAATCCTTTGGGTATATACCCAGTAATGAGATCACTGAGTCAAATGGTATTTCTAGTTCTAGATCCTTGAGGAATTGCCACACTGTCTTCCACAATGGTCGAACTAGTTTACACTCCCACCAACAGTGTAAAAGCATTCCTATTTCTCCACATCCTCTCTAGCATCTGTTGTTTCCTGACTTTTTAATGATTGCCATTCTAACTGGCATGAGATGGTATTTCATTGTGGTTTTGATTTGCATTTCTCTGATGACCAGTGATGATGAGCATTTTTTCATAAGTTTCTTGGCTGCATAAATGTCTTTTGAGAAGTGTCTGTTTATATCCTTTGCCCACTTTTTGACAGGGTTGTTTGTTTGTTTCTTGTAAATTTGTTTGAGTTCTTTGTAGGTTCTGGATATTAGCCCTTTGTCAGATGGGTAACTGCAAAGATTTTCTCCCATTCTGTAGATTGCCTGTTCACTCTGATGATAGTTTCTTTTGCTGATCTAGTTTAATTAGATCCCATTTGTCTATTTTGGCTTTTGTTGCTGTTGCTTTTGGTGTTTTAGACATGAAGTCTTTGCCCATGCCTATGTCCTGAATGATATTATGTAGATTTTCTTCTAGGGTTTTTATGGTGTTAGGTCTTACATTTAAGCCTTTAATCCATCTTGAGTTAGTTTTGGTATAAGGTGTAAGGAAGGGATCCAGTTTCAGCTTTCTACATATGGCTAGCCAGTTTTCCCAGCACCATTTATTAAATAGGGAATCCTTTCCCCGTTGCTTGTTTTGTCAGGTTTGTCAAAGATCAGATGGTTGTAGATGTGTGGTGTTATTTCTGAGGCCTCTGTTTTATTCCATTGGTCTATATGTCTGTTTTGGTACCAGTACCATGCTGTTTTGGTTACTGTAGCCCTGTTGTATACTTTGAAGTCAGGTAGCATGATGCCTCCAGCTTTGACCGCTGTTATTTTTTAAAGCCCTTTTCACACTGACCTACAGTTTTATATCTTAAAGATTGAGTTTGAGAGTAGAACATTAATATAATGGTAGTAAGCATTATCCATTGACACAACCCTGGTATATTCAGTTCAATTCCTCACATGTTACAGATGAGTTGGTTTCTCCTCTATAACAGTTTTCTAGACGATTGAGATTCACATTGGTCTTACCAGTGTATCATGAGTTGCTTGAGGCTAGTGTCCTCAGGGTTGTCTGGCAAAAGAAGAGTCAAGTACTGTCAGGTTCCTGGCATTTTGCCTCCTTGCTAGTAGCTAATGAGTACACTAGGCCCTAGCAATGCAAGATCCTTTCATATAAAGAGCAATTGGTTGGCACAGATCATGGTTACAGCCCTAAAGCAGTTTTTAATAATATGAAGGTCAGTAAGTCAGCTAGTGTGGTCTGTATCCATCAGGTACCCTCCATGCCCTGGCCCACTCCATGACCACCTCCTTGATTGGAATCCCTGGAATTCACAGTTCTCTACCTCCTTCTCCCATGCTCCCCAGCCTCACCACTTTTCCTATTCCCATGCCATATACTCCTGGTCTCAAAAGCCTAGGTCTCTCTGTCTCTCATATTGCCTCTCCTAGCACAAGGGAAAATCTCTCAGCTGGCCAATGGAGGCCAACTCATCCAGCAGTGAGAAATATATTAATAGCTTTCCTCAAGACTCAGTTTATAAAACCAAATAGCTTTTATTCTGTCCTCGTTGTGAGGATAATTCACCCTCTGTACCAGAATGTAAGAACGAGTCTAATGCAAAAATATAAAAGCAAAACAAGTTGAGTTTTGTACTAAAATAGTTTTAACTTCTTATCCTGTTACATTAGTGAGACTGTTTTCATAGAGATGTACAGATTGTAGAATGTTTTCATGCATGTTATCTCTCCTTTGATGCTTATAACAATCCTGAGTGCTATCATTCTCTTTTACCAGTTAAGAATCTGAGGCAGCAGGTATGACATGCTGGATATCACATAATTGGAAATGTATCAAAGTTAGCATGAGAACTTAAGGCCGATTTTCCAACTCTACTTGTTTAATATATTGCCTATTGACAGGAGCACTGAAAAACATCTACAATGCCTTAACTTACCTTTAATTTTATCATTCTGTTTTTCTCATTGAGCAACAAAAGGAATTGGTAAAATGTGAGGAATTAATTACTTGAAGGATGTTTCCTTAATATCCATGTATTGTATATTTATGATGTTGCAGCCACTGTTTTTGATTCTATGGATACAAGGATCAAAAGGTCATAGTTCCTTCTTTTCTACCACTAAATACCCAGAGAAGAAAGCTGGTAACATCAATGATAAACTATCCCACAAAATATGTATTTAGTATCAGCCATTTAGAACAATGCTGGGTATTAAGCTCCTTTTCTTTCTATACTCCTTTCTTACAAATATTTGGTTCACTTGGGTGTTTTCTGTTTCTGTAGCCTATACCTCTCAACATGGTGGTTGTTATTATTTGACTAATTTCACCATTTTCACAAAATGTCTGTGGCCAGAGTCTTCCTACCTCTACACAACTATATCTAAAGGAGAGGGGAGAATTTCCTTCCCATACGTCTAGCAGATTGCTTTTGATGTGTTGGGTCTTTGCCTGTGATCTGGCTGCAAGGGAAATAGGGGAAGCAAAGAACTTCCTCTATGAGCCCTTGCAGTGAAAGCAAGCCCTGCCAACCAGGACAAAGAGGGTGTGGTGAAGAATAAAGGCTACTGAGTAAATAACCGGTAGAGACTGCCACAGTCAATGACAGTAAAATTGCCATACTTAATTTTTGAATGTATTAATATAATTATTTTTATTGTTGGTGAGGTCTTGATATAATGTGATGAAAACTGAAAAGGGATACACCATTTATAGTACTCAGCTATCATGATGGTAGCTGATTATAATAAAATATATCTCTATTCTGCAAATAAAAAGTTATTACCTCTAATTCTTGGACCATGGACAATTCACATTTACTATTGTCATCACTGTGATCATCATCATTACTGTGAATCGTTCTCATCAAATAACATTCATTTAGTTCTCCGCTTACAAAAGATGCTGTATTATCTTTCTATGTTTCTCTTAAACATGCGGAAAATAATGCTTTTGGAGAAATTGGGATATTGGTAGGATAAATGAGCTTTTGCAGGTGTTTTCCATTGTATGCCATAGATGAGCTCCTGAAAAGTCAAGTATACATTGAAGTTTTGTAAATTGAATAAATTTTAAATGCACTAGAGAACTCAACATTTAAAAGAACATTGTAGTGAAGCTGTGTTGCAAGGACTCCATTTGAAGCACAGGTATTCAGTCCCAGATTCAATAGTTTTGTAAACTTGTATTTTTCTAAGATAGGCTGTTCTTAAATTGATTATGTGCTTCATACTTTTTCAGGGGAGAGTCATTATGAATCCAAAATCGTCTTTATTAATGTGAATGTAATAACATCTAGTTATTTTCATTGCCACATTAGTAGAGAATTATTCTTCTCATCATTATTCATTCTTTAAGAGAGATTTTATTTTTAAATCAGCCATTTTGGATAATTCAAATAATAAAATATAAAAAATGAGAAAATAAAAGCTCAGGCATCACATATATAGTGGTTTTGAAAAACATAGCTCAACAAATTTCATTTGTGCGAAACACACACATGTGCATACATGGAATTTCAGGACAAAAAATGGGGGGATAAAAGCAGGCCTGTTTCAGAGAAAGCAGATATGAGGGGCTTTTATTCTTCCAATAGCCCCTCTGATCTGCTGGGTTTCTTCCTAGGTTCTCTCTCTCCTGAGAGGGCATGTGTATGTCAGTTACTTCCAGAATTACTTACTGGAATACCTGATTCTGCCACCTATAAAGTAGGTAAACTTGGGTAACTACTTATCCTGTTTGTGCCTACATCTTCTTGTGAGATTGTAAATGGTGAATGATAATAGTCCCAACCTCAGAACATTGTAGAGGTTGAATAAATTAGTGCCTGCAGAGCACTTGGATCAGTGCCTAACCTGTCCTACCCTGTAGCAGCAGGCACCCAGGAAGCAGTATCCTCCATGGAGGCACCTTCATGGAATACCATGACATGGAAGTACATCTTATGACATTCACTTAATCCCAAATCCTCATTTTATCAATGGGTGGGCAGAGGCCCTAAGGGGAGAACAATTTTCCTGAGTTCAGGCAATGAGGAGGTAGCAGAAAGGATATATAGCTTTGGGCTCCAGAGGCCCACTAGAGAGAATTTCCCACTGGAGCCTGAGTTAACTCTAGAGGCCACGGATTCTTTATTTCAGTGACCCAAAGGCAAGGGACACACTGAAGCTCCATTTAGAGCAGGATTTCTCAGTCTCTGCACAGCTGACATTTTGGGCTAGATAATTTGTTGCTTTCCAGGGACTGTGATGTGTATTAGAGAATGCTTACCAGCACAGCTGGCCACTGGATGCCAGTAGCACAAAAATATCTCCGAATATCGTGGGATATCCCCTGGGGGACAAAATTGCCTGTATTTATAAATGCATTTTAGCAGTTTTAGCACAACAGAGCCAGAAAAGATGCTATCAGGAGTACACATGAGGGAATGGCCCCACAAGGAGGCTGAGGCCCCACAAAGAGTGGCCTCTGGGGACTTTGCCTAAGGTACAAATCTCACTCATGTTCTATACACAGACTTCCTCAGAGTTTGAACTAGAAGGGTCAAACTGTATTTAGTGTGCAAGCAACATATATATAAAATAACCGCTCATGAGAATAACGCAGACTTTCCCAAAATGGGTTTGAATTTCAGGCTCTGGATATTTAAAACAGGCACAACATTACTCCTCAGAAGCACGGTATTATAGGTCATGTGAGTGAAAACCTTGGGATCTTCAGAATCAAACAAAATGCAGTGCTCCTAATGTCTGTCTGCTGAGACATGACTAACTCCAGCTCTAGGAGTTCTGAGACTGCCAGAGACTGGCCCTGTGGTTAATCCACACCTCCCCTCTCTTTTCATCCTTTTCCTATCCCTTCATCATACCCAGAATCCTCTTGGTTAAACTCCATCTTGTGTTTTTAAAAGGAATGGGGGAACTTAAACTCAGTCCATGTAATATAACTATCAAAAAAAGGTGATAGATTATTTTCCATCAAATATTCTATTGTTAATACACTCCCATGTGTATATTTTCTTAATATTTTTAATAACACTCTTAATTTTGTGTAGCATATTTTAACTCACAAAGCCTCTTCACATATATTACTGCATTTGATTCTTACAACAATATTTAAGGAAATGCAAATTCAAAGAGATTGAGCAATTTTACAAGATAACCCAACCAGTATAAATAGACATACTTCATTCCAGATTATTATAAGCAAAATTCACTTACTGTCCATATCATTATATTTCTTTTAAAATAATGGTCATGCGGGGGTTTATTTCAACTGTATTGCAGTTTTTTAGAACCACTTTGGAACTACCTTTGGAGACTGCCTGTAGAACTTGCAGCATGATTTTTAAAATACCTTCAAAGGCTCTTATCTATCAAACTTTCAGGATGAATCCATTCTTTAAAAGAAAGTCAGGCTATTGATTAACTTAAATATAGCCTTAGAATGCTGAAATAATTTGTCTCTGAAAGCAATGGAGAAATAGAAACACTTTTACACTGTTGGTAGGACTGTAAACTAGTTCAACCATTGTGGAAAACAGTATGGCAATTCCTCAAGGATCTAGAACTAGAAATACCATTTGACCCAGCCATCCCATTACTGTGTATATACCCAAAGGATTATAAATCATGCTGCTATAAAGACACATGCACATGTATGTTTATTACGGCACTATTCACAATAGCAAAGACTTAGAATCAACCCAAATGTCCATCAGTGACAGACTGTATTAAGAAAATGTGGCACATATACACAATGGAATACTATGTAGCCATAAAAAAGGATGAGTTTGTGTCCTTTGTAGGGACATGGATGCAGCTGGAAACCATCATTCTCAGCAAACTATTGCAAGAACAGAAAACCAAACACCACATGTTCTCATTCATAGGTGGGAACTGAACAATGAGATCACTTGGACTCGGGAAGGGAAACATCACACACCGGGCCTTATTAGGGGGAGGGGGTAGGGGGAGGGATGGCACTGCGGAGTTATTCCCTGATGTAAATGACGGAGGTTGATGGGCTGCTGACGAGTTGATGGGTGCAGCACATCACATTGGCACAAGTATACATATGTAACAAACCTGCACATTGCTGCACATGTACCCTAAAACTTAAAGTATAATAAAAAAATTAAAAATATTTAGTAACATTTAGAACAGTCATTTTCAAACTATTTTAGTAGCAGTATATTTTCAAATAAAATCTTTAATTAATCACTAATGTAAAGATAAGGAGGCCCCAGGTTTTGGGATTGATTTAAGATCAGTAAGGATCTATGCTCTGTCTCCAGATAGAGCTCCAATGATATGACAACCTTCAGAGTCAACATGCTGATACCAATACAGCAACAGGCTCAGAGACTCTGGGTTTGGCATCCTCTTGCTTTGGTACAACTGACTACTATACTGTGATGTGTGCATGTTCTGAGCCTTGCTTGGCATTTCACTGAGCAAAGCACTCTATGTTATAGTAGTTTTCCAGATTGTATAAGTTAAGCCAATTGAATTTGTGAAATTTAATTCAATGTGTTCATCATCAGGGATATATTTACAAGTTCAAGTATGTATAAAGTGAAAGAAATGTTCTTCTGAAGTCTACAGAGAGATGCACAAGCTTGATAATACTAAGCTGAAGTGTTGTAGTTTCAGTATTAATGTGTGATAACTAATATATTTTAGTGTGTGTTTTGTGCAATATTTAAATTAAACTATCCCATCATTTTAAAATCATACATTTAAAACTACTGAAGATTCTTCACAGAACTCTTAGGTTCCATAGATTAAATATTGCTGATTTAGTAAGACATAATTTAGGTGTGAAGTGGTAATGTGTTAATTAATTTATTTATTTATTTATTTATTTATTTATTTATTTATTTATTTTTAGTAAGTCACTTATTACTCTATAGTCTCACCTTACCTCCTTTGCTTCTCTGGGATTTTTTCACCAGGGAAGCTCAAGGCTTTTGAAATACCTCAGTGAAGGTCTGATTAAGATCAGGTGCTTGTAAAACAAGGTATATCCTGACATTTCTTATTCAACTGGCAAATAGCACCTTAATTAGCCAACTACAGCTACACTCTTTGCAGGGTAATAGGTGCATCTAAAATACATTAGCTGAACACTATTTTTGCAAGATCCCAGCCTGGGAGCTACATAAAGGGGATGAGAACCATGTCTATCTCTCTAAGGCATTTATTCATCTAGTTGTGAAAGTCAAGGTTAATTTTCGGCATGTCTGGCTTCCCTGTTTCAGAAATAATTACCAACTCAGGTGCTTTTTGATCAACCAGTAAACCAGTCCTTATTAAGCCTCCACTTAGGCACACTTACAAAAAATCATGAATGATTACAGAATCCGAAAAATGCAAAATTGCTAGAGATCATCTAATTCAGTTATTTCCAACCATTGACTAATGGCCCTGTAATAGGTTTCTTTTATAAAAGTACTGAGGAAGCTTGATGAAAGTGTGGGTGCTCTGATGTCACCTCGTGGACAAAATGATTCAGTTAAGTATGATAATATTCAGATAATATTCAGTAAGATAATGATTCAGTAAAGATGGGATAAAGTCCATGAATCTGCATTGTTAACATCTCCAGTGACTCTAATGGGCTACCCAGTTCTGAAATCACTGATGTAGTCTGTTCTCTTATTTTATAAATTACCTTGCCCAAGGTCAAAAGTGGACCAAATCCCAGATCTCTAGACTTCCTGGTCAACTCCTCTTCCTCTATCTCAGGTCATATTTGTTTTTTAAGGAAATTGTTCATCAATCAGTGTGGGTGTGTGCACTTGCAACTCTTCAGCCTTGAGAATTAGAGCTACTCAGCAAAAACCTGAGTTTTTTGCTCAGACTCTGGGGCCCCAGACTTTGGGGCCAATTCTGTCCTAAGGCAGAAAGGATTTGAAGAGCTCCAAGCCAGGGGCTCTGCATCTAGTCGTTTCAACTTCTGACCCCTTCTATTTATATTTTTTAAACCAATTAGATCTAGCAAACTCTAAAAAACAATTTATTGGTAATCACACTATAATTGTGGGTTTTACTTGATTTCTTCTCGTATTTCAAAATTTTTAATTGTATATATATTGATAAAATGTTAAAGTCTAATGGGTATAAGAAACAATTAGAAAATAATTCAAGAGAGCATATATTAATATGCCATCTATGTGTGTCTGGCACTAAAGGTATTCATGATGTAGCAGCATCTTGCCCTTCCTAGATTATAAACTTACCACTAGCAGAAACTTGGTGATGTGTTCAATTTTGTATCTTATATACATCTAGCATCATTCTCTATATACAGTAAAAACTCAAAAAATATTTTTGAATGAGAGTGTCAATTCAGGAAGCACATCTCAACTACCATTAAACAGATGTGTCCTGAGCTATTACCAGGACAGACCTGTGGGCAGAGCCAGGGGTAGGGGCATCTCTTGCTCAAGAGGGAAACTGGCAAGGTTTAAGTCACATGGCTCTTTAAAATGAATTTTGCATCTTGGTATTTTATATGCTTTTAAAATGATCATGAATTTGGCCCTTTTTATTAATGCTGCTTATTTCTAGAATTTCCCCATCTGGCAGGGAAATGCCATATTGTCCTGGAAAACCCTGGAGCCTGGAAAAATTGGGACCACTTGGCCAATAGTGTCCTCAGCGGCTCTCAACACAGGGAAATATTAAAATATATCAACAATAGCAACCAACCAAACAACAAAAAAAAGACTGATCTTTTAGGAGAAAGATTGGGGTTTTACCATAAAAGATGCAACGCTTCCCTGATCTGTGCCTTTGCAAATGCTAGTCCCTCTGCTTGGCACATTATGCTTTTCCCCTCTCATCTGTAATCCACCTTTCACTTCTCCACTACCATCTGCCACAATATTTAGATAATATTCAGTAAGATAATGATTCGGTAAAGATGGGATAGAGCCCATGAATCTGCATTGTTAACATCTCCAGTGACTCTAATGGGCTACCCAGTTCTGAAATCACTGATATAGTCTGTTCTCTTATTTTCTTTGTTTACCTTTAGTCATTATTTGGGGCCACCTAAGTATTCCTTTTTTAGGGCAGCCTTCCCAGATTTTCTGGAGTCCAGATAGCACACTCCTCTGTTTGGTTTCTTTGGTGCACCATACTGCCCATGTCTTAGGGCTTGTCATATTTAATTGCACTTGTCAGTACATTGGCTTTCCCCTCCACACGGAAAGTTCCGTAAAGTCCTGGAAGATCATGTTTAAGTTGTTGTGACATAGTAAAGGGGTCTTTTGCCCCTGGTTCCTGGCACAGAACTTCTAAAACCCCTGTAACTCCTAAGTGATAGGGGTGACAGGAACATCTTTTGTTAAAATATTTCATCTGGATACCTTGTTCCCAACCTAAGAGCTTGTAAGACCCTTGGAGTCTCCAGAGTGAGAAGAGTGTTCTTTTCATGCAAATGAGATGGCTAGTGGCTTCAGTTCTCTACATAGCTTTACAATGAGGTCTGGTTACCAGAGGAACCAACCATGTGATTAGAGGGCTGGAATTTCAAACCACTCACCCCCTCAACCTCCAGGGAGATGAGGGTGGTTGAGATTGAGTCAATCACCAATGATCAATGATTTAATCAATCATGCCTACATCATGGAACCTGCATAAAACTCTTTAAAAGGGGGGTTTGGAGAGCTCCTGGGATGCTGAACTTACGGCTGTGCTGGGAGGGTGATGCACCCCAACCCCATGAAGACAACGGTTCCTGCATTTAAGACCTTTGAAACTGTGCCCTAGGTACCTCTTCAACTGACTGTGCATCTGTATTCTTTTTAATAGCCTTGATCATCAATGGGTAAATATAAGTAAAATGTTTTCCTGAGTTCTGTGAGCCTCATAGCAAATTATCAAACATGAGAAGGGATTGTGGGAAGCTCTGCTTTGTAGCCAAGTTGGCCAAAAATGTGGGTAATCTGGGGACCCACTATTTGAGATTGCCATCTGAAGTAGGGGGCAGTCTTGTGATACTGAGCCCTTAATCTGCAAGGTCTGCGTTAACTCTGGGTAGTTAATGTCAGAATTAAATTAAATTGTAGGACACCCAGTAGATGCTCACAGAAAATTGGAGAATTTCTTAGTGTGGAAAACTCACACATTTGTTGTCAGAACTGCTATGAATATACACACAGCATTTTTTTTTTTTTAGCTGTTTGTAATCCTACCCCAAAATATTACATATGCCTCAAGCTAAGATGTCTTTTCCCTTAGAAGGTTATTTCTTATCCTGTATTTGGAGATACTAGGAGTCATTTATTCTATTACTTTATTATCAATAACAAAGCACCCTTCAGAAAAAAGTAGCTTTGTGTTGATCTCAATTCATACCAGTTATGTATGTTTACATGGGTCACCTAATGTAGTTTTATTTAAGATAAAAAAATTGGATGAATTTAGTAATTATTCTTCAGGATTATGACCCCAAGATTGCCAAGTATTTGAGGTCATCGTAACAAGATTTTTAATGATCATTTTACAAAAATAGTACTGAAAGCAGTTAGGCTTTGAAAACACCAGTTCTACAGCTATGGAAAGAATGGATAAATAAAATTGCCACATTTTGTGAAAATGGCAAGTTGTAGTTTGGAGTATAGATTCAAAATGGCTGTATCTCAATATAGTAGAAAGAGAAGGTGATGTATTCTGGAAAACTGTGGAACTCGTGACTAGGAAACAATTCCTGCGAAGAATGCAGATGCTGATGTTAAAAATGCATGTGTAACTGGCTGGGCGCGGTGTCTCATGCCTGTAATCCCAGCACTTTGGGAGGCTGAGGCGGGCAGATTACCTGAGGTCAGGAGTTTGAGACCAACCTGACCAACGTAGAGAAACCCCATCTCTACTAAAAATACAAAATTAGCCGGGTGTGGTGGCGCATGCCTGTAATCCCAGCTACTTGGGAGGCTGAGACAGGAGAATCACTTGAACCCTGGAGGTGGAGGTTGCGGTGAGCCGAGATCATGCTATTGCACTCCAGCCTGGGCAACAAAGAGTGAAACTCTGCCTCAAAAAAAAAAAAAAAAAAAAAAAAAAAAAAAAAAAAAAATGCATGTGAAAACAGACACTAGGGACTACCAGAAGGAGGAGAGAGACTTGGGGATCTGGGCTGAAAATCACTTAAAACCTGGGTTTTATGTTCACTACCTGGGTGATGGGATTATTTGTATCCTAAACCTCAGTATCGTACAATATTCCCACATAACAAACCTGCACATGTACCCCCTGAATTATAAAATAAAATAATGTTGGAGTGACAGTAAAAAAAAGAATGCATGTGAAGAGGATAAGTACAACTGCTAAAACCTGAGAATAGAAAATAACTTTTCTAAATTAATATATTATGTGTACTTTATATGGTTTAAAATGTGCACATAAATCCAAATGAACCAATCATGTAAGTAGTATTTAACTATTCTATCAGCATTCCTAAAAGTGATTTTCATATTCATATTAGCCAAAAAAAGTAGGGATTTTCTTATTGTAGAAATGCAAGATGGTATTATTTACAGAAATACCTTTTATTTAGGGGGTAAACACAGGTTGCTGTTTGTTTGATGCAGTGAACTCTGCAACGACTGATACAGGATATGGGGCTGTAACATTGGCCCTCTGAGTGCTATATTCAGACTGACTAACTCATCTCTCAGAACTGGGAAGATTGCCAAAAGACCCTTTGTGGTAAGTGGTAGTCAGAGTCCTAGCAGTTGTAAAGGCCTTCCTCATCCTGTGTGTATCCCATCTTGGTCACCATCACCCATGATATGAAAAAAAGAGGAACATTTCCCCATATCATGCATGATTCTATTGATTTCAAGAAGATCCAAATAAAATGGAATAAACAGAAAAGTTCTGGTAGCTCAAATAACTGAAAAGTCAAGGGAAATGATCACCTTCTGCCTCAACTTAATCAGAGGCTTGGAAAATGTTACTGAGACTCTTTCTGTCTCTCTGTGATTTTCTCCCTCTATGTGAGACCCATTTTCAGGCAGACTCTCTTCTCACATCGAAAGAAAGAGCAGCAGCTCTAGGCCTGAAATCTTCTCAGCTCAAATCCAAAAGGAACATCCTCATGCTCTGTTCAAGCATTCCAGCAAAATCTCAGTGCATCACACGGTTCCAGGTGGGTCATAGTCACATTCCTAACACACCTTCATGGCTGGGGAAACACCCAAAGAACATCCTGAGATGAGGAGGAAGAAGGCTTGTTTCCACACTGAGAAATGAAAGTTCAGCAATCTGAAGAAGGATGAATGGATACAAGCAGTAAAAACAACAGATGCCACCACATTTTCATATTTTCCTGATTATCACAGTACTCCATGTTAATTATCATTCAGAAGAACAGGAAATAAACATAACACTCCTAGGTTCATTTCTCAGGAATATCCATGAGTACCATTTTGTCATTCTTTATCCTAATTTTTCTTTCTATTTGCGTAAGTTTTATACAATGGAAATCATAGTGTAAATGTAGATCTTGTATTTTCACTGATATTAAATAAGAATTTTAATATCACATGAATAATCTATTATAAACAATGTAAATGGCTGTATTCAAAAGCAATTTTTATAGTTAACTATTTATGTTATTTTTCAGATTCCTTGGTTTTACTGTTTACAGTCTAGATAGGGGACATGAAACACAGATGGAAGGTAAAAGTAGTCCAAGGGCAGAGATACAAACACTTGTGTTTATAATCTTCTTTACAGTCTGCAAGACTGTAAAGTATTTATTGAGCCTTTAAGTATTTATTGAGAGAGTTTTTTTTTTTTTAAACTTTTATTTAAGTTCAGGGATACAAGTGCAGGTTTGTTACATAGGTAAACTTGTGTCACAGGGGTTTGTTGTACAGATTATTTCCTCACCCAGGTATTAAGCCTAGTATCCATTAGTTATTTTTCCTGATCCTCCCCTTCCTCCTAACCTCCATCCTCCAAAAGACCACACTGTGTGTGTTGTTCTCCTCTATGTGTTCATGTGTTCTCATCATTTGGCTCCCACTTAGAAGTGAGAACAAAAAGCATCATATTTCATGTAATCATTCCTATTTCTCTCTTGTGTGAGTCTCCCCCACCTATACCTAATCTCAGAAGTGGATTCCTACCTTCTGGTCCAGTCACATTCTCTTCCCAATATTTGGTGATGAGTGACCTCCACATATTGATTTGAACTGCACTGTGCCAAGTCTCAATGCCAAGACACGGCTTTGGCACAGGATGCTACACCAGAACTGTTCTTTCTGACTTGATCTATTCTTAGTTTATCAACTGTTTGCTGAGACAAGACTGAAAGATGGCTGGGCCACTGAATCACGGATCATAGGGCCTTCTCTTTCCAAAACTCCTGTGTGCAATGACAGTAGAGTCATTTCTTCAAAAGTGTTAAAGAAAACTTTAGCCAAATTAAATGTAAAGGAGTTTAATTGAGCAATGAATGATTTACGAGTCAGGCAGCCCCCAGAACCCCAGCAGATTCAGAGACTCCAGGGAGGCCTTGTGATCAGAATAAATTTATAGACAAAAAAAAAAAAAAAAAGGGAAATAAGGAGTGGCACACTGAAATCAGAAGTGAGGTACAGAAACAACTGGATTGGTTCCAGCTCAGTGTTGGCCTTATTTGAAGACAATTTAAACACTCAGCAGTGTATGAGTGGTTGAAGTATGGCTGCTGGGATTGGCCAGGACTAGGCTATTGTTACAGATACATACTCCTAAATTGGATTTTCAATCTTATTCACCTGTTAAGTTAGGTTGCAATTCATCCACAAGGACTCAAATATAGAAGTATGGGGTCTTTCTCAGACCATATTTAGTTTGATTTAACAAGGTACATATTGAACTTCTATTACATATCAATCATTATTACCACAGTTGGGAATATAATGGTGAGCAAAAAACCTATATTTTCATCATGTTCACACTCTAGTGAGAAAGACAGACATATAATTATGTAAAATTGCCATCTGTGATAAGTGCAATAAAGGAGAGGCACATGGAGATATAAGTGGTTATAATAGGGAATTTGATCTACAGTTTTTCTGAAGAATTAGCAAGTGAGTTGAGGTCTGAAGATGGGTTAGCAGTAACCAACAAAAGTGGTGGGGTAGATAAAAAAATTCAGGAACAGAAAATAATCCCTTGATTCCTTGACTCTTACTTAAGATTACGCTTCTTTGGTACCTTCTGTAAGAAAAGAGGTCAGGAGAGGCTTACCTGAGAAAGTAATGTTTGAGCAAAGACCTAAAGAAGTTAAGAAGAAAGCCACTCTGCTCTTTGGCCAGGAATATTCCAGTGAGAAGAAATTTGTGCAAAGACCCTGAGGCGGGCAGGTCCCTGTGTGGCCAGGAACAACCAGAAGCCAGTGGCTGGAGGAGTGAACTGCGTGGGGACACACAGGAGTCAAATTCAGAGAGTGAAGGAGAGGGAGGAGCAGGTCTGTGGGTGTTTGTATTCATCATGGGGCACTGTAAAGAATTTTAGTTTTGAGTGAGATGAAATTGAATTTGAGGGAAATGAGTAAGATGTAGAACCACTGAAAGGTTTTGAGCAGAGTGATCTGATCTGGCTTACATTTAAAAAAAAAATAGTCTGGCTATATTGAGAAGATATTGTATAGAGTACAAGTTGGAAGCACAGTGACTCTTGGAGCATATTTAAGTTCCCATTTTACAAAGGAAGAAATGGAGGCACAGAGATTTTAACTTGACTATAGTCATAAAGCACAGATAATTGATTTGAACTTAGGTTTAGCTGATCTTAAAGCCCCTGCCCTTTCTGCTATGTCAGAATTGAGTGTGTGTGTGTGTGTGTGTGTGTATGTGTGCATGATATTAATTGGAAAAGTAGCATCATACAGTATATGATGCTTGAAATATTTTTCACTTTTTCATTTAAGATGTTATGAAGTCATGCCAACACATCCTTTTTCTATAGCATCATTTTTATGGCGTACACCTTAGTCCATTGTATAGATGTTCAATCTTCAGATAACCTACCTCCTTTTGTTATTTTTAAATTATCATTAAAAATCTAAATAAATATTGCATTGGGAATTTCTTCCGTCTTCTTTCTAGGAAAAGGCCAAAACATCCCAAGGAACAATATTCTAAAATGTATTTCCTGTTGATGGAGAAGGTATCTTTCATACATTAAAAAAAAATGTAAAACTCAATGAACAGCATTTTTTAAAGTACTTAAAACAATTTCTAGAATATATTTTCACACTTCGCGAAGTAAGCATGAAACTACACAAAATCACTAATTAATTAGATTTGGAGATGCAGTCAATATGTTCATGAGGAAAGGCAATATTTTGTGTAGAAACTAAAGTGCCTATATTTTAATATGTTAGTTTAAAAAATCAATTGGCAAATGTTCTTGTTTCACCCTGTGGAACATTAGGTCTTAATGATTTTATTGGTTTGGTGATGATGATATTGTAAAGGTTTGAGTTCTCCTCTCTTTTATAGAAGCCTGGGTGTATCATTTCTTTCCGGGTGTCTTAGCTATTCCTTTTCCTATCCAATACAGTGCAGTCTTCTTGTCTAGGCTTTTCAAGTTTCCCTCGCCTCCTTTACTATCACACCTCAAAAAACTAGACTTGTCTGCTTATTTTTTCTTTTTTTTCATAAGTGTCTCAGTGCCATGGACTTGTGAGAACCCATGTTATATAAGAAAAAACATCACAAGTTTTCTTATGAATCAAAGCCAGCAGTTGGGCCTTCTGCAATGTTTCACATGGTAGAACTAGAAACAGGAAATTATTCAATTAAGCCTCTGTAGTTCACCACTGCAGCAACAAATAGGCTATTTCAGAAGCAGTTTTCCCAGCCTCAGAAGGAGAATTCTCCCAGTGCCGGGGAGTAGAGTGGTGCCAAAGTACCAATTTTCAAGAGTATTCAACTGCAAAAATGACACTTTTCTACTTGCAAAAGAACTTGCTTTGGCTGTTTTCTGAGACAGAAGGAAATCTCCTTTCCCATTTTGGAAATCAATAAGGCTTTTTTCTCCACTGCTATGGGTTATTATAAAAGAAACTACCCGTGTTTCTGGAGATCACTTTTAGAAGATGATTATTGAAACACTGCCAACTCTGTTCTCCTGTGGGCCAGGAGGTTGGGGACTGCTGGTTGGAAGAATGTGAAGACTATCCATTCAGGTTCCTAATGCTTGTATCTCCCACACATTTCAACAAGTTTGCAATAGAGTATTTTGAGCGAACACCATCTAGAACCCAGGATAAAGTTCCCTTACCATTTCTCATTGCAAGTCATTACCAGGATATTTTCAGGGCACTCTTGTTGAGTTGTTCATCTGGAATTTTTATAATAACTTATGACACAATTAAAGATACAGCCCATATCCAAGGAAGATATTGCTAGCTACAGAGAAGTGATGATGTCTCTCTGAGGAGCTGGTTCTCACGACAACCTCCCTTCCCTATATAAACTGGGGCAGCCTGACCAGCAGTGACAGGATTATAGTCATCTGTGGAGTAGTGCTTACTCAAGTATGAGCTCTTCTATTTTTTAAGTGTGTGATGTTGGGCTGGCAATTTTAACTCTCTTAGTTTCAGGGTTCTCATCTGTGAATACAAATGAAAATACTTTACAAGGTTATTATGAGAATTAAAGAGATAACATATTTCAAGTGCCTGGCATACAGCCTGTTACATAATGGGCATATAAATGGTGGTAGCATGCTTCTCTTCTATTTTGTGTGAAATTCAGTCTATCCCCAGAGTGGTCACTAGGCATACATTCTCACCTCTTCTCTCTCCACTAACATGACCATAAAAAGCCATCTTCTTACTTTCTCTACTCAGGCCTACTTCCTCACAGAGTTGAGCTTTAACCACCTGCAATTATTTCCAAACCATTAAATATACATACAGATACACACACACACACACACAATATATATACACAGATACATGTATATTGAATGATTTGGAAAGAGTTGCAAGTGGTTTAAGCAACTCTCTCTCTATACACACACACACACACATATACACATATATGTGCATGTGTATATGTCTCTATATGTATGCATTTATGTGTATATATGTCTCTATATAGAGAGAGATAGGTTTCTCTCTATAGAGAGAGAGGTTTCTGTATATATATAGAGAGAGGTCTGCATATTTAATGGTTTGGAAAGAGTTGCAAGTGGTTAAAGCAGCTCTCTCTATATTATATATAAAATCTATTATGATATAATAGACAGTGTTAGTGTACAATTAGTAATATATAATATTAATACATTACATAATTAAATATATATTACATTGAACATGTACATTATATATTATATTTAATGTAATATGTTACATTAAACTAAATAAATATATATAAGATACATTAATATATATTTACTAGGACTCATACTAATTTTAATTCTAAACTCAACCAGGAAGCACCCACATTTACAGGGCAATAAAGAAAGGAGAGGTAATTTAAAAAGCAAAGCGGGCACATACAATTTTGAAATGAAGGCGCTCTCTGAGCAGGGAACCTCAGGGTATACTGTCGGGGGCAAAATAGAGAAGTATTTACCACCCTACCTTGGGTTCACCATCACCTCAAATGTGGCATAACATGATATTGGGTTTTTTTAGTGGATGCGACACGTAAGTTTCTTCTATCAGATTTAAAGGCAATCAAAATGTTCATGATTTTTCACACTCATTTAAAGTCAAACCTATTCTTTCCTAGTCCTTACTTGCTGAATTGGGATTTTTTGTTCAGAATGGGTAGGTGTTTGGAGGAGTTACCTAGTATAGTCCTTTCCAAGTATTTTCATTCATTTAGAGATTTTAGATTAATTTCATTGTTCTATACTGATGAAATCTTTTTTAATTTTAATGGTGCTGACAAATATAATAGTTATTCCTTCTAGTTTTCTATCACTAACTAATTTATTCTGCATGTTAATATCTCCATGCCAGATATCAATTTAAAAATATTCTCTGTGGGGTTGAGGGGAAGCAGAGCACTATATGTCACAGGAGAATAATCTTTTAACTGGGCATTAATTGACATTGACCAATTAATACACACTCTGGTAGTAGGGATTCACCATGCTTCATTATAGTTTGGATCATATTTAACTTAGGTATTTACAACAATACCATGAGTATATTACAAAACACTTGTAAAAATCCAGATATGATTTTTGTGTTAATTTTCAGTCATTTCAATCTGCAATAATTTATTCTAAGTGAACCCATGCTGGCTCCCAGTGGCCTTACATCCTTTCCTAAGTGTTTATAAATCATGTCTTAAATAATTAATTTTTATCTCCAGTCTGAGAGTGATTTCAAGCTCACTTGACTGTAGTTAGAAATAACTATGGTCTTCCCCTTAGGAATAAAATCAAGGAAACTTGTCTACTTTTGAAAGGCACAAATGCCTCTCCTATTCCTTAAAGATTAACAAAAGTGATTCAGTCATCTCTTTGGAAATACATATTTGAAGCAAGAAAGGTTGGGTATTTTTGGAATAAGCACTCTAGGACCCTTTTCTTGTTGGAGATTTTCCCCGTACCATGCCCTGCACAAATTACCCTCTTCTACATAGCTGATTTAGTCTCAGACTCCAGAATGTTACATACCCACTATCACCTCAAACTCTGTGCTAGATTAATAGGCCCACGGAGTCTTACTATATTATCTCCAAGAGGTCATCCCTGAACACCTCATTCCCTGCTGTCTCTAAACTATTGCAGTATTTTGTTGTTGTTGCTGGGAGAGGCTACTACATAAATAGAGTTTTAAATCCTAGGTCAAAAGAGATGCCTGTTGTCTTTGTTCAGATTGGAGGCTGCTTGAAAGGATGAACTCTTTCTTTTTCTTCCTTGCAACCGTCATGTTCTCTTACATTGATAGTGGGCATTAAGAAAAACTTGCTGAGGAATGATAGTAATGAAGCCTTTCCTTCATAGTCATATGGCCACACACCCAGAATTGGACGTCCATTGACCAAAAATCAGTTGCAAAACTGGAATTGGACAAAATATCATAAATTTTAAAGTGGGAAAATGCACTTATTAAATAGAATGCTTGTTTTTAATTAGTTTAATTAGAATGCTTCATGTCATAAAATGTGTATATTCCGCTTAACCTGGATTAAATAATAAAATAATTAATTGACCCCTATAACTGAGAAATCCAAAGGCAGGGCTGGCTTTAGGTTAGATGGGTTATTCCAATGACCCAAACAATGTAACCAAAATCTCAGTTACTTTCTGTTTCTTCACTTTGATTTTACAGTTTCAACTTCATTTTCAGGTTCTGCATTAGCTTTTTTGTTGCTGCTATAACAGATTACTACCAAATTTGTGGTTTAAAACAAACACAAATTTATTATCTTACAGTTCTGGAGATCAGAAGTCAGGAAATGGGTCTTTTACTTGTAAAATTGAAGTGTTCACAGGGCTGTGCTCCTTCTAGAGGGTCCAGGGCAGAGCCTGTTCCTCCACCTTCTAGAAGCTGCTTGCATTCTGTGGCTTGTGGTCCCTCTTAAGTAATGGTATCACTCTGGCTTCTGCTCTCATTGTCATACATCCCTTTCTTCCTCTGCCTCTCTCTTTCATCTTTTAAGGATGCTTATGATTGTAATTCGTCTTCCCAGATAATCCAAGATAATCTCCCCATTGCAAACTCCATCTTTATCACATCACAAAGTCCCTTTTGCAATGTCAGGTGACGGTCTGGCCTAGTATTTGGATGTGGGCATTTTGGAGGGCTATTATCTTCCTTTCCACAGTCTTCCTTCTAGCCCTGAAAGATTTGCATTGATTTCCCATGAAAACTATTTTCATCCCTTCCCAGCTTCTCCAGAAGTTTCAATCCATTACAGCATCAACTCAGAGTCCAAAAAATCTCACATTGGCAGCTCAAGAGGCCAAATCACATCATCTAAATCATGTATGGGTAAGGATCTGGGTATGACCCATAGTGGGGAAAAATTCCTCTTTTCTGTGGACCTGTGAAGCTAGAAAGCAAGTTATATGATCTCAAAATACAATGGTGTAACAGCATACAAAGCCAGCTACAAACCTTCCTCTCAAAAGGAAGAAAGCCAGAAGAAAATAAAAGGAATCCTTGGTCCCAAGAGATTTTGAAATCCAACTGGGCAAAAATTCATTAGTTTTCAAGTCTTGGGAACAATTATCTGTGGTTTATGTCTTCATCCTCTTGGCTTAGAGCTCTGCCCTCTGGGTTCATATTTCTGACCTTGTAATTATTTTTCTTTTATTCTTTTTCATAAGGGTAGTACATACTTGCAGCTGAGTACTCTTACCCTCTTTCCTGCCTGTAGAATTTTCAAAATCTAGCAGCCTTCTTTCATTTTGTCCTCTTTGTCCCTTTGAGTCCAATCTGGCAGTGTTTCTGCTGATATAACAATCTCAGGAACCTTGCTGTTCTCCCATGTATGTCTCTCCCAATCTAGCAGTGTTTCTGCTGATATAACAATCTCAAGAACCTTGCTGGTCTTCCATGTATGTCTTGGGTATTTACTCTATTAGACAGGAGACTCTTCCATAGGCCTTTCCTGGACAACTTCTTCTTTACTCCTGGCTTCTGTTAAGACAGCTGAGAGGACCCGTGAGCCACATGCCTAATTTCCTCAAAAAACCCATTGCATGACTGAATATTCTGATCTTTTGATTTTTGTGAGGCATGAACAACACACTCTTTACTTTCTCTACAAAGTATGCATTCCTAACCACAAATTTCCTAATTTTAGTGTGATTTATAATCTGAATAGGCTGATAATTTCCCGAATCAAGTACTGGGTTTTTTGTGTTTTGTTTTTGTTTGTTTGTTTGTTTGTTTATAAGGAGTTTTTCCCTCAGTCTAACTCTTTATCATATTTTACTATAAGCAGCAAGGAGAAACCTGGTCACATCTTCAATACTTTGTTTGGAAATCTTAGCAAATATCGCAGTTTATCATTTGCAAGTTGTGCACTCCACATAGTAGTAAGAAATAATTGTGCTAATATTTTCGCCACTGTATAACAAGGACCTCATTTTGCATTTTTTTCCGAGACCTCATCATCAATGCCTTTAGTGTCCATGTTTTACCAACAGTCTATTCAAGGCAATCTAGGTTTTTTTCTGTTTCCCAATTCCAATGCCACCTGGACATTTTTAAATAGTGTTACAGCAGCATCTCACTCCAGGGTACCAAAATCAGTACTAGCTTTCTATTACTCTAGTAATCAACTGCCACAAATTTTATGACAGAAAACAACACAAACAACACAAATTTATTATCTTACAGTGAAATATTCAAATAAAGGTTTTGCAAAGTCAAAATCAATATATCAATAGGACTGTGTTCCTTATGCAGGCTCCAGTGAACGTCTTGTTTTTTCCCTTCTCCAGCTTTCAGAGGCTACCTGCATTCCTTGGCTCATGAACCTTTCCAGTAATGGCATCACTCTGCCCTGACTTCTGCTTTTGCCCTCACATCCCTTCCTCCAACTCTGGCTTCCTGTCTCTCTCTTCCATTTTCTAAGGCCCCTGTGATTTCACTGGGCACATTGGGTCATCAAAGATACTCTCCTCATCTAGTGATCTTAACTTTATAACATCTGCAAATCCCATTTTTCATGTAAAGTCACACTTTCACAGGTTTTGGGGATTTGGATGTAGGTATTTTGGGGTAGGGGGTGGGGGGTATTTTTCTGCCTACCACAGGTTCTTCATGGGGATCTGATGGAAGCTCCACGATTTCTTTTAAATTAGTCCCTTCATTGAAACTCATTCTCTGCCACAGTCTGATTGGCTGATGGGCTCAGTTTTGAATTTTTCATCATGATCAGAAAGACAGGCTACTCTGCTTGACTAAAGTGACTCAGGATGCATTACCTCAATTTTGTAGTTGAGAAATGTGGAGCAGTGGTACCCTCAGAGCAAACTGTAAGACCTGTTATTACAATAAGTTAGAAGAGATTAGGAACAAGACAAGCAAGCAAATAAAAAACAAAAACAAGAAGCCCACAAATATCACCTAAAATATGCCACTTTACCCCACGATTGTAAATTAGCCCATATCAAATGACCACATCATATTTATATTTGTATATTCCATATAGCTAGCACAGAGCCCAAAAGTCTAATACAATAATTGGCTTTCTTAAATGACTAAATGGTGAACTATTATAGTGTCACATTCATGTGATTTGATCTGCAATGTAATAAAATTCATAGCTTTATAATACCTTTTGACTAGATATTATTTTTGCAAATATATTTCTCAAATATGTTTTAGAAAGTATTGAAAGTCAGATCATGATATTGGGAGAACAAAATAGATTCAGATAATTAATTTTCAGAATAAAAACAAGAATGCAGTTCCAAAATGAAGGTTCTGAAAGGAATTGTACACTTTTAATTTGTCTTATTTCCTTGGTCTAATCTCAGAAAATCAATGCTCCTGATACACCCCCATCCCTAATACACACATCACTAAGGGTATATGTGATTTGAAAAAAAGATGAAAGTATAGATTAATGGACCTTCTGAACTCAAAAGTGTGTCTGGACATCTGTATATTCTATCACCATATTAAATCTCAAAAGGGGTGTTTCAACATAAAACATCTTAAATACTATTTGAAGAGTATAACCTATGCTAAACTATTTCCCGTGGCCCCCATTTCTCTCCTGTTTCTGCTTGATCTTTTGATATTCTTTTTTTTCCCCCTCCAGTAAGAGGCTATGTGGCAAGTGGGCCTGATACCTCTGAGAGTAGAGATGAGGAGACACAGTGTCTCTCAAGTATAAATCACTGAACTGCAAGTCAGAAAATATCAAAGCTGTTTCCAAGAGAATACTCTAAAATGAAACTGAGTCATCTAAGATGAAGGAAAGAGTATTGGGGAAGAGAGTACAAGCAACTTTCAGAAGCTAGCTGTGGAACCAAGTGAGTATCTAAGAGGAAGAGAAGTCAGTCAATGGTCTTTTGTAGAAGCTCATTGGTCAGTGGACTGATGGCTTGGACTACTTGGTACAGGGGTCAAGGGCCATAGTGAAGAGTAACTTGATCCCTAGAACTGCTATGTGAGGCTGAACAAGGTACCGTTAAGGAGATCTAAGTGGTATTTTATTTTCTGTTTCTGTATTAGTTTTCTGAGGATAATGCCTTCCATCTTCATCTGTATCCCTGCAAAGGACATGATTTCATTCCTTTTTATGGCTGCATAGTATTCTGTAGTGTATATGTACCACATTTTCTTTATCTAGTCTATTATTGATGGGCATTTAGGATGATTCCATGTCTTTGCTATTATGAATAGTGCTGCAAAGAACATATGTGTGCATGTATCTTTATAATAGAATGATTTACATTCCCTTGGATATATGCCCAGTAATGGGATTGCTGGGTCAAATGGTATTTCTGCCTCTAAGTCTTTGAGGAATCACCACACTTTCTTCCACAATGTTCTCACTTATAAGTGGGAACTGAATGATGAGAACACATGGATATATGGCAAGGGAACAACACACACTGGGGCCTGTCAGAGGGAGGGGTGAGGAGAGGGAAAACATCAAGAAGAATAGCTAATGGATGCTGAGCTTCATACCTAGGTGATGGGATGATCTGTGCAGCAAACCACCATGACACACATTTACCCATGTAAAGAACCTGCATATCCTGCACATGTACCCATGAACTTAAAACAAATTTGAAGAAAAATCCAGATCTGAGCAGCATGGACCATTCTTGGGTTCCTGCCTTCCCCCCAACTTGTTGAGGACATCCTGTTACTGATGTGGGAAATACAGGACTTCATCAGTCTTAAGAAGAAGTTGCAACTCTTCCCTCATGCCTACTATCTTATGCAATGGTTCTTTACATCATTTTGGCAGGGAAGCAGGCTTGAACTCACCTTATACATCTACTGAAAGCTAAAGACTCCCTTCCCAGTAATAAAGAACGTGTTCACGCAAGCCAATCATTTTTCATAAAATTTCAGGATATTCACAAACTTCCTAAATTTTGTTGGCAGAGACTTCCCTGGAAGATTAATGGACTGGGTTAAGAACCCTTGCTGTAGAACTCAGTCCTGAACCACCAGAGGCTTCACCTCAGCTAGCGGAAGTTTTGAGTGTTTCAAGAAATTTGGGGGTAACCAAAGAGTTTTATCCCACTTTAAAGAACCATTCATGTAAGCTACTTTGGAAGGTTTTGCTTTAGTGATCACAGGCACTTCACATTTTAACTTTTCTGGGACAGGAAAGAATGGGCATGACTAGGGATCTAAAACACTGTTGTCCAGTTCCAGCATCATAGGAGTTTCCCTGATGATGATTTTATCCTGTATTTTTCATGCTTTCCCCCATGCCTGTCTTCTTAAATAGATATTCACATTCTCTCTGCTCACAGCCTGGGGAGCATGGGAGGGTAACAAGAACAGGTAGGGAACAATCTAGTGAGGAATGGTCTGAACCCGCCGCTGATCATCTCCTTAAACGATAGCACTTTTACCAGAATGACATTTCTATTCATTTTCCTTCCCGGCCAAATTCACTGGTTTGTAAGTTCACTTATTCAGCAAAAACGTATCAGCATGTGCAGAATTCCAAGTTCTATGCTAGCGTCTGTGAGGAGTGCAGAGATGGGTGGCATACAACCTCTTTCCTCTCAAAGGAGCTTAAGGTCCTGCAGTAGAGACAAGTTACACAAAGGAACTCAGCTTAAACAGTTACCTGAAAGGGCTTTACTGTTCATCCTTCCTAAGTTTCCTGCTGTATGTGTGTGTGTGCGCGCGGCGCGCACGCCTGTGTATGTTTGCTTCACTTTATGTGCCAGGGACTGGAGAAATGTCTCTCTTGTTTTCCCAGAGCTCCCACTCCATTACGTGAACCATCATATTTGTCACCATACTTTATAATTATCCATTTAGCTTCTCTCCCAACGGATCACAAACCCCTTGAGGATACAGACTGAGTTTCACTAGATGTCCCAAATATTTCCTGGGAGCCAACAGAACACCTGGAACATGATAAGTGCTTTTAAATATGTTAAAGAAAACAAGAGAGAAGAGAGAACACAGAGACATTAAACGTCCTACAAAAGGAGACCCCTGGCTATTATGTCAGGAAATAACTTCTGGCCTTTGTCCGCTGCGTGTTTCAGGATCTCGGTTTTCCACCCGTCCTAGAAGGGAGTTGGGTCAGGTGATCCTTTCCAAATGAAAAATTATGTTTTAAATAACGCCAAGGGCAGAGAAAGAAGTAAACATCCTGGCCATCTGCTCCGCCTTAAACGCCCGCCTAGGTTTTACAGTCAAATACAAATAATTTCCTGAAGGGTGAGTGTCAAACACAGTCGCTGCAAAACCTCCAGACGCTCAGGATGTTCGCAGGCTCCATTGACAAAAGTGACTTCCCACGCTTTGCCCACAGAGGGCATCCCTGCGCATTGATACGCAGACCAGGCGAATGCAGCTGCTGGAAGCCTCCTGCGTCCGCTCTTTTTTCCCTAAGCCATAGTCTCTGTGCCCCCACCCTCTTCCCGTGGAATCTTTGCCTGATCCAGTTCGTTTCCCTCCGGTCTCCACATTTTCCCTTCCAGCCCTCCACTTCTGCGGATCAATGTGTAGTACGGTTCCAACTCCCAGCTCGCACACCGCTGGCTGACACCCCAGTAACAAGTGAGAGCGCTCCACCCCGCAGTCCCTCCACCCTGCCTCTCCTCCCTCGGTCCCCTCGGCTCTTGGAAGAAAAACCAGCAGCATCTCCAGCTCTCGCGCGGAATTGTCTCTTCAACTTTACCCAACCGACGACATGGAACCAGCCTCAACCTTTTAATGCACAGCCCAGCCACAGGATTGCCTTCCATCTCCTCTTGGTCCCTCCTGGATGTGGTTTATTGATGACTTGCAAGCCCCTCAAAGAGCTGTCTTCCCTCCTCTGGCTCCCTCCGTTTCCTTGAGTTAGTTTTCCAAGGTTTTACCGGGGCTCGGGATCTCTTGGACCGAATGGAACTTTTTGCTGCCTGCTTTTGCTGCTGATTCTGTCAGTGGACAAGGAAAAAGGCTTCCAAGGCAGCAGAGGCACAGGGGAGGTGGAGAAAGAGGTGGAGGAAGAGGACGAGGAGGAGGAGGAGGAAGCCGAAGGGGCTCGGCGCGTGTGTGTGCATGTGTGCATGCGTGTGTGAGTGCATGTGTGTGAGTGCTGTCGCTGCCCACGACCCCTGGCCCCGAAGGTGTTGGCTGAAATATGGAGAATAGTCTTGGATGTGTTTGGGTACCCAAGCTGGCTTTTGTACTCTTCGGAGCTTCCTTGCTCAGCGCGCATCTTCAAGTAACCGGTAAGTGATTCTTTCCTTTCTTCTCGTCGCACCCCCTTCCGTACCCCACTTCCCTTCTCATCTCATTTGGCGAGTAGTAGAATTGGGGTGGGGGATAGCAAGAGATTTGACGCTTGCGCTGCCCCTCCTCCTGTTTCCTTACTAATAATAAAAGATAGAAGAGTTTTTTTTTCTTCCCTGGGGCGGATGATGGTGGGGTGGGTGCTAGGGGCGCCCCTTCGCTGTTTTAAAATCTGATGCTTCACACATTTTTGCTTCTGCAAATACTTGCGTTGGTTTGGAGAGCCGGCGGGCTGGGGCAGGTGGTGGGGATATCGTTGAAAAGAACTGGGTTGGATCCTTAAAGCCTCAGAAACCTACCAAGTGGGGAGGATTGGGGCAACAGAGGCAGGCGAGAAGGACGTGCAGGGGCTTTGAGGAAGTCTGCGCAGAATGTAGATGGTGGGGCTGAGTCGTTGGTGTGTGAATACATCTCATTTTGATTTGGATTTTTGGACTTGGTGATGGAGAATCGGGAAAGGGACAGCTAATATGTTTTGGTACTTCCAAGGAGGGGATCCTGGTACTGAAGGAGGCACAGAGTTGCCAAGGAGGAGGGGAGGCGTGTTTAATTTTGTTTTATTTTTTAACGGTGAATGTAGTTCGCAAGCTGAGTCTCCATATAGCTCCAGGACACCTCCAAACTCCAGATGATTGATATTCCAGAGAACCGGCACCCTGGCCCTGGCACTTGCCAAGCTCAGTTTCTAATTAAAAATGGCAAAACTGTTTGGGGATTGGATCGGACTAGAGCAGGAGAAAGAGGGACCTGAAGGCTGATCAGGGCTGCTGTAATCTCCGAATACGGAGCTGGCGGCTTCGACGGCCAAAAGAATAGAGAAGAGCCAAATGACTCCTGATAAGGTCCACTTGTTTTGCGGGACCTCACCACAAGTGTCGATGGGCACTGGGGTACAGGGAGCGGGTCTGGCAAAGAAGGAGAAGAGAGCGGCTGGCAGAGCATTCAGATCCCTTCGGAAACGACCTTTTCCCAAATCTAAAGGAAAAAGAGGCTCAGGCAGAGACCGGGCGTTGAGTAGGAGCTCCCCAGTTCGTGCCTGGGAAATTAATAGGGAATGGCACAGAAATCGCGGCCAAGCCCCCAAGCTCCCCGGAGCCCGCAGCTCCGGCTTTCTTGTCTCTGCTAAGTGCTGCATGGCCAAGGGTTGCGAACGCGAGCGGAAAATGCGCCTCTCGCGGTCGCGAAGGATTCAGACAGTCAAGCGCCGAGGCAGCCCGAGGCTCCCCAAAGCCTGGCGCGGCCGCACGCAGGCAGGAATCTGCGCTTGCATTCGGACTCAGCTCCTCATCCTCCTTTGGCCCGAGACAGAGAGAGCAGGCAGGAGGGGTGTGTGTGTATGTGTGTGTGTGTGTGTGTGTGTGTGCGCGCGCGCGCGCGCGCGCGCTCGTGTGATGAGCGCGTACCCGCATCCGCGCGCTTAGCCGCTGGTGCTCCCTCCCTCCCTCTAGGCTCTCGGGCACGGTCCCCTCCTCCCCGGGCTCTTCTCTCCCGGAGCTTTGTCCTCAACAATTACTCTCGCGAAAGGTGGGCGTGGGGGAGGGTGGGGGGTACGGGGAGCGCATCTCTGCAGTAATGAATAGATGTCTGTTTTAAATTCCCTCCTCGAGACCCTAAAATGGTAGAGGCTGCTGCGAGGAGGACCCTCCTTCTGCCCAGAAGATTGACTTGGGCTTTCTATGGCAGTTTGGGAGACGGATGCGGACGGGAAAGGGGAAGTTCAGGGGGCATCCCTCACTGGGTAGAAAGTCTGCCTAACAGCAGGACTGCTGGCCTGAAATGTGCTAGCTGAATGCACTGCATGAAGCAAGGTGTACAAAAATGAACAATGATGTCAATTACACGACAGTAGTTTAAAGCTATTTCTCAAGTGACTTTTGTCTGGCATAGGGTGGGGGTAGACTAATAGAGAGAAATTTATGTACGTTTTATTAATGTCTAAGTTAATTAAATATTCTCTTTTCACTTGTTAATGTTTCTTGTCCAGAGAGGCAGGGCCATGTATTACTGCTTTATTTTAAATTCCTCCTCAACAGACAGATCTATTCTTGAAAAGGCAGATGTAAAGAAGGGATACACACACACACACACATACACATGGGTTATGTTGGCGGATAGGCTAATGGATCTAAATCTTTAAACTTATTTACACTTCTAAATCCGTATCTGTTATTTGCAAGTGAGTTGTGATGCAGTTTGCGCAGTTCGCAGGAAAGTGGATGGTGCACTTTTATGATATTGCCAATTCACATCACTCTGGCCTTTGCTCATTAATCTGAGTGTCACTTCTTTCTCTTAGTAATAATTTCCCCTATTTAGGAACATGGCAGGAAACTTACAATAAGAAAGCATAGTTCACTCTATAAAAGGACCAGTAGGAGGTGCCCTTAATAAGGCCAAGTGTCTAGTTCACTGGCGATGAGATTCCCATTCAGCAGGGTGTTTTAAAGACTGTTGATTGGTAACAAAGGATTATGGAGACTACCACAATAGCACTGGGCCCTTTCTCACTTTCTAGGTAAAGTCTGAAGCTGCTGTAGATTTGTATGAAACTGTGATGATTTAACAAAGGACAGCCCTGAACAGTGTCAGTGGAGAGTGAGGACTTGATGTTGGGGGAGGAGGATGGTGACTTTTTAGTTTACTTCTGTAAGATTTCATCTCCTTATATATTTGACATGAGCCACAGGCACAGGAACCATATAAAGTCTCAGGGGATCTCAGGTAAGATAACAATTTTAGATGTTGGATGTTAATGAGTGAAAAATGAGGTATACACATTAATTAATTCTTCATCCATGTTTGGGTTCCATTGCATTGAAAAAAATCTGTGAGTGTTTATTGTAGTCTGGATATGCTGAAATCAGGCTGGTCGCTCTCCCTAGGCGACTTCTTCTCATTCCCCCAACCAGAGCAGATCAGATGCCCCCATGTGGGTTTGCTTTTGAGTGGCGGGAGTATGGCAGAGCCTGAGGGCTCGGGGTAGGCTGGCCGTCCACTCCTCTTTGAGTGCCGCAGTATAAATCACCAGTGACCTGTCAGTGTCCATTTCCCCACACAGCAGCAGCTGCCCTCTGAGTTATAAAGTATGTGAAACGGCCACCATATATGTTATATGTGAATATATTAGGCTTAGCGCCTTTGCTTTAATGCTCTTAAAAGCTATCCTGGCTTGAGATGCTGATAGGCATTTATTTTTCTGGGAAGAGATTTATAACTTCTCAGTGTATATGACTTAAATTTATTCTCTGGCAAGTTAACCTGTCAGCAAACTTCTTTATTGTTTTCATTGAAGAGGAAGAGCTTTAATCCTATCTAAATTCCTGAATGAAGCTCTGCTGAAAGTTTATCCTGGAGTACAGGGTAGTTGCAGGCTGTAGTATGGTTTTCTAAACCAATGGGATGCTTGACAAGATATATGGGGAGGTGTTTTTTGGTGGGGAGGCGGGATATTTTTATTTGTTTTTAGAGAGGGAAGTTGTGATGCTGCATCTTCTAAAGGAATTCCAGCAACTCCATTATCTCAAAAGCATCTTTAATGAGAGGAAATGTTTCTCACTTCCAGTTTCATAAATCTAACGGCCTGGGATTCTTCAAATGCACGATATGCTCCTGGAATGTTTGCTGCTGCACATAGTAGGGTCATCTAGTATGATCACTGCCATTTGGAAATGAACCCTGATTTAAATTTTGACTTCCAGACAAAACACTTAACTTTACCTGGTGCGGCATGTTTAAAAGCAGTGCTGAAGTTTCTGAACAGAATATTTCTTGGTATAGGGGACTGTGCCCTAAGATTACATTTTAAAGTAAGTGTTCTTACTATCTTTGGAGAAATTGCCATCCTAAACTTTGCATATGAAATTTCTTCTTCTTGATTCTACCAGTAAAGACAACTCTATTCAAAAAGAATGCAGTTGTTTTAGAGTATTTCTTTAAAATTAATATTCAATGTCCACATCCACACACAAAGAAGAAGGAGGATTTCTACCCCCTCATACTTTGTCCTTCAAATATATGACTTTGGTGTGAATTATGATAGCTCTAATCACATAAGGGCACTTGCGATTTCACTGGAGAATGAGTTCTTGCCTGATTACAGATCTTCCTACTTTCCATAGGAAGTTTCTGGCCCACACTGCTATCAGAAACTTGCACCAAATTGGGAACACATTGCTCTGTTTTGGTATTTGTTACCCAGCTGTACATTTTTGAAGGATTAATCTACCTGAGATGATAATCTCTTAGATGAACTATATACATAAATTTCAAGAAATCTTAGCTTTGTCTGAGGCCATAGAATAATGTCATAAACCCGCGAAATTACTTCTTTAATTAACTAAAGATAAAAAGTCACTTGGTTCTGGAAAAGTACTGTACTCCTTAAGGAGGAATAGCAAATACTATGCACATTTACAATTCATAAAATGTAAACGTCAAGTCTTTTTCCCCCTCTTTCCATTCCTTCCTTATAATGCTCTGGAGGAAAATTTAAGAGTTTCACGAGTTGTCACAACAGTTATGTCTTAAGGAATCATAGCTTGGATTGACTGACTCATGACTGATAGACACTCAATTAAACATCAACACAATGTCCAGTGAATTTTTCGGCAGCCTGCTGTGGGCTGCTTGCTTCTTTCCAGCTTGTTTCTAAGGAATTGAAACTCTCATTTCTAAGAGGTGTGGCCTCAATACTGCCTCCCTTGATGCAGCCCAAGAAAGCCTTTCTCACTCTGAAACCAAGGCTGTGACCCACAGGCACCATGTTTAACATGCTGTGTTACACTTTGCAAGGTCACGGAGATTTGCCTTAAAAATAAATTTTTAAGTGTTCATGCATGCTGCTTTTGGTGGAGAGTTAAACTGTACTTTAAATACAGCTAAATAGTGTTGTTTTCTTAAGAGGCTCTAACCTGTGGCCTCTCGGCCAATATTATTGAAGTTCTAGTGCTCACAATCTTTAAGAAGACACAGCAGTGAGCTCTACAAGATAATAGGTTATGCCAACCTAGTTATGCTATTTTTTCTCAAAATGGTGTTACCAGGTTGGAATAATAGAACTTTAACATTTTTCAAAGTTACTACTTTTCAGATTAAAATTTCTTAGTGGTATTGTAGTATCATAGTATCAGTAGAATGGCACTGACCCAATGTATTTAAGATATTGCTCTTCAGAACAAGATCTCAAGGAAAGCCAATGTTAAACTTGTCAAAAAGAAAGGATGAGCAATCCAGATTATTTTCCCTGCAGGCCAATAAAAAATGTGCAAGATAGAATTACATGTTGCATATGCCAAATAGGTAATAGCAAAAAATAAAATGTAAATTATTATGCACCTTTATAATTGCAGCACTCAGGTAAATGAAACAAAATTTAGTACCACACTTTCTTTCTCTCATTCTAGAATGTTAATTCCTTATCTTATATTTCTCTGGTTTAACACCATACTAACATGGAGAAATACAGGGTGGCTGACTGATGATCAAAATTATTGTAGTGCTCCAAAGTTATTTGACAAATTTTAGCCTGAGGTTTAACAACTAAACCCGTTTAATTCAACTATTAAATAAAAGTGTTTTCTTTGATAGTTTAGAAATACCTGAGCTTTGTCCCAATGATGTGGTTTAGAAATACATAATAATGCATAAGATTGAATATGTCTTCTTTTTCAATATCGATGGGAATTTGCCAGTGGTAATACCAATGCATATTGCTGTTTTATTAATAGTTCCAAACAACCATATTATTTGTAGCTTTCATTTCTTGGGGGGAAAAGTTCAAGTAGGAAACACACAAATCATTCCATATTTATTGATCATATTTTTAAGGCGATTCTTATGGCATGACTTGTGTAGGAATGTTTCTCTTTTCTAGTAAACTCCATGAGCCCAGTGCCTATAATCTACTTCTACTTCATGATATACTTTAGCTTAATTTCAATGATCCAAATTTTTTGACTTTTAGCTTGCTCATTCATTTCACCATTGCCCTCCAGGGAGGAAGCCCCTTTAAGACCATTTGTGATTATGATGAAACTTAACAGGAGTATTTATTGCAATTTGGAGATTTCTTCCTGGTTCATCCTTTAAATATTGGTTCTTGCCTGAAGGTTACTCCTAAGAGTATCTAGGACAAACATGTTCCACTGAATTAACTGAATCTTTAGGATGTGATCTGATGAAAATACCAACTGGTTAGTGAGTTGTGTCCTGATAAGAGGGCTTGTCAAAACAACATTATTCTGGACCATCTACAATGTTCTTACATCTGCATTTACATTTTTATGAGAGAAAAAAGGAGTTAAGCAGTTAATATAAATGTTTTTAACTCAAATCACAACATTTTAAGATTTTACTTGTTTTTCTATGGTCTTTTAGAAATATTTCTCCACTCACTTAGCTGCCTCTTTAAAAGTATGTAGAACATAATTTAACCTGTTCTTAATAGATACATCACTATGACTTCATTATAGTATTATGTGATTTTATAGGGATAATTTTTGAAGGCATTGCATCATACAGAACTGTTTATTTTTCCCATCAATTGACCATGGACTATTACTCTTGTTGAGTTTCATCTCTGGGTATAAAATATATTTTGTCTACATCTTGTGTTCAGCTGAAACTCCTCCCTGTATAAAACTTCCTCAAAGCAATTCTCTCTTTTAGTTTTGATGCTAAGACATAGGGAACCAAATTTTGTTGGGGTTGTGTTTAAAGTAGGAGAGGCGATTAGAAAACAGCAATTGAATCCTTCATTAGAGGAATATCTAATTAGTTTTAACTAATGATTCTATAGCATCTGATATTAATTTGGATGTCATTTGTACTTTGTACAACATATTTTTCCTTATTAAATGAGAATGTGGACTAGATCAATTCTAGTTACATTATTAGTTTCAACATTATATAATGTATTTAAATTATGAACTGTACTATATATATAGTGTTTGGTATAATTAATAATACAATTCATGAAAATGATAGCAATAATAATAATGTAATAATAACAAATACCCAGGTACCCACTAGAAGTTTCCTGATTTTTGTATTAATCCCTTGCCTTTTGTACAGTTTTTCCACATATGTATAAATCTTTAAAATGTTACTTTACTTTGGCTGTTCTTAACAGTAATAAAATAAATATCATGTATGTATTCTCTGACTTACATTTTTGCTGAAAGTTAAGTATTTGAGTTTCATCTATGTGGATTCATATTGCTGTATTTCAGTCACTTTCTCTGGTGTATAATACTTCATGATATTAATTAACCATAGCTTATCTAATCTACTCTTGATGGATTTTGAAATTCAGTTTTTTGCTATTGCTAGTAAAGTTGGCATGAACATTCTGGTGCAGGTCCACCAGCACAAATTTGCCACCATGTTTAGGGTGCATACCTAGGAGTGGAATTGCTGAGTCATAGAAGGATATCTTGACTTCCAGGAGGCAAACACATGCTGCAGTTATTGAAATCCCCACCAGGGGCAGATGAAAGCCTCTTTGCTTCATGCCTCTGTCAACACTTGGTATTTTCTGTGCTTAATTTGCCCTCATCTGGTAACTTCTCAATGTGGATTTAATTTGCATTCCCCTGATTGCTTATAAGTCTGAACATTTTTTCCATTAATTTGTTAGCTATCTGTGATTTCAGCAAGACAGTTCTATGATTCTGTTTCTTCAACTGAGCAACCATTTGCTTTTAGACGTTAATATTATTGGTAGTTATTCTGTTTCTTCCACTAAGCAACCCTTTGCTTTTAGGCACAGATGTTATCAGTAGTCTAATATTCAGGAAGTTGTCACCTAATACTATACCATGTTGACTCTGGCCCAGGCTTTATTTAAGCACCTTCCCAAAATGTACACTGATTTTGAGTTGAAAAGAGATTCTTAGACACTGTAACATTATCGATTGCCCAGAGCAAGTCCTGCCATGTTAGTATCCTGCCTTATCCTGTTTATTGTGTCTTTATAGAGAATCATTTACAGGGAAGCAGGATGCTGGGATACCAGGCTTCATTTGAGGCTCATTATGAATCCCCTGAATGTAATGGAACTAAAGGATAACTGAATCACAGAGTAGCAATGGTAGATACTAAATCTGAGTTAAAAATCTTAATATGATCGTTTGAATTTGGGTATATTTCCAACATGGTAAAATACATAGGCCCAATATCATTGTTACATGTATGGCATATATGACTGTGGGTTTCAAACAAACACATGTGCTTTGTGCACCAGCCCCCACCCCAATTTTAGTTTGGGTTTATAATTGTTTCGCCTGCTCCCATAGGACAGGCTAATGAAGACCCCTGAATGAAATAAAGCCTCAGATGTACTTGCAGAGGCCTCTGTAGTGTATTGCCTTCTGTGCAGACTCATTAGAGATGTGAGCCAAGGCTGAGACATCTAAGCAAACCCTCTGCACCCAGAGTCCTCAATCTATTGTTCCTGCATCTTTTTTCAGCCTCATGGGATCCCAGAAGAATATAAATTAGAGAGAAAAATCTGCAAAGCTTTTCCTTTCATGTTTAATGTCTGGGCAGAGCTGTTCCCTGCAGGACAATTTCTGGTTATTTTCTCTTTCTGGTTTGAGGCATCTCCAGGGATGGTTTGGTGACTGTTTCCCTTGGGGAAGTTTTCAGCAGCATATCAGTTTTGCTGTTAAAAATTTATTTTACAATTCACTTGAGATAGTCCTGTTCTAAATGTTCTTCCCATCACTCTTGTCATCTGGCTTTTGATTCCTGCGTACCCCTTTCAGTGACACTGCCTCTTTTGGGCTGAAATGTGTTAAATAATTTGAGCTATAAATCACTCTTGCCTCCCCATTTGGTCTTTACTTAACCAGACTATAAATATTTAGTTCATTTGATTTTTCCTCATACCTCTCCAGAAGCTTAATCATGTTTAGTCTTCTTACTTTAACTCCCTCTAGTTTGTTTATATCTTTCTTGTAATCAAGGGGCCTAACTCTAATGTGCTCTTCTAAGTAAGCTCTCCCAAGTCATACATTATAAAATATAAATTCAACATCATCTTTAGCTTATTGTACAGCCATAGACAAACACATGGTCTCTCAAAACTTGTGTTATCAGTTTTCAGATAGGACTATCAATGCCTGATAAAAGCATTGAGATATTAAAAGGACCAAATAAGATCACATATTCATTGAAGATAATATAGTAGTTACTGAGCCTTTACCAAGGGTTACAAAGAGATGAATAAAAGGTTTAGATGTGTTTCTGTCCTGCAGGGGCTTTTCCTTCAGTTAAGGTGGCAGGCACACACAGAGGTAGGTAGGATACAAGGCAGAACAAAGTACTCACTAAAAAGGGACACAAACAGTTCTGCTCTTCATGTGGTTCTTGTCATTGGTTCTGTTTATGTGATGGATTATGTTTATTGATTTGTATATGTTGAACCAGCCTTTCAGGGACATGGATAAAGCTGGAAACCATCATTCTCAGCAAACTAACACAGGAACAGAAAACCAAACATCGCATGTTCTCACTCATAAGTGGGAGTTGAACAGTGAGAATGCAGGGACACAGGGAGGGGAACGTCATCACACACCGGGGCCTATTGGGGGGTGGGGGATAGGGGAGGGACAGCATTAGAAGAAATAAATGACAGGTTGATGGGTGCAGCAAAGCACTATGGCACGTATATACCTATGTAACAAATCTGCACTTTCTGCACATGTATTCCAGAACTTAAATACAATTTTTAAAAACTCATAATATATTAATATAAATTAGCCAGATTGACTGACAGAGTCAATTCATTCATCCTTGTATCCTTAAATTGATTGGACCAAAAAAAAGGCAAGGGAGCTTAAAGAGTTGTCAATCATGTTAAACCAAAGTATTGGTATGGTAAGAATGAGGATATTACGGTTTTGCCTACAGATCTGGTAGCCTGTTGCTATGAAAACATCCCCAGACTCTCATGACCCTTTCTTCCCATTTTTCTTGAATGTTCCAGGTGTTGTGTTAAGGTGATAATGGAGCTTAGAGCCCAGTGAGATAAACATGCTAATCAAATACATATATTAACAAACCCACAATTCCAAATGAGATAAGACTTTAAGAAAGAAAATACTGTAGGGGAGGGCCTCAGACAGTAGATCAAAGACAGCTTCCATGAGAAAGTGTGACTGAGTTCACACCTGAAGAATGAGTTAAGAAGGGGATGTTTGAGAGGGGCAAAGGAGAGAATATCAAATTTTAAAAAGTGAGCTCAAAGGCCCCACGGTGGGAGGAAAGATCGTGAATTCCAAGATAGGTGTACCCAGGGTCACGAGAGCTAAACATAAAAGTGGCTTAGCTAAGACTGGAGAAAACTTTGGGATTATCTCTCTCCAGTAGTAGCTACTTGTATTTTGGTAGATAATGGCTGAATAAATTCAAATGGGTTCTTATCAAGGATCTTTCCTAATCTCAGTACAATGATTCAAAAATTTCAGCAAACTACATAGGCCACCTTTTCCTTGATTTTTCTATTAGATGTGAATTTATGAACCTATCTGTCCTATATGTTTAGAGATACCTTATGAGGTGTTACGGACATATGTATGCAACTGAGAGAGGGAGTTTGAAAAGTGTAGAGAGCTAGAAAAGTCGAAGTAATTATCATTTAACTTGGTAATAAGTAATTTCTCCTTTGAAAGCTATCACTGAACAGAGGGAAACAAAACTTCACCTTTTCTATAAAAATAGAATTGCCATGGACATTTCTTGTTCCTGTGGCCTCCTTCAAAATGTGTGCCTGAATGTGTTTAGTAAAGAAAAAAGAAAAACTGAACCTAATATATTTTGGAAATTTTACAGATTATTTTCTCAATATGATCCTTTTCTATGCATTTTGTCCCCATTATTATTTCTTAAAAATGCGAATGAGTGTTCTCTTTGCTTTCAGTTACAGCTTGTTTAGAAGTCATTGAGCTTGCAACCTTTCTATGTCACCAGGCCTCGAACTACTGTACCACTTGAATCAACCTACCATCTGCCACTGGATGACACAGTCCTGTGGTCTTTGGTCTTGATAAGAGGAGGCATAGCCTAGGGAAAAAGCATCCCAGCTATTGGGTTTGATTGAGATCCTTAAACTCACTGGACCTCAACTTTCCCACCTATAAAATGGACACAAAATCAACCTCTGCTTCCCAACTCTAAATTGGAGATAAAAGTTACTCCAGTAATTAGCTATATAAAATATCTATTCCGATGCCTGACTTATAATAAGTATTTCATAAATGCTAGCTATTGTTAGTATTATGTTACTATGGGCTACATTTATTCTGAGATAATCCTTACAAATAGAAAATTTCACAGGCACAGGCCAGTCATTCTAGAACCCGCCTCAATTTTATTGTTGTGATTTTAAAGACTTAAAAATAAATTAAGATAGACTCCAATGGCAATTTTGAAATCAATCACATCATGGTTTAGTGGGTCCTGGTCCCATGACTTTGCTTGATTTAGAGGCTCATAGGTCCAGCTAAGTTAGATCTGATACAGTGCAATACTGATCAAACTTGGCAGCCTATAACACACTTCCTGTGGATTCTCCATCCAAACCATCCTCCCCTATTAACTCTTCCCTGGTTGACCGTCCATTTGCTACAGACCCATCATCTACTCAGTAGGTGCACCTAGAAGCTAATACTTGCTTGGTTAACGTGTAGTACTAGATATAATTGATCCTGAGGGTCTTCTCTGGGGAGGAGTGGCTCTCATCTTAATTCTGTGTCAATGCCCAGCCCTTCTTCATACCAATTAATTTAGAGTCTTGGAGATGGGGCCCAGGCACAAGTATTCTAAAATCTCCGATGGTGATTTCAGCATGCAGTCATGTTTGAGAATCAGTGTCCGAGGGTCTTTCTACTCAAAGTGTGCAGTCCAGGAATCAAGGCATTTGTATCACCTGGGAGCCTATAAGAAATGCAGAAACCTCAGGCCACACCCAGACATGCTCAATTAGAATCCCAAATGACTGAGGAACACTGCCTTAGATGATTGAAAGTGTCAGATAGGGAGGTGATCCTTGCCTCTATTCTTCACAATTGTAAGTAATCATCTAGTCACTGGGAAACTGCCCCTACCACACTAGTTTAGTCTTAGCTTGAAACATCTGTGGCATGCTTTGGCTTCAGGAGTTGGTCTTATAATGGCAAACTATGCCAACATCAAAGAGTCTTCTGGTTTGTGGTTTAGTGGCTAATATATTTCATGGAGACCATGACACATTTCATTTTCCTTGAGATTACAAGCCCTTGAAAATGCTCTTTGTGTGTTCCATCTGCCTTTTCCCTTCTTTTCTCATCAATACTCAAGAAGGCACATTTTACAATGGTCTGCTGGTTTTCATTCTATATTTTCCCCTCCTTCAACTCTCTTTCCTTCTTAAAAATGCTCAGACCCAGGGAAAAAGAATGACACTTGAAAGGGATATTGAGGCCCTGGGCCCTCCTTCTCCCTCTCTCCTCTGTGTCTCAAGTCTGATGCTGAGAGCACACACACGCTCAAAGTGAGACCCTGATGGGGGTGACCCCATACTGAACCTTGCCTTTTGATTGGAAATGGTCTTCAGGGCATGAAACAGACCAAGTGCTCATTTGCCTGAGCCTCTGCGGCAGAGGAGAAGGGGTGTAACAGGGGTTTTTGAAGAAGAGCAAAGCTTTACAGGCAGAAAGCTCAGTTGAGGGTTTTGAAGCTTTTGCTCTGCACTGCCTGCTAACTGGCGTGCTCCAAATCAGTCTACAAGGAGAGAACGTGGGGGCTCAGCTGCACAGATTGGATCAATTTGAATGAAAATCACTAGTGTTCCTCCTGGGGAGAGAAGTTTCTGCTTAGCTCGTGAACTGTAGGCCCTTCTCTGGTCCTGGTAGTAAATGAGTAGGGCTTTTGTGAAAGGTTATGTAAGGCTGCTGTTTTCTCTCCCTGCCTAGAGTAAAATTCTATTTATAGGGGGGTGAACTGCCTCTCAGCGAAACATGCATTTTATACACTATAGCTTAGGAAAGATGATTTAATAAATTTTTAAGACAAAATTAATGGAAGAGAGAGAACAAAATCCAAGGCAGAGAGAGTGGGACATACAGCAAGAAATAGGAGAAAGAGAAAGCGTCATTGCTCTGGACTTAGTTACTGAAGTAGCGATTGAGTGAGGGATCATTCTCATGTGCCTGGGACTGAGGAGTTTTACAGGAAGAAGGACTTTCAGTGCTAACAATAGGACAGTCTCAGGTAAACTGGAATGGTTCGTCACCCCTAATTTGGTACCTATCATGGGGAGGGGAGTAGAAAGAACCCTGAAAGATTTTCAGCAGGGAAATGGCATTTTAGATAACACACTGTTAGCCGTATGAAGAAACAATTAGAGAATGGTAGCAAGACCTATTATGAGGGAATGTTCTAATAGTCCAGGAAAGACGAGTATCTGATTGGAGGTTTAGAAGCAACTTGTATATTAGCCATGATATCTAGGTCATGGAGACCTTACTCTCTAATCTTTTGGCAAAGTCAAACTTGACATCCAAAACCAAAGGTTTTTTTTAACCAACTCATTGGCCAAAGCACTGTCAGAGGACTCATTTTTGAATCAGTTTATCTTTTGGACATAATAGGATAATGTATTTATTGGAGAAGTCATGTCTAGTACTTCTGTGTTCCACTGTGTCTAGTACAGTGCTGAATACATATTAATTATTCAATACTTATTACCAAATTGATTTTTATATAATGATTATTCTCAAATTTGCATGAAATCTGAAGTTTCTTTCTGCATGAGCTTCACAAAGTTCAGTTCAGCATATTATAAATTTCAGGGTTACTCAGTTTTTACTTACCAAGAGGTTTATTCTGTGTTCTTTTTCTCTCTCCCCTTCTTTTGCCTGATTTTTCCTTTACATGCCATTATTAATAATTTTATTGGCAGCATTTCAGAGTGCTTGTGAGAAATTCAAAATTGAGGAAATTCTGGAAATAGCAAAATGTAAATGTATAAAGTCTATAGAATTTGCTATCTCTTTAAGCCCTGTTACAAATGCATATAGGGCATTTGTCAACTCGCATATATGAAAATGGAACAAGATAAAGTAGGTGAATAATTATTTCCTACATAATAATCCCAGGGATAGACTATGTTTGCCTTCAGAGAACCATTCCTGAAGACTTGGGTGAGTCAAAGCATTAAAGTGTTATTTTTGTAGAAGTCAGTAGAAGTCAAGACAAGATGATGGAGATTTTAAAAAAGCACATAGAATGAAAAGGACAAAATTTCTTGGGTTTCAAAGCACTGATCAGGCAGAAAAGGACCTCAGCAGGTGTTTGAGAAGACCCTTTTCTACTGATGAGGACTCGGGGGCCCAGAGAAGCTAGGTGAGTCTCTAAATCACAAATCTAAGAACAAGTTCCATGAAACATTATTATGCACACGTGGGTGCAAATCTTAGCCCTACCAAGTTTTAGCTGTATGACTCTCACTAAGATTCAGGGTCCTCATTTGTAAAATTTGGAAAGCTATTGCTGAATGGATGACATTTTTGAAAAACATTACACTCAAGGATTGTCAGTCTTTGGCACATATCAAGCACTAAACTGTTTCTATTTTTATTTGTTCATTCAACAGATGTTTTTAAAGGTAATGTTTGATATATCATATTTGTTAGCTCCTATGGTGTATTTAAACAGCGTATAAACGCACTGCCTCTGTTGTTGTTAGTTAACAAAATGGTTGGAGGAATAAGACCTAGGCAGTTTAAATGTGTAAGAAAAAAAAAAAAAAGATGAGCAGAATCACAAGACAATATATTATTGTATTATTAAGAACCAAATGAGTGAGAGGTGCAGTTAGAGGAGGGAAATAAAACATGATCAGAAAGCCTTCCAGAATGCAGAGGGATTGAGTCTGATAGGTAGAGTAATTGGAAGACCTTACCCACATGGGACCTGACCCTATGTGGACACTGTTCTTTACATGTTCAGGCTTTGGAAGACAAAGAAGAAAAAGAAATGATGGTGATACTTCACTGCAGAGGGCTGTTCAGCCCAGGCAGCAGATCTCTTCACCAGCAATGACTTCCCTGGTCACTAGCATTTTCTCAAGCAGATTTATGATAAGGCTAGGAGAAAAAGGAAGAGAGAGGTGACAAGGTCATCTGAGAAGTAACTTTGGTGGCATACATAATGTAATTTTAAAATAAAGAGGCTTTACCTGTAGGGCTTTTCCTAATGTTTTAAGGAGGTCTCAGAAGCTCAGGGAAGGACAGATGCCATCACACACTGCATTTTGAACTTGGAAATCTAGTAGCTGAGAAAGCATATTTAGGCTCCTGCACTACTGAAATAAGTCTGTGCTGGAAATTAATGTTTTCATCTTTTTTTCTTTCAGCCCAGCTTCAAAATGTATAGAAAACTTTGGTTCAGGATTCCAAAACCCTTTATTACTAATGCATAAACGGTATTAGCTAGTTCATCAAAGATCTTCTGTACATTTTGCGACCAAAAGGCAGGTAGCCCAGCTCAAAATTTTCAACTTAAATAGCTCTTCTTTTGTTCTTTCTTCCAAAGTACACAGTCATATGAGGTTATGATAATTAATAATTGATAAATTATTATGATGATATTGTTCCATGCTTATCTGAGACTTTCTGTCTTCCAATGGCTTTTGAATCTTTTATCTGTATTCATCTCTCAATACCTCTATTAAGGGGACAAAATGGCTAATTTATCTCCTATGTGTTTTTTGTGAGGTTATGAGACTTGTGGCCAGTTATTTGTTTAAGATCACACAGAAGTTACCTGTTCTGAATGGAAAACCTCAATCTTTTTTTTTTTTTTTTTTTTTTTTTTGAGTCAGAGTCTCACTCTGTCACTGAGGCTGGAGTGCAGTGATGTGATTTTAGCTTACTGCAACCTCTGCCTCCTGGATTCAAGCAATTCTCCTGTCTCAGCCTCCTGAGTAGCTGGGATTACAGGTGCCTCCCACCACATCTGGCTAATTTTTTGTATTTTTAGTAGAAACAGGGTTTCAGCATGTTGGCCAGGCTGGTCTTGAACTCCTGATGTCAGGTGAAATGTCCACCTCGGCCTCCCAAAGTGCTGGGATTATACGTGTGAGCCACTGCTTCCGAATCTGGCTTAACCCTTGTACTCACCAGTACATATTGGACACTTTTCAAAAGCAGGACATTCTACTCTTTTGTCCCCCAAAATGCATGTACTAAAAAAATGCCACCTAGCACTCAGATCTTGATTTCTAATACCGTTCTCCAATAAAAGAAACCAGAACTCCTCAGGGAAATAGCTGCATCTGCGACTTATGCAGAAAATATACAAGATAAAGCTGGAGCATCTTGGAATGCCAGAAAGGAAGAAATTCTTTAAAAAAATGAAAAACCCACAAGGATAGAGAATGTCAAAGGGACACAGAACCTAACTGAAAGAGATCTCAATGGTCAAAGCTGCAACAATTTGAGCAAGAAAATCAATCAACTAGTTTCCTATTATAACCCAAAATATAAAATAAATATCCATGAGTACATACTGATATAAATAAATAATTGAATAAATAAAAGGAAGAGACTTAGATAAATCCCCTATGCAAAAGAATTCCGAATATATATACTCCACTCTCAAAGAGTGGATAGAGTACAACCCATATCCTTTTAAGTGTCAGCTGTGCTTAGTGACTTCCTTCCGAAGAGTACAGTATACAAGGGGGAGAGGAGGAAGTTAACTACAGTAGAAAAAATTAGCTGAGGTAGGCGGATCACGAGGTCAGGAGATCGAGACCATCTTGGCTAACACAGTGAAACCCCGTCTCTACTAAAAATACAAAAAAAATTTAGCTGGGCATGGTGGTGGGCACCTGTAGTCCCAGCTACTCGGGAGGCTGAGGCAGGAGAATGGCATGAACCCAGGAGGTAGAGCTTGCAGTGAGCCGAGATAGCACCACTGCACTCCAGCCTGGGCGATAGAGTGAGACTCCCTCTCAAAAAAAAAAAGAAAAAACTGACAAACACTACCTCGACCAGGTGATCAAGGTCATCAGCAGCAGTGATAAGTCATGTTGATAGCATATACCCCCTGATACAATGTGATGAGGATGGCATTTTACCTCCGCGATCTTCCTTTTCCAGATCCATAACCCCAGTCTTACAATGAGAAAAAGAGTAGACAAATCCCGTTTGAGATTCTACAAACACCTGACCGTATTCCTCAAAATGATCTAAGTCTTCAAAAATAAAGAAAGTGTGTGAAACTGTCAGAAGGAAGAGGATACTAAGGAGGCTTAGGACAAACTGTGATGTGTTTACCTCGGTGGGATCCAGGAGCAGAAAAAGGACTTCAGGAAAAAATGAAATACATTCTAAAGTATGGACATTAGTTAATAATAATGTATCAATATTGATTCACTGATGTTTATAAATGTGCCATGTTAGTGTAAATTGTTAATAATGGGGAAACTTGGTGCGGGGTAAATCAGAACTTTGTATACTCTTCACCATGTATCTGTCAATCTAAAACAGCTCTAAAAAAAAAAGTTTAACTGTAAAAAATATTCTCATGTTTGATAAGAGTGGGACACCAAGCAGAGCACTGATTCCACTAAACTTGTGTTTTCCTCTTTAAGGATCAGAATGGCACTCTTGTATGGTTATTCTGAGAATTACAGACGATGTTTCAGTAACCCTTAGTATCCCTGCATGTTTCTCAAAGTGTGATCACATCAACACCACTTGTGGGTGTTTTAAACTGCAAATATGCTGGCTTTGCCTCATACCTCCAGAATCAGAGTCCCTGGATGGACAATGAGGGGATAGGAAACAGCACTTTTAAAAAGCTCTCTAGGTGATTCTTATATACACTTCACTTGAAAACCACTTGGCTGTGCATTGTCCCTAAAAATTAGTAATGGTGGCTCTCCACTTACTGAGATGGTCTTTGAGCTCAGGGTATGATCTGGACTCAGGTGAACTTGGGTTTAGATCCCAGGCCTACAACTTTCTAATTGAGAGAACAAGGACAAGATATTCCGCCTCTTTTGTGCCTTTGTTTCTTCATCTGTAAAGTACAAAAACAACACTTAATTCAGAGAGTACTTATAAAATCATTTCAGAAAAGCATGTAAATTATTTACCATAGTACTATATTTACCATATCACCAATGCTCAACAGGCAGTGAGCAGTAGCATGACTCTACTGGTGTTCTATTAGCCTGGCTATACAAATCAACATGAACATAACCAAAATTACTCCTCATTGTTACTGATACTCTCCACCCTCTAAAACTGATCTTTGGCATCCTACAATGCTTTCCTTACATGTTTCTAGGAGTCCTAAGAGCTATGTCATAAACCAGTTATCATCTGCTAGGCACCTTCACATGTCTGGAAGTCTAGTATGCTTGCTGGCTTTCATGTCTCCAGGCAGCCACTGTCTCTTGCCAGCCATCCTGCTCCTCTGGTAGATTGCTGCTGCAGCATCAATGCTCTAGAACATTTCCAGTGCTCAAGCATCATTACTAAGTCTACTGACAAGAGTGTCCCAACGCTGATTCTCTCCCTGTTAAACTCTATCATACTGCTTGTGTCTTCTGTTTTATAAAATCCTCCATGACAACAATTCATTTAATTAGGGTCTGTAACTTTTCTCTCCATAAGACTTAGATTCAGTAGGAGAAGGGCTGATCTGGGGACAGTTGTTGCATTTCCTATTCCCTGTCTTTAGCCTTTCTGTCTCCAAGCCACCAATGGAACTTCTTCCTTAAGTAGTATTTAAATCTCCCCTACATAAATGAGTTACTGCAGAGAGATGTCTATGTTTTTAGAACATACACCCGAGACTGTTTCATTGGGATTGAGGTACACATGTGGTACAAAAATGTAGAATAATAATAATGGCTAATATTTGTGAAATTGTATGGTTTGAAGTGACATGGTAGATATTACTTATGAAATATTTATTACCCACCCATTTTTGTATTTAATACAGAAGAATATCCCATTTTAAGTAGCAATGTGCCAGCTCAAAGACTTGATTTATCAGACTCCCTTGCAGCTAGGGACAGTCAGGTGACAAGTTCTGGTGATTGGCATGGTAATCAGGACACTCCTGGGGATTTCAGAGTAAGCTTACTCTACTGTCCTAATCACCATCCCCTTCCTCCTTGTTGTTTCCTTTTTTCTCTGGAAGGTAAGAATGACGCCTGAAATTGAAGTAGTCATCCTGTGTTACATCATCTATTATGAACAATGAGAAGGAAATGAGGAGAAGCTTGAGTCCATGGTGACTTCCTTGGGGTGGCTATACTACCTTGGGGTTGTTTCTTTCTAGACTTCTTGTTATGCTACAAAGTAAACCTCTGTTTGATTTTAAAACACTGTAGTGGGGTTTCAGTCACAGGCAATACTCGGTTCAAACTGCTGTATGTTCCCATATTACTTTTTCCTCACAGTTAAACAGTGAGAGAGGAACTAATATTGTGTCCTTTTACAGATAGGAAAGTGAGACACCAAAAAGTTGGCCAATTTTTCCATGCCTCCATGCTAGTAAATTGCAAACTTATGATTTAAATCCTACTCCATAGCACGTCCTTAATTAAGTCTATTCTATAATTCCTAGACAAATAGATGTTGTAGCTATTACACTATTGTTACTTTTATTGTTGTGGGTAATTATTACACTATTGCTTTTTATTTTTTTGCAAGTCACATTAACTCTTGCAATGTTGTTTTATTTTTGTTATTGCTATTCTCCTCTCTAAATGAGGGATCTTTTCTGTGAACCATTTATTAGACACTTCTAGATTATTGAGTATATAAATAAAAATTCAATTTTCTGTTAATCATTTTCAAATGTCAGTTTTCACTAACAAGTTATAAGACAGCTTCATGCACTTTAATTTCCTCTGAAGAAGAAATCCACTGCCACCTTATAAAAGACTAACATTCCAAACACAGCTTTAGAATGCTAATGCCTTACCTTAACAAGCCAACTGAACTCTGTGATTCACATATGTGCTGCAATTTCTCTCCCATTGTAGTGTAAGGGAATTTCGCATAGTTTTGATGTATTGTGTAAATTAGGCCAACAAAGTGCTGTGCTATGTCTTCATTAAAATAGGAGATGGTAATAAAGCAACCATGTAGCATGGTCTTGCAGGCTTTGAGTTATGAACATTCAATAGTGTCTCCTTACTTGTGCTTAAGTTGGCATTTGTAAGCAGCATATAATCAATTAATCAATAACCCAATTTTCTCTTAAAGAGATGGTGCATCATTTAAAAATATCAGAAACTACTGTGTGATTTTATGAAAAGAGCCATTTCAGCAAAGAAACTTGTTTTAAAAACAGTGAAAGTCTTTTTTGGGGAGGACAATTTTGCTTAACTAAGCCAAAAGTGAAATTGGATACAAATGTTTAGTTCCTGAATCGTTTTATTGTTTGGCAACTATTGGAAAGGAAAGGACCAGTTTGGGATTGCTAGTAAGAATGCATTGTTTTTACTCATGATTGGAGGTGTGTAAGTGGACCCATCTATGAATGCACAGTAAAAGTCAACTAATCCTCAAACTTCTGGTTTTAAACTCATCTATTCTATCCTATTACTTACCAGTTTTAGAGTATACTAAGTTGCCTAATTTGTCTCACATGAGGTCACAGCAGCACCAAGTGATGCTTTCAGGGTGATGAAGCTGACAGTCACGTTGAGACAAAAACCTGGCCTTCTCAAACTTTAATATATATTTCTATCCTTATCTTTATTGTAATATCTACCTAAAAAGACATATATGCTTATTATAAATATTCAAATATTACATAAATGTGTGAGTTTGAAAAGGAAATTGTTCCATAATCACATCACTTCATAGTAAACCACAATTTATTTGTTTTGTTCAGTCTTTTTTGTCTCTTTCTCTACCTGCCACACAATTACTGTGAAATTTGTGGAAAGTTAATGTTAATTTTTTTGTTGCATTAAGATACTGAGTTGTGTTTTCTTTCTACCAAATAAGTAAAAAGGAATATCGTGGGAAAAAAACCTCAAATATTTGCTTTGTTATTTATACAACAAGACATAATTAAGATGAAAATGGTCTCTATAAAACAGATCACCTTTCACGAGAGGCACGTGCTAGGCACGCCTGTCTTCTAAAAACATTAGTTCCAATATCTCCAAAATGTTCAACTGCTCTCTTGAACCTTGCCTCTAAAGTGCAACCTGTGGGCCAGCCAACCTCCATATCACATGACAGCATATTAGAAATGCAGAAACTCAGGCTTCATCCTAAATTTACTGAATTCAAATCTACATTTTAACAAGATCCCCAGGTGATGGGTATGCAAGTCAAAGTTTGAGACATATCATTCTAGTAATAGCATGTTTCCTATTCAAATTGCTACCATATTCTAAGAGCTGTGAGTTACTCATGAATTAGCAATGATGTGCAGGGAAGGAACCAGTATCACCACAGCTCATTCATGTGGCTTCTAAATTTCCTCCAAAGGTGTGAGTGTTGTGCTCATTAAACAGTGTCAAGACCAGAATAACTGTCCAAGGGCTGGATTACATCTATTCTCTATGTTTAGGTCATGGCACACATTCTCATCCATACCTCTGAAGTCCCAAGACACTAAAGACTACACTGATTGGAATAATTATGTGTTCTATTCGAGTAACTGGTTGTTAATTATGCATGACTTGATGTTATTTTGCTAATTCATATACACCAAATGAACCATGAGTTGCTTGAAGGAAAAGACCAGTCCCTGAGCTCCTTTCTTCAAGGATGGCAGTCCTGTTTCCAGACATCTGGCCGTTCCCATGAATGAGTGAATGATGGTTATTAGGTATGTTAGCTCCATTTATCCAACCATTTGTGCTTTCCACAGATCCAAATTTGATGGTTATATCCCCCACCTGGAGCTGGGAAGTCATAGGACTTACTTGATAAACAGTCAACTTCTTTCTTGAATTTATGCCAAGACCTCATATATCTATCTCTTTGTGCCCTATGACCACCAGCATTGGTTGGTGGCCCAGTTAGAAACAAAAAGATCAGGGATAAGTGTAGGACCTATCCAATTTGCATCAAGTAATCTTTCATCAGTTCTTAAGGGGAAGATAAGGGAGTGTTATAAAATTTGAATGCTATAATAGATTTTATCTTGTAGCCTATAGGTTTATTTTTTTTCCCTTAGCTTCTAAAATCTATGATTGAGTTTCTGTTTTGGGTTATTAGCTCCTCAAACCAAGAATATCAGAGGAACCTTAAAAAATAGAACTTTGGAATATTAAATATTGAAGAAGAAAAGCTGAATCATCTCCCTATAGGCAGGTTGAGAGTGGGGGCAGAATCAAACAAAACTCTTTGTTCTTTTAGCCACCT
>NW_016806761.1:1956042-1973816 GCF_001698545.2 Rhinopithecus bieti
TTCCCTTGCCTTCCCTTCCCTTCCCTTCCCTTCCCTTCCCAATACAGACCTGAGCCACTGCATTCAGCCTATAAACACCCTTCTAGGGATATACTTTGTTGGTTTACCATCACATAAGAGACTCAGCTCTTCAAGAAGTCTGTATTCAGACCAGGTTCAGCTCATACTAATTAATGAAATTATGTATTTGATTGGTTCTGTTTCTATTTCTAGGGCTCTTATATTTTGATATGAGAACATGGAAGTGCCAATCAGGTTCACTAGGTCACCCTTCAGAATCCCTCATTTCTCCTTTCTCTCCTATCATGTAGCTGATGAAGAATATAGCACACTTCCTTCCCCTAAGAGATTCACATTAGTTGTGTCTTGGACACGAAACTCTCTTGCTCTTTGCTTCTGGCCACGTCTTCTTTGACTCAGAAGGCATTATCACTGGGGATATATGTCAGGCAAAGATGCAGTTCTCAAAAAGTTTGAGAGCAAGGGATGCTATAGCCCATAAGGAAGGGCACAAGGCTCAAAAGGAGAACTAGGCTCTACTGGTCAATTAAAAAATATATATTTAAGCCATTTTCAGTGTTCAGCCAACAGGAAGCATTATGGATGTTCAAATTGCTGAAATATTAACATACTTACTCACTGGTTGGTAAATATTTGCTATCCAGGGTCTCCCACTGTGCCCTGCTTCCTCCATTCTGATTGGTGAATAACTATGCCAATCAGCTCCTAAAAGTCCTTCTAAGATATCAACATTGGCTTTTTTTCTTAGTGACTTTGGAGGGCCAGATATACTCTCACCCAGTCCTGGGACACCCTGACACCCTTTAGCTCTTCAGTCTGCCATCTACACTGCACAACATGGCGCCCCATGGCCCAGGTGCCTTCTGTGCTTCTCTGGCTCCCTGAGACTGATGCCTAAGCAGGTTGGTGTTCCTTGAGTCACCCTCTCATGGCCATCAGTGAAAACTGCAGCTCCAAAAGAAGGCGAGATCAGGAGTCTCCACCACATTGATGCTTAAATATGTTTGATATTTAAATACTATGCATCTTTTTTAACTCTGTTCTGTAGAGACAACACTAAATGTCTTTGTGACCTGAGAAATGTTCATAGAATAAATTGCGTATTATGTGATGATTGGTTCTATGATTCCTATAAAGATTTTTAAAACTTTTATCATCTTATTTACCAAAGTAAATATGTTCAATGAAGAAAACATTTAAACAGGTATATAAAAAACTATAAATCACTCATCATTACATGACTCAGAGTTAATTACTGTTAAAATTTTGATAAACATTGCATGTGTTTATTCTTAATAGCAAATAAATTATATTGCATATGCTAGCATAACTTAAAAAACCTTAGCCATCTATTCTGAATGCAATTAAAAGGTAAAAGTTTTGTAAGAGTAGTTGGGAGGGAACTTAGAAATCTGCTAGATTAATCTTCTGGTGAGGAAAACATTTATTACATAACAGTCCTCTGAAAGATCCTCTAGCTTCCTCCTTAATACCTCCAAGGGCAGGTTCCATGGCCTTATTATGCCTCTGCCTTAAATTATTTTTGAATTAATTATTCTTGAACTTTATGTTCTACTCTTCTCACCTGTTGCTTACTCATTGATCCTGGTTTTGCCCTTCTTAGTATGAGTGGAAGTGGGCCAGGAAGGGCAGGCTTAGAAGCAGTGAAGAGGTGGCATGGTGAAGTCAGTGGCCATTGTCTTTGATGAGCAAAACAGTCCTTGGTCATGAGACTGAATGAGTGTTTTGGGTGATCCTTTTCACCTACTGCTCCCACTTTATTTTCTCTTCAGAGACTTATGTTGGGGGACTTATGCCTTTTTTGTCACACCAGAAAACTCTAAAGATGAATAAAGTTTAAAAGAAATAAATCACATTTACTAATGCCATGCTTTTGGCTGAACACAGTACATTTTATGAGACCAAAAAAGGATGTGTTTGAAAATAGATTGAGTTGGAAAATATGTAGAGGTTTCTTCACTATCATATGGTATGTTTAAACTTGTCTCCTTGTCATCTTCCTTGCTCTCTGATCTTGAGAAGATTAATGAGATGATGATGTTTAATGCTTGAATGTTTGGAAGAGGAGTGCTTTGCAAATGTCAAGGGTTAGTGTTATCCTTCGCAGCAGTGATTGACCATAAGACTGTTCTCGTTTTTGTATTTCATTAACTAATGCTCTCATTTATCAACTATGGAGGCAGTAGTAGTGCGCAACAGACAAGATCATTGATTACTGTTTAATGAAAAAGATAAACAACTAACACATGATTACTTATTAAAGGAATTAAAATTAAATTAAAATTGTGCTAATACCTCTGGAAAAGGAATTCTCTTTTCTCTATCTTAACACATCCAACAATGGGAATCTTGGGAGTACTAACACCAATTGCTTGGGTGGGGTTTCTGGTCTGAGGTACGAGGGGAGAGTATGGCCGTGAAGGAAAGATTACTGAGCAAAGCTGAGTGGGGAGGAGGGATGCAGCAATGGGATGCTAAATTGGGTTGCAACTAAGTCCTCCTTCTCCACTGTAGTCAGATATTACTTACGCTGGGAGGACGTGCTAATTTTTCAACACTTACAGTATTGCTACAGATCAGTGATTAGAAGAATTATTCTATAAAGGGTCAGATAGTTAATATTTTAGGTTTCAAAGGTCACACAATCTCTGAGGCAGCTGCCCAACTTTACCATAGTAGCACAAAACAGCCATACATCAATAAATGAGTATGGCTTTGTTCCAGTAAAGCATTATTTATAAAAATAGTCTGGTCTTAACCTGCAGTCCATAGTTTGCTGACCCCTGTTCTAGGCTCTTATCTCTTGATCACACACCTGTGTTTAGAACTTAAGGCATCACTTTATGGAATTGTTCTTAGAATATAGCTTCTTACAACTCTATATATTACTTAAATTTTATGCATTTTACAACCTTTGTAATGCTTATCATTTTTAGGTATATGAAGGAGAAGAGAGAGATTTTAGCATGTGCTTAATCTGTTTATGTTGACTCCTGACTTTCCTCCTATAAACGTCTATGTTTAAAATATTAATACTAATTATATAATAATGGGATCTCTGGGACACTGGGAGATTTTATCTAATCTCAACTTCTCTGAATATTTACTTTGAGTCCCTGTTGCCTGTGTCTTCCTGTTATTTATCGGCTTTTCTCAGCAGAACCAATCTTCTTGTCTCAATACTGATGATGGTGTTTGTGTTCTGTCTTTGGCTGGTTTAGCTAATCTAGTCCCTAAGTATGGCTACTTCACCCAGTTAGCACAGGTTACCTCTAAGAACTTTGATGGGGTGCAGAGAATCTGAAGCAGTCCTTTGAGAACAAACAGGAAATTTGCTCTGAGGGAAGGAGTTGAAATTGGCTGTACATAGGCAAGTCTGCAAGTGTGATGCCGTACTGTGGGAATCATAGGTATTCTTTCTGCAACTGAGGCTCTTCCATGCTGCTCGGAGTCACAGAGGTATTGATCAGAAAGCCTTTGTACCTGCCTCCTTTTTGTTTGGAGGGGTTGTTCCAGTCCAGATAGTGACATCTGTGAACTCACTAATAAGCAAAGAGGCCATGGTAGTTGTGTGAACTTTGCAGGTTTTGGACCTTTTCCACTCAGAAAGACCCTGCTGTTTGAGACTGGGTTAAATCTGCTCTTTTCTAGAGGCGTAGGAAAATAATTTATGATCACTTGTGCAGCTGTACACCCTGTGGCTAGAGTTGAATATACATATTTACCTTGAAGGAGTAATCATGAGGTGCAATCTGTTTCATTTCTAATGTGATGTTTTGAGTGTCTTGAACTATTTATTCCCATTTTTTTTTTTTTTCGTGAACATGTTCTTAATATTGTGGGGTCTGTGTTTCTTTATATTTCTTTTAGAATTGGTAAGTAGTTGTTTTGGGGGCTGGAGGCTATTTGGGATAAATGAATGGGGGACAAGAAGACAAATTAATTTTTAATCTCAAAGCATACCCTCTGTGCTCTGAATGTTGCTCTTTCCACCCTGAGAAAAAAATAGCAGGTTTCAGTCTGTATTGTTAGCTCCCTATGCATCATTCTGCAGGAAAAATGATGCTGTCACACTTAAGTGCCTCACATAGCGAGTACTGAGAAAGTACTATATTATCAAGTCGGAGTTTCTGAGACTTACAAGTGGTCCCTGACCAGTGCTGATGAGTGACTTTTCCTCACTGTTTTGGATATAATGACTGGGTTCTTAAGAATTAGACTACTTGCAAAGTGAAGAAGTTCTTTCTCCACAGCTCCCACCTCTTCATTGTCTGGAAGGCAGTATGAGAGGGCTGAAAAAACTCTAGTCTTTGTCCAGGATCCTGGTACCTTCCTAGGTACCAGGGTTGCCCTGTGTTGCCCAGACATCATACCTTGCAAAATGAAGATAAGACTCCTAGTCCTGCTTATGTTCAAGGGAGGGCTGAGCATCAAATGAGATAACGTATGTATAAAGTGCTCAGAAAAGTATACATCATGATGCAAATAAAAGTTGTTGTTGATCCTCCACGTGGTGAGAAGGATCTGGCTCAGAGAGCACCAGTTCTGAGTGTGTTTCTACCTGTTGGAGCATCAAAGAGATTGAGAATGGCAAGTCTTTCTCTTAAGGTTACAAAGGTATTTCATGTGATTTCTTTGTACAAAAAATTGAGAAGAAAATTCCTTGTCCCTTCAGGATTGAGTTTGGTGGTATCGATGAAGAGTCTTCTCAAAACTAGAATAAAACCCTAAGAATGTGTGCTAGGTGCTTCTAGATTCTGTTTAAATTTTACTTCTATAATTTTTTGTGGGTTTTTTTCTTTGCAAATGGGCTATTGCTCCCCATTTAAGTTCCTTCAATAGTTAGATTTTTATTTGCAAATTGGCTATTTCTCCCCACCTCAAGTCCTTCAATAGTAGGAATAATTTTTACAGAAACCTGACCATCAGTAATCTGGGGATGGCTGCACAGATTCAAAGAGAAGTGTCCATTTCTTACCATTTGTGTTGAGTGTGCATGGGTGTAGGAGCAGATGGAAGAATGGGTGAATAATCGAAGAAGGCAGCCCCAGGGATCATTCTCATGATGTTACAATGATGTCACCGAACACTTTGCAAATGGAGGACATCACGGGGATTGGCCTTGAGACCTTTCTCTCTCTGCCTCTCTGCTTGTTACATTTATTTTTTTTCTTTAATTGTCAGTACTGAAAAATATTATATAAACCAAATCTGTATTGAAATATCAGCGTGGTGTTTATAACTTAAAGGTGATGTTACTTTACTTGATCTTCATTGATGACACTATACAGAATTGGTCTGTAATGGCGATACATCTCAGAGAAATTTGAATGCAATTATCAGAGTAAACGTAAAAAGTTTCTGCAATATACATGGGCAGGATTGCTACATTTGAGTCAACCTGAATATGATTGGGAAAATGGATTCAAAGGATTGTGGCACTAACAGAGTCTGACTTAATTTCCCTCATCTTATCCAAATACATAGAGCTAATTGCAGAAAAGAAAATACTTTCAAAATATGAAAATTCAGAAGTAATGGGTGATATTAAAACCAGTAATTAATTTACACTCCCACTAAGAGTGTAAAAGCATTCCATTTTCTCTGCAACCTCACCAGCATCTGTTGTTTCTTGACTTTTTAATAACTACCATCCTGAATGGCATGAGATGGTATCTCATTGTAGAAGAGAGTGTGGTGATTCCTCAAAGATCTAGAAAAAGAAATAACATTTGACTCAGCAATCCTGTTACTGGGAACATACCCAAAGGAACATAAATCATTCTATTATAAAGATGCATACATGTGTATATTCATTGCAGCACTATTTACAATAACAAAGACATGGAATCAACCCAAATGTCCATCAATGATAGACTGGATGGAAGAAATGTGGTTCATATACACCATGGAATAAAAGGAACAAGATCTTGTATTTTTCAGGGACTAGGATGGAGCTGGAAGTCATTATCCTCAGCAAAGTAATGCAGGAACAGAAAACCAAACACCACATGTTCTCACTTATAAGTGGGAACTGAATGATGAGAACACATGGACACATTGGGGGGAACAACGCACACTCAGGCTTGTCAGGGGTGTGAGGACAGGGAGAGCATCAGGAAGAACAGCTAATGGATGCTGGGCTTAATACCTAGGTGATGGGTTGATAGGTGCAGCACATCACCATGACACACATCTACCTATATAACAAACATGCACATTCTACGCATGTACCCTGCAACTTAAAATAAAATTTGAAGAAAAAACAAGTAGGAATTAATTCAGAAAGCAATAATATTGAATAATAATTGAAGAAAAATCACCAAAGCATAAGATAAATTGTTAGATCATTTAAAAAATATGTTTTGATGGAGAAGAAAGGAATAAGATGGCAGAGTGTCTCAAGGAAATCATTGTGTTTTTTTTTTTTTGAAATTTTACACCAAATCACTTTTTGGACCAGCGTTACCAGATGGAGAAAATGGAACACACTTCTGTAAATACAGAGAGCATCCTAGACATTGGTGAAAGTGGGAGTTCAGAAATCAATAGAACTTTGTCAAATGTGAACTCCATTACAAAGAGAACTCTTTGTCAGGGGACAGGCCACTTTCTCACTGGATGTCACTTTGTTAGGGGACTGGAGAGAACACTGGTAATGTTGAAAGGACCATCTTTTGACTGACTTAAAAAAAAACATACTAATCTATCACTTCCTGAAACTGGTATTTTATTTATATATTTTTATATCCCCAGCAGTTAGAGCAGTGCCTATTTGTGTATGTTTTTGTAATATGAATGAATGAGTGGACACAATCTGGGAAATACCAAAGTGAAAATAGTGTTTCTGCTTTTAGGTCAAAGTTATTCAAAATACTAAATTGGACAACTTTTATCAAATGCCTAAGCAGTAATTTATATTTTGTGATATATGTTTAAGTAAGGAAAAATCCTGGATACCTACTAAAATGTAATATTCTAATTTTTTAGAGAGAGCGTTAGTGAATGTTTACTAAGAGGTTTGAGAATGAAAAGTGTTCGTTAGTTGTTTACTCTTTTAATTCCATTTTACCCTTCTTCACCTTCTTAAAGGCTTGAAGTTACTTAGGAGCCTCAGGAAGAAGGCTTTCTAACTAGACCTCCTTCCCCTCCTCCTTGCTTCTTTTCTGTGTGTGCAAAGCGATGAATGGAGTTCATTTGTCATGGAATCATGAAAAAATAGAATTGGTTTGGAAATGACCCTTTGAATGAATCTATCAGGTTTCTGTCTAGTTTATGCTAGTTTCCTCATAGCGTTACATTTTGGACCTAATGGAGTTTCAGGACTTAAGGAACAATGCCTTCTTAAACTTTGCACCCTAGGTTCATCTCTGGCCTCTGCCTAGTCCTGGCTGTGGGCGTTACCCAGGCAATACTTTGATAATAAAGAAGACCATGCTACAGAAGAAGGAGCTGTTTGACTGGAAGGTCCTCAACTGCATTGTCTTACTTTCTGATCATGTCCTCCTTTTGATCAGCTAGTTTCTGTTCACCACATTGTGAACAAGGGAATGGAAAAATTACAGAATGTCAGAATATGTCAAACAAGTTCCCAAGTTCTGAGCCAGTGAGTACTGGGGTGAACAATGCTTTAGTTATACCCTCTCTTTTTGCTTCTGACTACAAAGGGCTGGATATCTAGCAAGCCACCAGAGAAATTTCTGAATGAGCCTTCTTTCTGTCCCAGAGTAGTAACCTCTGCATAATACTAGACCCTGTGTAGCTATAGTGCTGAAGAAATCCTCTGGGGATTGGCTGTGCAGTTGGAAAGTGTCAGTTTGGGGTTAGGGAGTTTATTCTCTCTTGCAAAACACATGTGCTGTGTTTGAGAGACCATGCATTGGATGCATTGGCTGGTTATGAGGGCAGTGTTCTAGGCTAACCTCTTCCACAAGGCACTCCCTGTATACTGGGAGTAGGGCTGGTTGAGTGTCTGTGATGACCTTTAGAGTTGACAGCAGCTATTACTTGTGGAGATTAGAGATATTTTCTAGTGATATATTATACAGTGGTATATACTACCTATTATATGGCAGTGACCCTGAATATATCTTTATGTATATATAGGTGTGCATGCAACAACACTTTTTGGCATTTAACACGAGTGTGAAACAATGTATTTGTATGATTTAGTTGTGAATAGATGTGAGCAGAGATATTAATGTGCTTACTTCATCTGTTCCCTCACCAACTCTCTTTCTCACCTCCTAGCTTAGATATCAAAGTATTTTGATGATGCAAAGCCCAAGAAGCAATGTGGCTGATACACATGCACTGTATTTAATTTGTATAGTTTGGGGCAGCTTTGGGATCACTTAGAGGATGAAATAACAAAAACCTGAGATGATAAAAGAAGAGGCAACCATTGGAAACAATTTATTGTTTGGATGGAAAATGCAGTGCATTTTGCTAAAAACCTTTACTTAACACCATTATCTTGTTAGGGAGTCAGGAGCCTCTATTCCCACACTAGGTTTGATTGTGTTGACAACACACCTGTGGCTTATAATCAATGACCCAGCTCTCAAGCAGTGAAGGTGTGTTTTTCAGAGAGAAAGATACAGTTTTTTTTAAAAAAATGTAAACACATCCAGAGGAATAGTTTAATGGGAGAAGATAGGTGAATTTAATAGAAGCATCAATCCCACTCACAAGGCAGAGTGAGGCAACTTAATGGCCATAAAGTTTTTTTCCAAAAAATGTGCATTTTCCCCCCATCCTCAAATATGACCCTTAATCTAATGTACCTTCTAGAGTGACCAACAATGAATCTGAGAGTGTGTGATGCAAGCCTCAAGGTCTCTATGTTCTATGCTGTTCGACTTTGAGGGGGCTTTCACAAATAAGTAGTGCCCACAAATCAGCAATTTTCAGCTGCTTATTAAAATAGTAGTGAGGCTGGAAACTATAGGTATGACTATATTCAGCGTATCTACTTCTTCAGTGGAATAATTTTGCTGTATATTTAAAATTGTGTAGTTCTTCTGTGACACGTATACCAGCAACTAGATTTTGCTTCATAACCCCACAAGGCTCTCCCCGTATTGTGGGGGTGGGTGGGCATTCCCTTTTGACCTTTGGAGTTGATAATAGCCATTACATGTGAAGGTTAGAGCTCTCTCTCTCTCTCTTTCTTTTTCCTTTGCTTTTGAGGAAAGCTAACCACATTTGATTTCATCTTCTGAATAATGCCCTCAATCAATGCCCTCCTTCCATGTGGGCTTTTGTAGACTAAATGATACTAACACCTGAGTCATTGTTTACCTCAAACCTTATCCTCTGTTGCCCTGGATAGAACACAGGCTTTTGCAATAAGAAAACAATCACTTGGGATCAGTGAAGCATATTTGGTTGTATTATATGTATTTGTTTTTGGGTTTTTTTTGAGATGGAGTCTCGCTCTGTCACCCCGACTGGAGTGCAGTAGCACAATCTTGCCTCACTGCAAGCTCTGCCTCCCAGGTTCATGCCATTCTCCTGCCTCAGCTTCCCGAGTAGCTGGGACTACAGGTGTGTGCCACCACGCCTGGCTAATTTTTGTGTGTGTTTTTAGTAGAGACAGGGTTTCACCGTATTAGCCAGGACGGTCTCAATCTCCCGACCTCATGATCCACCTGCCTCAGCCTCCCAAAGTGCTGGGATTACAGACATTGAGCCACCTCACCCAGCCCATATTTTTTAATCTAGATTATCCTTTACAAACTTATAGAGTTCACTGAGTAGAACCTAAAGAGAGTGAATACACTTTCTCAAATGGGTTTTTAGTTTTTACTGAGGATATCTATTACTGAGACTTTCTTATTTCCCTCACAATCCAAGCTGAAAGTTGTTGGACACTTTTATCTGAATTGTTTAAGTTAGAGCAACTGCTCCAGAATAGGCATGTCCAGTTCCAGTTTTAGCCCTTCAGTGCTTAGAAGTATTGGGAAGGAACTAGGTAATGATGTTATGTACTTGAACTGAATATATACAGCTATAAATTCTACATATATATTCATGCAACTACACAAAGCGTTATTGATGAAAGGGGCAAGACACAAGAGAGATCTAAGAACACAGATAGGGTCAACATTAGGATGGCTGGAATTGGTCTTTTGAAATCAAGGAAATGAGATAATTTGCCTGTAATGTAAACAAAAAACAGAAAACATACACTAACATAATATCAACTTCGAGCTGGCTGTAATAAATTGTCTTTATTGAACAGCCTAAGACTCTACTGAACCCATTAGTCTTGAGTCAGAGCCAATCTTTTGATCTGGTCTAGAAAGATTAATACATGAAATGTCTTGTTACGTAAAATGTTTATTTCACACAGCAGATGAGGAGTTTTGTATGAGAGAAGGGAAGTTGAAAGGTAGAAATAAATGTGTTATACTCTTTTTTTCTCTCCTTCTCTTACTGATTTCTCAGCAATTGCTCTCTGTCCAATGGCATGTCACTGATGCAGGACACTGACTTGTCTACATGTCATTGCCATCCCTGGAATTAACAATCTGATACATGGCTGAAGGCTGAAGGAGCACCGTGGGACTTTTTTGATATTCTTGATCCCCCTTTGTGGTATATGGCTGCCTTTTGACCAAAGAATGTGTTAGGACTCTGATTAAAAATAAACCCAGAATTTAGTTATATATAGTCTTGAGTTCTATACACACAAAAAATTTGAAGTCAATGACTTTAGGATTGTGAATCTCCTTACTATGAGAGGAGTCAAGATATCAAAACTAATCAAGAAGAGGGCAAAAGTCTGAGTGGATGTGAACTTAAGAAAAGTGAAACTATAACACACACACACTCACATTAAAGATACGTGCAAGGTTAAAAGAATTAGCAAACCAAGTCTGCTCTATAATTTTTTATTAATATAATGAAATAATGAAATGCTAGTACTGGTTTAGCTCTTTGGAGACACTAATCATATCACACAGTTAATCTTTATTATTCATTATGAAATTTCAAATAACTCTTCAGAAACAAGATTGTAGGAACAATTATTGGCATGCTGCTCAGTGTTTAACACAGAAGTATCATGTCTCTGTGGGCCAACTATGGGAGTCTTGAACCTTCATTTGACATTCTTTTCCTGATTTGGGATGTGGCTTTGAGAAGTTTGTGCATGGAAGTCTTGTCTCACAATTTTAAATGGAAGTATAGTGGTCAGAAATCTAGTATTACAGCCTTTCCAGGATAATATTATGCAAAGCAGTGTGAAGCACCCAATGGCTTAAATCAGGCAGTGTAGTTATGAGGCAGTGGAGACATCCTGTGAGTTCAGTGTTTCTGGGAAAACTAGGGAATACCTGGTCAGATCCTGACCCCAGCCTAGAAAAAGTTTTATGCTATCAGGATAGTTGTTGGGATGCTAAAGTCACAGAGACAAATGGTAAAGACTGGTAGTGCTGTAGAATTTTAGAGAAACGTCAAGGTTTCCTAGCCCTTTAGAAGTAATCCGTGAGAAAATAACGCTACATGCTAGCCTGAAAGACCTAGATCCTGGAACCCACTAGGCTTTAATTCATGATTTGGGGCAAATTCTTCCCCTTCTTGTGCTTCCTTTCCTTTATCTGTAAGAAGATGGCTTGGACTAAATCTATTCACTGTCATAGAGTGCTTTATATAAGATAACTCTGGATTGTAAGCCTTATCCTACATTTATCTTTTGCTTAAAAAGAACATTGAGGTCCTCAATTGGAGGAACACTCTGTACAATGGCATGCCATACATACTCCAACTAGGAGGTGCAGAAAATAGCACTCTAGTGGCAAATATGAATAAATGAAGTAATCCTGACTCATGAAGAATGTTTGACTACCCAGTAAGTAGGCAAATTCTTCAGAATCTAATTGGAGGAGGAGGGAGGGTTTAGTTAATTTGTCTCTGAAGATTTCTGTTGTATAGTCAAGAATAGAAAGTATAGACTTGAATTTCTCAAAAATAATAGTATATTTCTATGTGTGTGTGTGTATGTGTGTGTACATGCACATGCACAAGTTTTCACTGACAACCTTCTTACAACAGAAGAACGCATGCTCAAAACAAGTAGAAATATCTTTAGTTTCTTAACATTCCAGGACTAACTCCCTGTCTCATCCTTTACACCGTGTATTTGTTTATTTGGGGATTTTTTCTGCAATCATTTAGTGAGTATCTACTGGGGCTAAAGATCCAGGCACTTTACATACATCATCTCTATTAATTATATATCTTGTCTCCTTCAGTACTTAGCACATACCTTGAATAGATAGATGCTCAGTTCATATTTATTAGAATAAATGAAGTAGTAGCAAAACAACATTCAAAGATGCAAATGTGTAAAAGCTGAGGAAGGGAAGGAGATGAGATGTAATGTGGTTAACATGAAGTCCATGCAAAGCCATCAGAACTGCGCCTGGAGTGCTCAGGTGGTCAGGTCAGCCCCTTCAGCAGCAGCTACATCTGATGCCTGTCTCCCGTTGTTTCTATACAGGTATCATTAATAGAAGATAATCTCTTTCTTTAGGCATAAAACCCTTTTGAGAAAATCGCTGACTGTTCTTATTGCAATGCTCTTTGAGTGAGCAATTTCACTTAGAAAAATTGTATAAACAAGTGCTTGACTTCAGCTTTTTTTTCTTATCTAATTGATCTAAATGTGAAGTTAAATTAGCTGCTGATGAATAGTTCCTATGCTGTTAAGATTTTGATTTTTCCAGAAGAGACGAACCAGCCTACGTTACTATCCTGAGCACTTTTCATTCAAAACTTTAATGGATCACTTAGAATCAAGGCCAGTTGGTCTTTTTCTAATGGTGACAAGTAAAGTGCACATCAGCTTGTTATCAGAGGAGTTCATTTACAAGGATTCTACAGGTTAATATTCCCTTAAGTAATTTTGCTCATGAATCTCCAAGAATGGCCATGTGCTGTCACATTGCTACTTTTTTCATTGTTAGTAAGCCCCTGAAAAAGCCAGAACAACCTTGGTGATTTCACTGCTAGCATTTAGATATTGTTGTCTTTCATCTTAAACTATGAGAATCTGACTTAAGTATTTATCTTGTCTTAAATAATAGTGAAAACAGAGTCTTTGCCTCCCATTGCAACATTTATGTGTTTTTCTTATAGGAACTGAAAAAATCAAACAAAACAACAGAAAAAAAAAAAAAAAAACCCAAACTATGAAGCCACCTTTTTTTTTCTTCTTTTCTCTTCTTTTCTTGAGACAGAGTCTCACCCTGTTGCCTAGAATAAAGGAAAAAGTTCAGTGACACGATCTTGGCTCACTGCAGATTCTGCCTCCCGGGTTCAAGCAATTCTCGTCTCTCAGCCACCTGAGTTGCTGGGATTACATGCGTGCACCACCACTAATTTTTGTGTTTTTAGTAGATATAGGGTTTTGACATGTTGGCCAGACTGGTCTCACACTCCTGACCTCAAGTGATCTCCCTGCCTCGGTCTCCCAAAGTGCTAGGATTATAAGTGTGAGCCACCATGCCTGGCCAAGCCATTTCTCTTTTTTTTTTATTGGTTTTCTGGGATTCCCCAAGACCTGATTTCAAGAATTCTGGAATCTGTATTTTCATGTAGCCTATTTGTGAAGCAACAATATTTGTTTAAAAAGGAATAGAGTAACTATGGACTCCAGGTGAATTTAGGAGGATAGATCTAAGCTACTGGTGCTTATTTAGGAAAGTGAATGTCTTTACTTATTTTCGTAATTATCCCAATGGAAATAATTAAATGAATTTGGTTAGAAACTGAGAACACTACAAAGCAGGTGCCTAACTAATGGAGACAATCTCTAAAGAAAAAACACTAGAATTTCACATTGAAAAGTGTGGGAAAATGACATAATGTCATAACGTAAGCATCCTTACATTGTAACCCAACAAGCCTTTGGTGAGCACCTTCTCTATATGCAGGAACTATAAGTAACATAAGACAAATATATACAGTGGACTTTATGCTTAAGGGAATATAATCTTGATTGTGAGGCTAGATATATAGCCATAAAAAACAGAATTATTTAAAATAGATATACTTTTTTTTTTTGAGAGAGAGAGAGAGAAAATCTCATATTGTTGCACAGGCTGAAGTGCATTCGTACAATCGTGGCTCACTGCAACCTCTACTTCCCAGGTTCAAGCGATCCCCTCACCTCAGCCTCCCAAGAAGCTGAGACTACAGATGCACACCACCACCATGCCCAGCTAACTTTTTGTATTTTTTGTAGATATGGGGTTTCATCATGTAGTCCAGGCTGTTCTGGAACTCCTGGGATCAAGCAGTCCTCCCGCCTCTCAGCCTCCCAAGGTGGTAGGATTACAGGTGTGAGCCACTGAGTCTGGCTTAAATATATATATATAATTTTAATATAATCGTGTTACAGTATGATTATTCTCTCAGCAATAGACTCCTTCTCCTCTTCAGAGAGAAAAATATTGAGTTTTGGTTTCTATGGTGAGAGTTTTGGGCACACACTCTTGTTGTAGGAAAGGTACAGTATAGGTACAAACCAGTTTATTTGGGGACAGAACAATGAATGAAATTGCTTAAAGCATCTTGTGCCTCATCATTAAAGTCATCAAATATTGCATAGCAAACCCTTCTCAGGTGCTATGGGAAATGTGATGTTTCATTTAAATGTTTCTTATTCCCAGACTCATTTAGCTGTATTTTCCCTCTGTCTCAGTTTTTCCTAGGCTGATTTGAGATGCAGTTGCTACAAATGATGTGACATTGCTACAAAAGCACAGATTTTTTTTTTTTTTTTTTCGAAAACAGGTTGGATACATGCCCATTACTTAGTGAGAAATCAAAGTACAGTAGAGAGAGTTGAGGCTTTGGCATCTAAAAGATCTGATTTTAAATCCAGGCTCTTCTGCTTATTAGCTCTGTGATCTTAGTATGGTTACTTAGCCTGGGGACTTTTGCCCAGTAAAATTATTTCCCTTGTAGAAAACACTTATACCGACGTATTTAATTTGTTCTGTTATTCAACACTCTCCTCTCTGCTGCCATGCTTGTTATGACTGTTTTCAGCTATAATTAATATTAGCAGTAATAGCCCTTTAATTCACTTTCCTAGCTGCAAAGAGTTTATTTAATATTTGTGCATCACTTAATGGCAGAAAGTCTTTCCAAAAATTTTTGTTATCTTTCTTCCACTGCTTGCAGTGTAGGGAATGAGCACTTACCAAAAGTTGAGAGTTATTTAGCTTCAGCTTAGTTATTAGGTACCTGGATAATTTAGGGACAGATTGAACAGTCTAAAGCAACTTCAAAATCTGGTACTTTGCCTTGAAGTTCTGCCAGAAGTTAGGAATCTCTGTCTTGGACCCTCGACTTGAAACCTTCTTGAGGTCCTCACATTTATATAATGTCCCTGTCTTAATCTGTTTGTGCTGCTGTAACAGCATGCCTGAGACTGGGTAATTTATAAGAATAGAAATTGATTTCTCATAGTTCTGGAGGCTGGGAAGTTCAAGAGCAAGGTACTGGTAGGTTTGATGACTGGTGAGGGTCTGGTCTGTTTGATTCCAAGAGGGTACCTTTTGCTGCATCCTCTGGACGGGAGGAATATTGTTTCCACACATGGAAGAGGATGAAAAGGCAAAATGGACCTAAGCTAGTTCCCTCCAGCCCTTTCATAAGGCACTAATCCATTCATGATGGAGGATCCTTCATGACCTAGTCACTTCCCCAAAAGCCTTATCTCTTACTGTCACCACAATAAGGATTAAGTTTCAACATGTATTTTAGAGGAGCGACATTCAAACTATACCAGTCCTCTAGAATAAAGTTTCTACTCTGAGATAAATGAGGTATTATCCAAAACCATCTTGCAAATTAGCAAGATAATATATAATTAAATTTCCTTTTTGGTGATTCTTAGTACACAATCTTGCCAGTTGAATCAAGTGTCTCTTCAGATTGAGCTTGTGGTACCCAAGCACCTACACTATTAGCAGGAAAAAAATTGCCAGATAGAACCCCCTTACAAGACAAATCTCTCCATTCTCCACAATTCTAAACTCCATTCCCCACTTTCTAAACATCAATGGTCATTTCAGATGGGCAGTTTGATTCAGTAGAAGAACACTGGATTTTGAGATTTAGCCATGAGTTTTATATCTGTCTCTGAATATCTTAGGTGATTTAAAAACTTTGTAGACTGTCCTTGGGCCTTAGTTTCCATCCTTGTAAAATGAGGATGTTGAGTCGTGTAAAACAGAAACAACTTGTAAGATCCATTCCAAATCTAAAATTGTATGAGTCAATTATGTATATAGTTTCTAGCACCCAATGTATTAAATAGTTCTGCCTGTTCTTTCTCACCTGGCTGTATGGGGCTGGCCATTGTAGCATGGGGACTCTGCAGCAGAGAAGAAATGAAAGATTCTTCTTTAGTCTCTTTCAGCTAGGAGGAAATAATCTCTGTGCTTACCTAGACTTAAAGGAGCTGTTCTAAAGCTGCCATTAGGGAACATACTCAGATCAATTTTTTCAAAAAAAATTAACAAAGAACAACTTGACATTGTAACCTTTCTTAGCAGCTTGAATACAAGGTATTAATTAGACAAGGAAGAAAGGGGGCACTAATTATTTCTTAAGTGGAATAATTAGTGTTGCTGAATTTATAAATTAAAGGGCCTTATTAAGGAAAAAAATCAAATCATGTTTGAACTATAGTGATATCACTGTGAAATTCTAAATTGATTTTTGAAGACAGTACTTTGATCCTATAGTAGATGAAAAATTCTGTTTTAAACCATCTGGATTTACTTAAGGGGCAGGTGATGCGTGTAGTTGGTGCAGCATTTTAGAAAGAAAGGATAATTTTTTAGCATCTAAGGGTGCAATCTTGTTATGCTGAAAGAAAATCTTATCAAATAATACACTATTTCTAAGAATAGAGTATTTGGCCAGCAGGGTGATACATATTTCATTGGGCACAAGGTATGAATTCAACATCAAAGTAGTTCAAGTTGCAGAAGAGGAGCAGGAACAACATTGAGGAACCCAACCCAGCTAGACCTGGGCCTTCTATGCCTATGTTATGTACTCAATATAGCTATACCCTAGTCCTGCCCTTGACTCCATTACAGGGCTGACTTCACTTCCTGTGTCCCACCACTGAGGGGATTCAGACCTGGTTTGAGGTACCAGTGTCCCAACAAATTGGATCAATATTTGCAGATCCTCAACTCTGTATGTTCTGGCTTCAAGGTCTGCTTTCACTGGGGCTTCTGTTTCTTGTTCCTCTTCTCTTTTCTGCCCTAGCGAGCTCATTCTTAGGAGCTGCTGCTAATTATTGATCCTATTCTCATGTTATAAGACATTTTTAGCATATTCCACCCAAAATGCTAAAACATGACAGAATTGTACCTTGGAAATTTATAATAAGAATTTGGGGTTAAAGTTCAGAAATAAAATCATATTTCAAAGTCTTGGAAAAAAGCTATCTCCCTAGTCCATGCTTTGGAGAAACAAATAATGCTGCCTTTTAGTTCCTTAAGGAGTCACATGTCTTTGGATGAGGATCTAAGATTGACTCCCTAATAGCCAACCCAAAGAAGCTGCATGCTGCATGCATGTACATTTTCATCTAACATACATTGAGTGGTGTTCTGTGCTAAGTGTACTTTCTTTTATTTTTTTTTTATTTTTTTATTTTATTTTTTGGAATAAGTGTATTTGGGGTAGAGAGC
>NW_016806761.1:1974203-1980250 GCF_001698545.2 Rhinopithecus bieti
CTCATTGTTCAGTTCCCACCTATGAGTGAGAACATGCGGTGTTTGGTTTTCTCTTCTTGTGATAGTTTGCTAAGAATGATGGTTTCCAGCTGCATCCATGTCCCTACAAAGGACGCAAACTCATCCTTTTTTATGGCTGCATAGTATTCCATGGTGTATATCTGAATATTAAGACATATGAAAGTACACTTTGTTATTGCGGCACTATTCACAATAGCAAAGTGCACTTTCATATGTCTTAATATTCAGAGATGTAAAAATGAATAGGAAATATCTCTTGCTATTGTAGACCATGCAGTCAGTAGAGGAAACAGGCAAATAAAATCACAATAATTTATGTGCTATAATAAAATTATTTAGAAAACACCAAGAAACTCAGAATAGAACAGTGCCTTTCAAACTTCTTTTGACATATAATTGAAATAAAAGTTTTATAAAGCTATATTGACCGTAACTACATGCAGTGACTAATACTTTTTTATATTCTATTCTGTTTTTTATTTTAAAATAAAATAAATGCCTTAATGAGGAAAGTACTATAATCATATTTCCATTTTATAGAGAACATTTTGGTAAAACTTATAGGACAGGTTTTACTGAGATAAAACTGGAGTCAGAGAAACCATTTGTGGACTATTGAAAGTATTTGGGCTAGAAACTTTTGGAAGTGAACCAATATTCTGGTGTTGTAATGATGACATATTAGAGAGATATTTTGGAGACAGCCAACAATGACCAATTTGACCTAGGAGATTATAGAAATTAAGAAATTGAGGATGATATCAGGGTTCTGCCTTGGGTCTGTGGGTAGATTGATGGTGACTTTAATGGAGATAGGGAACACAGGAGACAGAGTAAATTGAAGGGGAAGCAGATAGCTTGATTCCACTGTTACATAACTTGTACCTGTAATACTCAGGTGCCTGTGTAGGAGGCAATCCAGAGGTGCATATCAGTCACTTTGACTTCTAAGACTGTATTCTTCACTCTTATGTTGTATATCATTCATTATTTCATCAAAATAATATTACCATGTTTTAAAAATTATGCACAAATAAAATTTAGATTATTCCATAGTATTCCATGATATAGGCATATTATAATTTATTTAATCATTTCTCTAGTTTTGCACATTCATTTCAAATTCTTCACCATTACACATGATGCTAAGATGAATGTCTTTGTGCTAGATCCTTCTTACACCTGATACATCCCTTAAGATAGATTCTCAAAGACAAAATTCTTGAGTTAAGAGCATGAACGTACTGAAGGTTCATGATAAATATCAGCAATAGTTTTCCAGAAATGCGGTACTGATGTTTACCACTTACTCTAAATTTATAGGATTGTCCATCTTACCATATTTCATGCAAGAGAGAAGGTATTACGAGAAACAGACTGGTGAGAAATGTTATCATTTTTTAAATTGCATCTTTTATTATCAGAGGGATTAGTGTTTTATATTAATTATATTTTTATGTGATGGTTAGACAACTGTACTTCTGTGAATGATCTATTACATGATTTGCCCATCTTCTGTTTGTATCTTATTTATCTCATTGAATGTTATATGGTATAGCTTATTGTATATTATGTAGCATTTGTTTATATACATTAAGTATATTATTTTTGTTACATTAGTGTCAAATAGACTTTAGTCTTTTTTTGTTTTGAGACGGAGTCTCGTTCTGTCGCCCAGGCTGGAGTGCGGTGGTGCAATCTTGGCTCACCGCAAGCTCCTCCTCCCGGGTTCACGCCATTCTCCTACCTCAGCCTCCCGTGCAGCTGGGACTACAGGCGCCCGCCACCACACCCGGCTAATTTTTTTTTTTGTATTTTTAGTAGAGACAGGGTTTCACCATGTTAGCCAGGATGGTCTCGATCTCCTGACCTTGTGATCCACCCGTCTCGGCCTCCCAAAGTGCTGGGATTACAGGCGTGAGCCACCGCGCCCGGCCGACTTTAGTCTTTTATGACTAGTCTTTTCTTTTTATTTATGGTCATTTAAAAAATTTGGAGTTTTAATTTTTTATGAAGTAAACATCTATTACTTTATTATTTCTTTCATGAATTATTCAGATGTTATTTTTCTAAAACATCTTCCTTCATTTTCCTAGTTTCTGTGTGTTTCATACGATTATTGTAATTTTTCCTGTTTCTCTCTTCAATTTGGAGCTCCTGATGGTGTATGATATAACAGCATTTCAAAACCTCATCCTCCAAATCAGTCAGTGGGCTTCTATACATTTACTACAGAAATTTTCATTGCATTGAATTTTTGTCTTGGCTTTTCTTTAGCTGGAACAGCACCATCTCATTCCTGTATATGTATCTAAGCAAACTCATCTGTCAATTAGCACTTCCTCTAAGAATTACTTTTCTGATCACTTAAAATTCCCCTACCACAATCACTTATTTTCTTACTTAAAATTTTGTTTACATTATTTTTAATACATTAAAATATCATTTTAATTCTGTTTATTTCCTATGTGTCTTCTCAATTACATGTAAATTTCTTCTGACTAGAAACTGTATAGTCAACTTGTTTTTGAACTTCTCAATAGCAGCCCGACTCTGGGCACTCAAGGGAACATAGGATTCACTGAACTGAGGCTGAACGATGAATGTCACATAACCCCTGTAATCATTAGAGACCTCTGTGCACCAAGGAGTGACAGTTCATACTGAACTTCCCTCAGAGATGAGGGTGCAATCCTGGCATGCCTGTGCTAAAGCTCTTTGTGTGAATCATTTTTTTCCCCTTTATCTCAGCAGTAATTTAAATCTGCAGCAACACCTGAAACACATTCATGAATGAGTGATGTCAAACACGATGACATCGTCTCACCTGTAACCACATTCCTGTGGAGACCATTCTCTGCAGTGGGGAGGAAGAGTCCACAGTTCTCCAGGGGTAGTTAAAGATCACAAAAAAATTTCACAACAGAAATGAAGGTGACAAAAGCTTTTGTTGCTGTCCCTGGGGTGGTGTGGCAGGGTGAAGACCCTGTGTAGCAGGAGAGTTGACTGTTCAGAAAATACTTATAGGCTTGTTTTTAAAGTTACCAAGTCTTCTTTTTATGCCTACATTTGTATGCATGATTCAGAAATGGACTTTGTTTCGTTTGGAAAGTTAGCAGAAATGCATGACAATTATAAACAAGACGAAAAGTACATATTTGCATAGTCTACTCTGACAATTAAGCTATTTCATTGCATTCATATTTGACAAAGAGGCCTTTCACAATCCCCAAGGAAAAGAGTCCATTTTGGGGTAACATATACAAGCAGTAATAATGAAAAGAGAGATACAAACCAGTGTTTACAAAAACATGAAGAACTAATCTTAATTAATGGGTTATTCAAATAATTAGTTTGTGGAATAGCTCTCTACATAATAATGAAACACATAACCAAAACTCAGAGTTCTTGAGAACCAGAAATTTTTGTAGAAGCTCAGATGCCTTCTAGGATGATAAACAGTGCATAGCGCAAAGGAAAATTAAATGTGAATGGCTCATAACCATTGTATAAAATTCCCTGAAAAGGCAAATGTAGAGGATAAACAGGAATGCACTTGTCTGGGTGTTCCATTTTCTTATCTCAATAAAGTGGATGTGTTGTATGAAATAGCCAGCAAGTCTTCATTTTGAAATTACACACTTTTATTTTTATTTATTTATTTATTTTGGAGACAGAGTCTTGTTCTGTTACCCAGGCTGGAGTGCAGTGGCATGATCTCAGTTCACTGCAACCTCTGCCTCTGAGGTTTAAGCGATTCTCCTACCTCAGCCTCCCAAGTAGCTGGGACTACAGGTTCCCACCAAGACATCCGGCTTATTTTTCTATGCCTGGGCCTCCCAAAGTGCTGGGATTACAGGCGTGAGCTACTGCACCTGGCCTGAAATTACACACTTTTAGAGCAGCTATTTTATTCCTAGCTTCCAAATAAGATCCCATTCCAGGGGAACAGTTCCACAGTTTAAAAACACTCAGAGGATGAAGTGATTCTATATAATCAATTGGTAGTGGTAGTAGTGTTGGCAGTAGTGTTAGCAGTAGTATCAGTAGTAGTAGGAGTAGTAGGAGGAGTAGTAGTAGTAATTAGTGGTATTTTTCAGGGAGGAATGTAAATTCCTTGAACTCGGAAAGTCAAATCTAAAGTCTAACCTAGCTAGACCGAATGAATGAATGATCTTTTTCTTTCAAGTAATTCCAGTCATCTGTAAGGTTTTTTAATATGTAATTATTTTTGTGTAGTGCTTGGTTTAGTTGACAGTTGTTTTCCTCTTTTAAAATCACCTCTTCACTTATTGCTTCTGCTAGCTATGATAGCCATCTTAGTAGCAGAAAAGAACATTTGTTTGGTGTATACTATGTCCCAGGAATCCTGTGGAGCATGATATACAGATAACACACATGTGTGTGCATATATATGTGTATGCTTATGCAGATATAGGTAGATTCTTATTCAATCCTCACCACAAACTTTTATGCTGTTTCTAGACATCTGGCATACAGTAAGAACTCAATATTAGCCAATATTAATAAAGTTATTTTCCCATTTCACAGGTGAAAAAAGAGGCTCTGGGAGCCTACGTAACTTTTCCAGGGGGCAAAACAGCATCAATATCCAAATCTTTCTGAACCACTATTTCAGAACATTTCCCATCTGCCAGATTACTAAACAACAGTGATGTAGTTTTTAGGGTGTTTCACCTATTCAAAAGACCTGTATTAAATTCCAGTTTTAAGATCTTAACAAAGATATAGCTTTCATTTTTTGCCCTCAAACATGATTTTAAATTTAGACCTTGTGATGGAATGTCATTAGGGGATTTTGGTAATCCTCATATTAGTTTTTCAATCAGTAAATGATGTTTTTTCTTGAGTAATATTTCCCTAGTCATTTATTTTCATTCCTCTTCTGTTGGTCCAATAGGCCTTTTGTGAGTATAATGAGTTTTGAAAGAAATTGAGTGATATATTAATTAACCAAGCTAATTATCTTGCTGAGCCTTGATTTTTAAACTCCAAGGTGTATACATTATTTCTGAAAATGTGTGTTGGGAGATCTTGGTTGAGATGGTTTAGGCAGAGGGAACGGCAGCCAAGTAATACACAGCAGGAGAAACAACTTTTGGTTTTAGAAGTTAGGGAAAGAGATTGTTGGGAATTTAATTCCTGGTGCTGTTTTGTTTCCCATATATAATTTCTGATACATTACAACTGCACACATAGTTTGTACACATTACACAACATGTATCATGCATCAAAAATCACCTTTCACCATAAACTCAATGTCCTCATTGAAACTAACTCTCCAGTCTAGTACCTATCACAGATACCATTACAGAAGTAGCTCTGGTTTTTGATGCCATAAATTGTAGCTACTTAAAAGCCAGTAGTTTAACTCCAATGTGAAGAACAAAATGAAGCAGAAAGGGCAGAGTAGCTAAGGTGAGATGTATGATGTTTTATTTCATCAGTAGCAAATTACACCGAATTCAGCTGAAAATGTCTTTCTCATATTTTCTTAATAGCACTTTCAATTGAAATAGACATATAGAAGAAAGATTCTTAAATGGCAACAACTATTGATCATGTTCTTTGCTTTCTGTCTAATGTACAAAGCAGTGATTTAGTGCTTTGCAGCAGGTATGGCTCTGCCCTCCAGTAGCCTGCTTTCTATGAGACTTACTGAAGGTGTGCGAACACTGATGAGATCCTGGACATCAGGACCAAGTATGAATGGATCCTGTGGGAAGGGAGAGGAAAAAAAAAAAAGGTAAATTACAGGAGACCAGAGAGGGAGTCTGGATGATGACATTTCCCAGCTCTTCAGTGCACAAGAATGGTACATTGTTTTCAGATGTATTGAAGCTGCAGCAGTCTCCTTCTGCAAGGCCTTGCGATGTGTTTGGACAGAGCTACCACCAGCAGCAGAGACACGAACTTCCTTTAAGATCTTTCCAATGCAAGGGAGGGCAAAGCCAAGCTGTTTTGTTTTGTTTTGTTTTCCCTCCCTCCCTCCCTCCCTCTTGCCT
>NW_016806761.1:1980611-2017124 GCF_001698545.2 Rhinopithecus bieti
TTTCTCTTTCTTTCCTTCCTTCCTTCCTTCCTTCCTTCCTTCCTTCCTTCCTTCCTTCCTTCCTTCCTTCCTTCCTTCCTTCCTTCCTTCTTTCCCTCTGTTCCTCCAGCTTTAATGAAGTATGATCTGAACAAACACTGCCTATATTTAAGAAGAAGAATGTGATGTTTCTATCTATAGTTTGTTCTGGCCTCATTCTTTGAGGCTTATTGCAATGCTCTCTACTCTTTCAAATATTCTGTTGCAATGAATGGGATTCTAATAGGTTACATCCAAAAGAACCCTTTTTCTCTTTACATTTTGTTTGCATATGAAAATAATACACATTTATAAAAGTTTAGCCAATATCTAGTTTTGAAAGTGAAAAGTAAATGTTTTCCTTTGCTCCCCACCACCAATCATGTTCCACTGCCCAGAGTTGACCCTTGGCAACCCAGGAGGGTGTTCTTCAGGGGGCATTCAGTATGGCACACACATCCATGGGCATACCACTCACATTGTGGTCTATGTGAGGGGCTCTCCCTGGCACCAGGCAGGGCTCAGCCTGCATTGCTAGGCACGAAAGCCTAGAATGACATTAACATCTGTGGAGCCAGCAGGAGCTTTGGAGACCTCTGTCTTAGTTCTGTCACCAACTTGCTTCATGATGTTATGTGTGCCATTTGACTTCCCTATTTTTTTCTGCTAATTGAGGCATTAGGAGAAGACAACTCTTCATGTTTCTGAAGACATTGGAAAGGAAGATTTCTAAAGTCTTTCCAGGTCTAACATTCATAGATGTGCTGTGTATCTTTGTAGTAATTTGTTGCTTAGTAGCCACAGTCCATAAACCAGGCTGTTGACACATAGCTCTCCAGATTTCATGATCTAACAAGAGAATTAATTTTTATTTATTATTTCAGTTCTTCCAAATTACTGTTTTCTGGTTGCAAATTAAACTACTATTGCAGAAGCATTTTCCTTTATAAGTGCCACATGTTTTTTTTTTTTTTTTTTTTTTTTTTTTTTTAATGGAAATCTATACTGTAGTTTGCGTGGCTATTTCCAGTATTTATAGAATGTGTGGGTAAAAATCCCTTTAGTAAGAGTATTTCAGCAAATATTTTATTTGAGCCATCAAGTTTCTGTCAGCTTTCTGCAGGTAAACTGGAGAGAGAAGGTGAGATGTATTCTCTGGACTTTTTTCCTTCCAGGGACTTCTCTTCTGCTTTCAGCAGCCTTCCCATGCACACGTGAAAATATGTAGGGAATGAGTGTATTTTGGAAATGAGTTTTCCAGGCATGGTCAAGTCAAGCTGTGTGTTCTTAAGTGTATGATCCACATGGAAGTATAAATGATAGCTTCGGCTATAAATGTTCAAGTGCATTTGAGGCATTTTTGGGCAAAAGTGTCTCCACATAGTGGAAGCTTGGTAAGACCAATATGTATTAATAGCCAGAGATCGTTCAGGACTGAGGATAGCCATTCATCACAAACGATGTCATTTGCTAGGTGTTAGTTGTGTATTCTCTGCCCTGTGTGTATAGGGAAGAATATGTGTATCCACCCTCCCTGGAACCACTCAGCTCTGGCTGTGTACACACAGGGTGAGCCCACCTGAAGAGTCACTCTGTACTTCCATTTCATCTTGTCGATGAGTTCATTTTTGTAGTGGCTTATAACCAGAAGCCAGTTTTGCACTCCCAGCATGTATTTGGCAATGTATGCAGACATTTTTGGTTGTCACACTGGGGAAGTCCTACCTGCCAAATAATATATAAGGTACACAATTAAATATGAATTTTCAATAAACAGTAAATAATGTTTAGTATATCTCAACTATCACATGGAACATATTTCTACTAAGAAATAAGTCATAGTTTATCTAAAATTCAAATTTAGCTGGATGTCTTGGATTTTTATTGGCTCATTCTGACAATCCTATGTTAATAACGTGGTAGGTGGAGGCTATGGAGGTTGCTAAATGTTTTACAGAGCACAGGTCAATAGATTTATCTGACCCAACCTGTCAATAGTGATGAAGTTGAGAAATTCTGGATTATCATAATACTTTATATGATAACACAGTGCATAGTCATGCAAAAAGCAATATGGATTTCTAGAGAAAACTGACGGCACTTATAAAAAAGGTACTTCTAAGGTAGGAGTTACATTTGCAACAAAGAAACAGAATAATTTAGCAGAAGCTAAATAATAAGTTAAAAGTCAATTCTCTTGTTGGATCACTGAATCTTTGACGCTGTGTGCACCTCCCTGGGTCCTCCATCATTTGATTTATTTTATAAGGACAATGAGCCCCTTCCTTTCATGAAAGTCTGGCATACAGTGTATATCTAATTGATTATTGTGGATTGATTCAATGAATAAAAACAATTTCTTGGGTTGAGAAACTATTAAGTACCTTTCACACATATTGCTTCCAATTCAAACAAGGAGAGTCTTATGCCAATTTTTCATATAGAGAGACTGAGACTTACATTACAATATGCCAGAAATTATAGCACTAGTGCAGAGCAAAGGTGGGATTTGGTTAGAGGATGTTTCTTCCCTAAGGTTTCTATGCTTTCCCCACCAGAAACAGAAGGCCCAGGCAGCCAAAGATCTGTAATAGGGGAAATGTTGTTCTCTCTATGAGGATCGTGTGTCAGATCTTCAGGTTGTTGGCTCTCCCACAGACATTTCTTCCATGACTATATTTCTGTTCTTTCCCCATTTCTCAGTAATGAAACAGTGACTACATATCCCTTTAGAGGTAGGTGGATCTATTTCCAAAGCTCTACCTACTGGAAGACATCCACTACCTTCTCATGCTGCTTCTGTCAATCATCTGGTGAGCACATCAGGATGGGCACAGAAGGGACAGCTGTGACAGTCTTGGGCTCCTGGGGAGCCTGGCAGAGGCTTACCCTGCCTACAGACACTCCAATTTAGTAGCAATCATTGGACATTTTTACCCTAATAAATTTTAAAATAAAGAAGTTTGCATCATTTATTTTAAATTTGTGGATAGGATTTCACACTCTAGTCATTTGCGTTTGCTGATGAGTGGAATAACTTCCACCTTTTATGCTGCTGTGCAATCTGAAGAAACCCAGGTTGGCAACTGCTCTTGTCACATGCAGGAGTGCACAGGGCTCCAAGGAGACTCATGGTCTCTTAGGATGAAGGAAAGAGAAGAAATGCAGCATCCTGAGTCCCGGGCAAGAGTTTTGTGGCCAAGCATCATGGTCACTTGTCACATTAGGCAAAATATTAGTTATTCCTCATATCCATCTTTTTTCGCAGCTCACCTAAGTCAGAAATTGTCTGTTGTATTCATTATTACACTTCCCTCAGTATACTACACTGTCTTACACATAGCGAACATTGAGTGTATTCGCACTTGGAGTTTACACAGCGTATTTTGCAGAAGTTTGTTCTTTCCATTACCAAAAGTCTTATCATCTTCTCGCCTTTCACATCCATGTAAGAGTAGAACATCTTGTTACAGATTTTGTGTGTGCGTGTATGTGTGTATAATGTTATACACACTTTTAGACTTCTACATTCATGTATGCTATCATCTGGTTCTCAAACCAAAATTATAAAGTAATATTTCCATTTTGAAGATGAGGGGACAGAAACTCGGTATATAAACAGGCACATCCTCAAGCTGCAATAGTTTATAAGTGGCAGGATCAACTTGGAATCTCTTGACTTTTTTCTAAGGGATTTTTCTTCTCTGCTTTGTAGGTCATGAACACTTAGAAGGACCCTCAAATGTTGCTTCACCATTATGGATCTTAATATGTAAAACCAGAATGTATGTTTTTTTAAGCCAACAAGCATATAGCTAGGCACAAAAGAGAGATCCAATTCTATTTTCCTCGAATTTCTGGTTTTGCATCCTCTAACTGAAACTTGTAGTTTGAACAGATTCAAAGAAATTGTTTGACCAGAGGAAGGTGGTTTTAGCTTGAGAATAAGAGAACCAGAAGGAATTAAGAATTCATACTTGCTTTTCTTTCTGAGATGAAGACAGGCTACCTGGGTCTTTGTCCTGCTTTGAGCATTGATTGTCAGTGAATGTTATCATCTTGCCATATTCAGAGTGTCTCAAAGATTCAAAGACTGCCCTAGTTCAAGGTGACTTGGGGAAGGGAGCAGAATACTTGAGTTATTTACCAAGGACACTGGTCAAATTTTAATAGGAGTCATAATGCAACTGAACACCATATTATAATCAAGCAACTCTATTCTATTTGGGCATATCCCTGGATCTACTGGGGGTAGAATGACTGAAAATATACTTAACCTACTTATGCCATCATATGGATATGCTGCTTTTTCACCAAATCTTTGGAAGGTGTCTTGCAGATGCATGTCTGGGAGAAGTGTCACAGACTGCACCACTGGGACAGCTAATGTCAGACACAAATCTGTGTATCAGCTTTAATGCTGCCAATGTAGTGCTATGTGTCAACTATTCGACTCCCCAAATTCTTGGCATAAATGCCCATAAGTCAAAATCAAATCTGCTTTATGAGGCGCACAGATTGCCTGCCTGGTAGAGCACACATGCTCATTCAGTTGCGTGTGAATAAGAACCCATTTGGTCTATTAATTACGCCTCAGAATCAACGTGAAGCTCTAGGTAAGTGGCCGGTAGAAGATGAATAGATGGCTCACAGAGTGAAGTATAGTAATTGTCTTGAGGTTCTTGATGGGCAATTTAGTAAACTGAAATACGGTATTGTTCAGCCTAATAACAGAAAATCCTCTATCTGTGCCGAAGGCTGGCAGTTGCATGAGTCACTCTCATGTTCAGTAAAACAAAAGGACAACTCAACCAATTAGAAAGCTTGGATGCTACATTGCCACATGCTAACGCTATTAATAGGATGACTGCATATAAGCTGTGACTGAAATTATATAGTCAAGTCTTCTAATGGCAGTTACCGATAGTGAGAAAGGGTAGTATATGTGTAATCTCAGTTCATATTTACTTGATGTACAATGCAAGTTGATGGAAGAAGAAACACCTAGTTCTAATGGGCAGTGCATTTTATTTAAGGCACCATTATTCCTCGCTAATATCAGGGGTTTAAGAATGTGTGTGTAGGTGAGGGGGAAACTTGTTGCGATCTCCTGCTGCTAATGCCTTTATCTGTGATCCCATGCTCCACTTATGGGTGGTACATTATTTACTTTGGTGTGTTCCTGTCTACTCAAAAAATGTAATGAAGTTCATTTTGTTTTATAGAAAGAAAGACCAAGAAAATAAAATATGGAAAGACCATAAAGTTGACTTCCATCTTCCAATTTTTTTCAGGATTGGAATCAAACTATGCAATACCAATAGCATCCTGTTTCTGGCAAAAAGGAGGAAGAATATAATGTTATGTCCCTTTAGGATCTTCTTCCAATCTTACACAGATGTTATTTTTCTTTGCAAAGGAAGCTGTTTACCTTTCATTCATTTCTCTGTGGTGAAGCCAGGACCAGTACTAGGCTAAACTGAGAAGTGACGAAATTAGACTTTCCCCTCTGTTCTTCCTTGGAATGACCATCAGGGATTTCACTATGGGAATGAGATATGTGGCAGGCACTGACCACAGGTACACTCCCAATATCTGTGTAATCGAGGTTGAGTCATTTTCATTCTAAACCTCAATATCCTTAACTACGAAATGAAAGAATGACATGCCCATTCATAACAGAGGGTTATTGTATCAATGATTTCTGACTTGGACCATATGGAATCTCATGGAAAGCAGAGGGGATGATGCAGATGTAGTTTGAAGAAAGTACATCAGATGGTTCTAACATGTACTTCCTCATCCTCGAATGACCTGTGTCAGTGGTTCTCGCAGTGTGGGACCAATGGGAGCTTGTAAAAATGCAAATCTTGAATCAGAAACTCTGAGGATGAGACCTAGCAATCCCATATTTTAACCTCTGTATTATTTTTATTTTCATGAACAATCACAACAAAGTTTGAGGACCACTGGCCCAGATGTGGATCCAAGAATGTGGTCACCTAACCACCTGTGTCAGTATCACCAGGAGCTTGTTACAAATGAAAATTCCTGTACCCAAACCAAGTCCTACTAAACCATAATATCTGGGACTAAAGCCCAGGGATCAATGTTTTGACAAACTTCAGGAAATTCTAAAAGCTGTTCATACTTACAACACAAAGTTAGTCTAGAACCACTGTTCTAGAAAAGTGGTTATTAAAACTAAGTGCACATTAAAATCACGTGTGGGAGTTTTTAAACAATACCAATGTCTGGGCCCCAACCATAGACCAATTACCTAGATTCTAATATCCAGTCTGGATTAAAAATTACTAGACTAGATTATCTTTAAGACCCCTTTCAGATTCAGGTTCCATGATTTTCACAATTTTGTATTGTTTGCTAAACACGTATTTTAATTCTCAATTCATAGCATGCTTTTCAATCCACACCATAGTTGGTTTGTGTCACACAGTACCCTACCTACTGGTAAATTCATGATAGGCTGGTAAATTGTCATCGGCTGAATCCATCATCATTTACAATACTATGAGCTATAAACAACAGGCGCAGCCTGAGAAGCTCATCTCTAAAGCCGTACCTTCAGAAAACTTGGTCCAAATAGATCTTAACTCCTATACCCAAGGCATCCTCGTCTTTCTATTGCGGTGTTGAATGACACTAGCCTTCAGGTTTCATTTACTTCAGTACTCTTTGCAACAGAATTAGGATGATAACGATGATGATTATTATTATCTTTGAGACAGAGTCTCACTCTGTTGCCCAGGCTGGAGTGCAGAAGTGAGATCAAAGCTCACTACAGCCTTGAACTCCTGGGCTGAAGGGATTCTCCCACCTTGGCCTCCAAGTAGCTAGGACTACATGTGTGCACTACCATACCTAGCTAATTTTTTAAAGTGTTTTTTTTTTTTTTAGAGGTAAAGGTCTTGCTACAGTGCCCGGCCTGGTTCCCAACTCTTGGTCTCAGGTGATCCTCCTGCCTTGGCCTCCCAAATCATTGAGATTACAGGTGTGGGCCACCACACCCAACCTCAGATTTGTAATTATTTTCCTTGCTACTTCTAATTTTTTAAAAAGCATAAGTCAGTGGGCAGCAGGTTTTGGAGGTCAGACCCTTAGGAATTATTTCTTACAGCTTCCAGATCCCCGTCCTAATGATGAACACTTGTGCTAGGCTCAGTCAAATTGATACTGTTTCCCAGTAAACTCTGGTCTTCAAGGAAGCTGAAACTAGAGGAGCTCTAATAATACATGTTTTTAACCTGTAGTTTGGGCTTGAGCCAATGGCGTCAAACAGAGAGCAGTTGAAATGAGCTGTTGCAAGTGAGGGTTTATCTAAAAAATAGTTAATGAAAAACTTTGATAGCTGCAGGGATGCGTGACAGATTGGCAACTCACTTTGAGAAACAGACTATTCCCCATTCCAAGTCCCAGACACACAGCCTGCGGGTAAGTCATCAGAAATAAGCGGGGAAACGGGACAGGGGAAAAACAGTACCCTGTAACATCTATCAACCATGCAAGCCAAAGCTACTGATGAAGTTAAATAGACAACAATCCTTAGTGTTTATTTTCTGTTCAGTGAGATTGCCAACCTGAGCTTTCAGAGGACTAACACTACAATTAAAGGCAGGCAGGTTCAGGGGAACAGAGTGAAAGGTGGACCAAAACAGAGTATTTTGATGTTTAGATTGAAATCTACTATTGGCTAGGAAAGGGGTGTTTATTGTGTCTAAAGACAAAATACTATTATACATCCAGCAATTATGGTCACAAGGCCACTCAAACAAGTAGCGATTTGTTTTGGTTGGAGAGAAAGAACCAAGGCTTTGCTTGCAGTATTACTGGGTATGTGGGTTTGGTTTTGTTGCAGTTTAGTGGGCTGTGGGCTTTTGCAGCCACCCTCAAAAGGATGAAGAAAATTTTAAACAGCTTCATGGTTGGTAACAGGAGTCCTCTGATCCCTTCAGGAAAACCAAAGATACTCAGGTCAATAATTTAATCAGGAGAAGATTTATCAGTTGGAGTGACAGTTTTAAAGGCACAAATTCTCTGTGTGATTCTAAGCAGATATCGAGTCCAGTTGAGAAGCCAGTCAAACAGATAATTCTCGGGGTTCTCTGCCAGCTATTCTGAGTCTGAGATCTGCCTTCTTATTCTGGCAAATCAGAACCAATGTTATTCTCCCAGATTTGGGGCATCATATCTATTATGGGTCACGGCTCCCCCTGAAGTCAAAGGCCCTTCATTTCCATCATCTACCTGGATTCCTGCCTGGTTATCTACTCTTCTGTTGAATGCAACCTATTCTACAATCCAGAACTCAAACGATTCCACAACCCAGAGCTCTCTGGCCTCTCAGAGAATAGGTAAGATTTCTAAACCTTTCCACAGATTCACATAAGTCAGGATATACCTTTAGATAGAAAATGTTAAGCTTCAGGCCACCCTCCCTGCTGAGTTCTAATGAGAACTCAGAGGCCAGCTTTCAGTGCATTCTGAGGAAGGAAAACGGTTCTCCTCTGTTGGCCCAGGAAACACACTATCAAATGCAAGCACCAATACTGAGGCTGATGAGTTGTATGATTCCAGGCAAACTGTAAATCCTTCCTGGGGTTCTCTATGCATTTCCCTTTAAAGTAGAAAAGAAAATAAATGCCTCTCTATTCTGCATGCTATTTGGGCAATAAAGTGCTACTGATTTGTGAACTTCAATAATAATAAAATAACATTGGAAAAACCTGTACCACCACCCCACCCCGCCCTGAAAAGACTTCAAACGTTTGATGAAGCTAGGGCTTCAAGCAAATTCGAGAAAAAAAAAAAAATCAATACTTTGAAGTCCTCCTAATTTTCCTGACAATCAATTTTCTCATAGGATGCTTATTTCCAGCTTTACAATCTGCCAACTAGCTCCTCCAAACCTCATTTGTGACCCCTTTACAGGGGAAAACCTAGAGGTTAATTAACAGATGATTGTTAGTTCCTGAAAGTCGCCCTATGATTTAGTCCCGAGGTGGCCTGAGCATGTCCATCCCTTGTTAGGAAAAGACTCTCTGGTTCAATATTAATTTCTGTAGCTTTTGCAATTCTCATTGGGATTAACATTTAATCAACGAGCAGTTTCCTTTTTATTTCATTATAGAAAAGCTTCAATAAAATAGAATGGCGCATTATACTGTAATGAATGACAAACACTGGTAAATTTTCATTTAAAAATCAGTAAGTTGAAATAAGCAGTTGTTTCATAACGGTTGGGTCATCTCAATTTAATGAACAGTAACTAAAAACACATTAAATAAATGCCTGAAATGAAAAGGGAGGCATAGTTATTGTCCCACGAGGCTGTGTGATCCTCTAAGGGAGGGCCTGCCTATGTTGTGTTAATTTTTCCTTAGCTGATGCTTGAAGGAATACCAAGCATATAGTAGGTTACTCAATAAATATTTGCCAGATTGAATACATTAATAAATGTTTCTGTGTATAGAAAGGTATTTTCCTTTAGAAAAAACGTTACTTCATTTTGCTAATTGCGGGCACCTCTCAATGAATGGGGATGATCACAAGGGATTATACATACATCTTCTTTTCCTTTTATAAATGTTTATAGTAGCGATTCTCAAACTTGTGCTTGCATGAAAATTACGTGGGGAATGTGTAAAACAGTGATTTCTGGACCCCACTACTGGAATTTCTGATTTAATATTCTGGGGAAGAGCTCCCAAAATGCATACTTCTAAATTCCCAGGAGATCTGATGCTGCATTCTGGAGATCACACTGAGAATCACTGGCTTATAGCATCTATCTGTATGGCATTGGTGGCAATTTCCATTTATTCATGTACAGGTGAAATCTTCCCTAGAGCAGGTTCTCACACACAGAAAATACCTGGGGAACATTCGCTGACTGCACAGATAATTCCACCCTCATTGTGGGGAACGTAACACTATATTGCTGCTGTGTGCATAAATGGCTTTCATTCCTAGGCTCCCATCAGCTATGAAAGAGAGCATAGCAGTTTTGCTGTTGGCCTTTTCTTTCATGTGATAAATTGCCATTAGAGTGCTACCCTAGGCATATATTAATTTCCTTGGGGATCTAACTTTGACTCTTCTGATGCCGCCCACAGTTGCTATAGCTGTGTGTATGACTCTTTGGCCCTTTCACACAGGGTGACTGTTACTGGAGTAATAATAGGAGCCATTGCTATTAGAGCCTGCCAGTGGTATGGACTCTGTGACTCTACCTTTGAAGTTGTATATTTTATTCCAATTAAACCTCTACATCTGTATTTGCTTTCATCTAGAAAACTGTTAATTGTAGGTGGCTCTGGATATATCTGATTGTGCTGGCCGTGGAATATCTGTCCATCTCACGTAAAAAATGCGGGAAAATATTTTATTAGGAAAAGAATGGCCAAAATGGTTATGCGTTTTGATTGGGGTGTTTGATTTGTTTGCTTTTAAGTATTAGGGCTGGGCTTCAAGGCCTCATCAGCAGCTCCTCACCTTGTTTCCTTTCTGAGCAGTAGCATCAATTGCTATGTAACTCTTTAACTTAGGGATACATATGTTGGGGTCATGCCTTAACTTTGAGGGTATGTACATTGGTAGTAGAATAGGATAGAGCTAATTTACTGATCCAGTTTTGTAGGTGGAGGATTTTACAACTTTGGTCCTATTACCAACATTTTCTTAGCAAATATTTTAAAGTTATGTTAAATAAGCCTGATAGTTGGATATTTTCATTCAGATATCTTAGAGCTACATACACCTACACATCTTTTCTCTCTTTTCAAATTTTGATGCATTCTTCAAGGAAAAGTTCATTCCACTCTCATTTGTAGGTTTTTTTCCCCAACATGAACTCTTAGGTGTTACTAACTCAATCATTCTTCTGGCACTCCATTACATACCATTTTGTGACATCCTTTGTATTGTAACTTTTTATGTGTATTAATTTTGTCTCCTCAATTAGATTGCACACTTTTTCAATCATCTCTCATTTTACTACATAATTATTCAACATCTACTATGTATAGTGCACCAAAATTGATGCTGGAAGAATACAGAGAGACAGCATATATGATCTTATATCTAGACTTTTCAATAATTTATGATTTAACATTAAGGTCAAGCTGTGCACATACATACACGTACATAAAACAGCAACTTTCACTCACAACAGCACATGAGTTAGGAATGATATAAATAGGATCCATATAAGTCTGTTTTTCCACTGGGCTTACACATTGTTTTATAGACAAAGGCATGGAATGCCTATTTATTGTCTTCATATCTACATAAGGGATGTGCTTTTCTAATTAGGTTCGGTGTATATTGCTCAGGAGATGGGTGCATCAAAATCTCACAAATCACCACTAAAAAACTCAAGTAACCAAATACTACCCATTCCTCAAAAACCTACGGAAATAAATAAATAAATAAATAAATTGGCCGTTATGTCAAACCTCAGAAGTGCCATGAAAACATTAATTATTTTGACCTAATTTGAATATATTTAAATTTAAACACACTTGATACTGAAATCCATATTGATAAAAAATATAAACTGAGATAAGGCTCTTGACCAAGACAAGCATCTTTCATAGTAAGATGTCTTTAAATTAGCAATATCCTTTAATATTAGATTAAATACCCTTCACATATTTAAAATATGTAGTGTTTTTTGTTTCTTTTTTGGACAAAAGGAGGAGTTTGAGGAAAAAGTTGATTATCAAGGACAGCTTTACTGATGACAATCTAACTTCCTCCTAACTCTAGTTGCCCCCAGATAAATTTCCAGCTTTGTCTAGTCAAGGCACTGTTTAATTTTTGTCTTTGTTCTACTGCCACCATTATAAGCAGACAAGAAAATCTCCTTTTGTTATTTAAACAGGTTTCTATAATTTTCTATTGAAAGAGTGTAAAGGGGAGACTGATCATCATGAAGCCCAACATAATCTTCCCATTCCTTCTCCTTATTCTTCATCCTACCACATCCTTTATGATCCAGTGTTGCTGGTCTACTCATAACTCCCAAAACACTATATTTTTTTAGAGTCATGTCTGGCTCTTATTGCCTGTTGAATCTCTGCTTCATCCTCAAGGTGCACCTCAGCATCAAACTCTCTGAAAAGCCTTCCTAAATTTTATGAAACAGAGGTATTTGTTCTCACTTTTCTGTGATGTTATGATCACTTTATATGATTTCATTAATTATAGTGTTTTTCCATTATAAAGCAATTATTCACATGTCTGTTGTGTTCATTGGACTGTAAGTTCCCTGAGAGTGAGAACCTGTTTTACTCTTATTAATATCATTAGCATTTTCTAAGACAGTATCTCTTGCTCATAATTGGCTGGCCAACTATATATTTGTATAATTAATATATAAATGAATTTATCAAATAAATGAGTAGGTGAATGCCTAGCTCAAATATAATAAGTTAGTGACTACCTCTTGGAAAATTGAATGGATAATAAATAAATACAATTATACCAAATGCCATTCTATGGAATTTCTTTTGATCATATTTTCATGTTGTGATAGAAATATGTTTGAAAGTAGCATATCCCATCAATAGCAATTCATAGCTCGACCCAAATGTGTGAAATTAATTTCAAAATATGTCTGCTTTTGTTCTGGCATTTTTCAAGCCAAATATGTAGCCAGTATGTTCATCCTGTCCAATTCATAAGGGTAGCAAAGAATATAAAATATGAAACTGCATTGTGCTATAAATGGTGATCTTGAAATCAATAGTATTGGCAGACACCAAAAAATGTGGATGATTTCTCTAGTACATTAAAATTTCCTAGACAAAACTTCCTATAAATAAAGTTGTATTTTAAAGAACCAGTTGAAAAGTCACAGTGTGTCATAAACTTATTAGTTAGAATGGCGATTATTAAAACGTCAGGAAACAACAGATGCTGGAGAGGATGTGGAGAAATAGGAACACTTTTACACTGTTGCACTGTTGGTGGGAGTGTAAATTAGTTCAACCATTTTGGAAGACAGTGTGGCAATTCCTCAAGGATCTAGAACCAGAAATAACATTTGACCCAGCAATCCCATTACTGGGTTTATACCCAAAGGATTATAAGTCATTCTACTATAAAGACATATGAACACATATGTTTATTGCAGCATTGTTCACAATAGCAAAGACTTGGAACCAACCCAAATGCCCATCAATGATAGACTAGATAAAGAAAATGTGGCACATATCCACCATGGAATACTATGAAGCCATAAAAAAGGATGAGTTCATGTCCTTTGCGGGGACATGGATGAAGCTGGAAAGCATCATTCTCAGTCAACTAACACAGGAACAGAAAACCAAACACCACATGTTCTCAATCATAAGTGGGAGTGAACAATGAGAACATATGGACACAGGGAGGGGAACATCACACACCAAGGCCTCTTCCAGGGGGGTGGGTACTAGGGGAGGGATGGCATCAGGAGAAATACCTAATGTAGATGACGTGTTAATGGGTGCAACAAACGACCATGGCNCTTTGCGGGGACATGGATGAAGCTGGAAAGCATCATTCTCAGTCAACTAACACAGGAACAGAAAACCAAACACCACATGTTCTCAATCATAAGTGGGAGTGAACAATGAGAACATATGGACACAGGGAGGGGAACATCACACACCAAGGCCTCTTCCAGGGGGGTGGGTACTAGGGGAGGGATGGCATCAGGAGAAATACCTAATGTAGATGACGTGTTAATGGGTGCAACAAACGACCATGGCATACTGTGTAAATGTGTATACCTATGTAACAAACCTGCATGTTCCGTACATGTATCTGAAAACTTAAAGAATAATAATAATAATAATGCATGGAACTCAAAAGTGCATAAATTCTACCGGCCCTTGAAACCCAGAAGAAAGGGTAACTATTTGGGACTGGTAAAGTTCATCAGAATGCCATCAATCATATGCTTTCCTAATGGGCATAACTCTGACCACACTCATCTAGGTATCACTATCTGAATTTGCATGGCATAGAACATAGCAGAATAACTTTCCATTTCTCCATCTCTACTGAGCTTTTACAGCATCCCACTAGTTACAACTTAACTTGGAACCTTGTAGTTTTATAATTGCCAGTATAAGGAGAGAACAAAATTCATATTCTAACCATTTTCTGACACTGAACAAAATTGACCTTTAGAAAGTCAACAAGCAATGCAGAGAGACCACACCAAACTGTGACTTAAACATTTCTAGAAATTACTAACTTAATTGACTCAGTTACAGCTACGTTTAGAGCAAAGGATCAGTGAAAATGGCCCTGTCCTCGGCATTTGCCTTCTGTAGATTTTTCTCACGTGCATTCATTTATGTAGACTCAGTAATGGTAATTTGGTACTCTAATTTTGAATGCTGCTCTAAGTCCTAGAGCAGTGAATTATGTCTTTTCTTTCAAAAGTGAGATTTACTAGGAAAAGAACAAGCTTTTTTTCTGTTAGAAGTTCATTACATTCAATTTTAAGAAGGCTTAACAAAATGCTAAAGAGTTTTCCTAAAGTAATGTTTCTGACATAGCTTTTCTGTCATAAATTTTTTGCCTATTTAATTCTCTACAAAAATGTAAAACTGTGTTTTCAATTATTTTCCTGATCAACTTTGTTACATTAATACAATGAACTGCCTTTTCTGGAAGAAAATTACAATTTATAACATACTTATAGCATGTAAAATTTCACTTAAGATGGTTGACTGTCTTAAGATGGTTGCAGCTGTCTTCTAGTAAGCAAGTGTATTACTTGTCAAGGGTTGCATGTACAATTCAGTGCCCATGGATATATCTAACTGATTGGGTTATACTTTAGAAATCCTTTTAGTTTTGAAGTTTTATTCTTTCATAGTAAGTGAAAGTAACTACCCGATATTAATGGTATGTATGACAGAGTTAAACATTTACCTTGGTGGTAGTATAGTGTGAAAACTCACTCTCTGATCAGTTTAAATGGATTTAAAACTGCACCTGGACTGGTTTGTTTTGTGTGATCAGAATATTTTACTCTATAAGCAAGAATGCATTTGAGTAAATAACGTATAGATAAGGGCCTCTATCGCATGTTTTCAACTCCCTGAAGTCCACTATAATAGTTCATTTTACTCACTGTATTTATTCTCTTCATCTTCCTTTCTATTTTCTCCATCCTTTACGTGCCCCTGAAAAGTACCCATCAAGCTGTGACTTGAAAATTTCAAGGAATTATTATTCAACTCCTCTTCTAAAGGTTGGCTTCACTTCCAAATCTCCCCACTAAAAGCTTTCTTTTTTTTATCTTCTCTCTGTCTGTCATTTATAAAATAAGTTGGTTTTTTAGATGTTGCATTTTAAATTTTGCAATGTGTAACTAATGAGACTATTTTCCTTATCTCCTTTAACACTCCTTTATATACTGTCCTTATGGACTAGAGTCATCATTAATTAGTTAATGTTTATAGAATTTGTGGTAAAGAATTAGTGATAATAGGGAGAGTAGGGAAAACTTGGGTTGCTGGTTGGAGGAGGAATACTAATGAATGTTAATCCTGAATGCTCACATGGTGCCTTTTGTTTTCGATATAGTTGAAAGAGGCACTAATTAATTGTCATCCTATAGGATTATTATTAAAACAGTACCGTCAGTGTCCAAGTATGCCTGGAGCAAATACAGAAGCTTAGTCACTGTATAGACTAAGCTGAAGATGCATGTATTTTCTGTGCAGTGGGAATGACTAATACCAAATCATCAACTGGAAGGATTTGGCTAAGAAAACAGGTGCAATGGTAAAAGTTTTGAGGATGGGCAAAAAGCATTTGACTATTTGTTTTGAGAGTTTCAGGCAAAAGTTTTGCCTATAGTAAAGTTTACTGTATGTTTTCTAGCAATTTTTAAGAAACATCTCCAAAAGTAAGCCTTCAAAAGAACGCTATGTGGTACCTACAAGATAGGCCAGATCTAGGTGACATATCTCAGATTTGTCTTTTCATTGTCTTCTGTCTCCTTACAAAGGAAGCAGGGACAAGGGAAAGCTGAACAGCCCTTGATGCTCTCTACTTATTGTGGTGGTTCCAAGTCTTTCGCTGCCCATCATTCAGAAGGAGCCTACCCTGGGGCTTCTTGAGGGCCCAGACTCATATTTAACACCCTGATTAACAGCCTAATTGTGTTTTGATTCATGGCTAGAGGGTTTACTAACATCCCTCCTAAAGAGCCATTGGTCAGAAAACATGGGAATAAAAAATGCTGTTTCTTATCCATGAATCATCTCATATTCCCCACCATATTCTTTATATTGTTCACTAGATTCTGTGAAAGACTAATGCAGAGGAAATGAAAATGAAATTTCTTCAGGAAAGACCAACTAAGGAGTGAAGGAGGAGGCAATGCCTTAGTGCCTTTGTGTGTGTGTGTGTGTGTTCAAAGCATAACCATTCCCTAAATGATGCATTCGCTGCTAATTCAATAGCATATTTCACGCTCGAGAAGAGCCTCCTCAGCAGCACTTGATGCCAAAGCTAGTGCTCTTAAAAGCAGGCCTTCTTTAATGTATATTTGATGAGTGTATCGTTCACTGAGAGATGAACAAATAATGATTTGGAATTCTCTGTGTCACTAGACATTATGTAGAGCTTTAGTCATGGACAATTAGCAAGCATTAACCCTTCTGGTGATTTACATTGTATTTCATAGTTTCAAAATTGTCAATTTCTGGAAGAACAAAAGTATATTCCAACAGGTCATGTCTTTGGCTAGACAGAAGGTTCTGCCTGACTTTGAGGGGTAGGAGGTGGGATTCCTAAAGACAGCGGTACAATGATACATGGACTTATTAGACAAAAAATATGGTGTCAGTTCATTATTAATATTTCCATGAACTCTAGAGACATCATTTATCATGTATTAAGGATGGAAATGATTATGTTCATAATGTAGAGCTTTAATGAATTGAAAATGTACAGACATCATTGAGCAACTCTTCCTTCCATAGGTCAGGCTGACTGTGCTTTTATCGAAGAGAATGTGTTAGTACCATGGAGAACAGTCATTCTTCTTAGTTGGCAAGCATCTGACACTCAACTTGAAAGACAACATAAAAGTAAAATGATGTATGCTGACTATGCGCCTTCCTCCTGCTGCATAGTGAACACTTCTGTAACATTAAACATGTTGAGTTTATGTTGCATAACTGAAGTTGGTAAAGAAAGAAATCTTTCCAAGAACACACACAGTAAACCTGTATGCAGAAATAAGAAGAAAAGAGTGACTGGCCCTTATCCCTAGATTGGTAAAATGGACAGATTTCTACTTTGCAGCCTGAAGTTAAGAATGGAGTTTTCAGAGTAGGCCTACTAAGCCTATGACAGCATTATTGCTTACTTTGAACTCTGGATAATGGGCTCCAGATTCTTACATAGTCCAGGATTGATCCTCTGCAATCTCTGTGCCCTTCTGATTAAAATAAATATTCAAAGATGATTAAGGCCTAGCTAATCCTGTTACTTCTTACTGTCTCTCTGTTATAACTTGTATGCTTGTAAATTTTATATGGAATCTTATAAAATTAAAACAAAACAAATGTTTTACAGTTTGGAGGGTACCCTAGAGGTTGATTCCTCAAAGCTCTTGAGATCGTTAATAATAGTTATCCAGTGTAGAAATCCACGTAGGTAGATTTGCTATGATTTAAGACAGTCTGAATTAATGATTAATTGTTTTCCTTTTAATAAACCCATGTGTGAGTCTGTATCTGTGTAGTTGCATTCTCTGCCATGTTTGTTTTGTATTTTCAACTGGATATTTTGTTGAGATTCACACCGGTGCTTAAAAAATCATCATGTTGTTTAGTCTCTGACTTCTACTAGATTTGTAAGTTTTATTACTGTAGTCTTTTCTAAATATCACTCTCCATAGTCTTTTACTGCAGGAACATTTGGTATCATAATTGTCACTCCTGCAGCTAGGTGTTGGTTATTAACAACCACTTACTTTTGCTCCATGATTGCCGTCTTGTAAATTCCCAGGAAGTGGGGTCAGCCAATCCTGAGTCTATCCTACAGTCAGTGATGCTTATGGACAAGTATCAAGAGAAACTTTGTACCGTGGCATTGAAGGTGAAGAGCTCTTCTGAGGTAAATATGAGATAGTTTTACTAGAAACAATAAAACAAAAGATGAAAGATATGTTGAATAATATAAACCTAATACAAGATGAATGTGCATTTGATATATTTTCAGTTGTCCAGGTCCAAAAGAGGTCTTGGTCTTCAAGACCCAACTCAAAATAAATTAATAACCAGGTCATATTCCAATTACTTCCTTGATATTGATTATCTGAATATCTCCAAACATTCACGCCCTTATATAAGGGCCTCTTAAAATTATTCTTTAATCGTTTCAACTTTGTATATTCTATTTCAATTAGATTTTAAAAGCCAACTCTTTAGGATAGAAAATCCTTTTCTTCTGGTGTTCTTACATCTTCTTCCATCTATCTACACAATGCATCTTCAATATGAAGCTTGTTGAAGAAATGAATGAATGAATGAATGGTTAGGTTGGAAAGCAGAGATTTCAAAGTGTTCTCTAAAATCATAATACATTTATAGAAAAGTGCATTCTCTATTTCTAATCTAGCAGTTTTTTTCTGTATGCAGCTTCCCTCTTCAAATATTTTGTACCAAAATACCCATGGCCTACATTTCTGTGGAGGCCATATATGGAAAGCAATGGGATAATAAAAAAAATTCCTTTAGTTATTTTGCCTCTTGCCTTACTCCATCTAATACTAGCCTGTTGATTTTCATTCTCTTAATTTAATTGGTTAATGTGGTTAAGACTTAAGTCTAACTGACTCAGGCAAATTTTTGTATCTACTTATAAATCTGCTGTTTTATGAGAAAATAAATGACAATAAGTCTTCTGTCTTATAAAAATATATTATTCATCCAATAAGCCTATGAAAAGTACAAAAACTTCTTAGGACTTATTATAAATCACNAAGTTTTGCCTATAGTAAAGTTTACTGTATGTTTTCTAGCAATTTTTAAGAAACATCTCCAAAAGTAAGCCTTCAAAAGAACGCTATGTGGTACCTACAAGATAGGCCAGATCTAGGTGACATATCTCAGATTTGTCTTTTTCATTGTCTTCTGTCTCCTTACAAAGGAAGCAGGGACAAGGGAAAGCTGAACAGCCCTTGATGCTCTCTACTTATTGTGGTGGTTCCAAGTCTTTCGCTGCCCATCATTCAGAAGGAGCCTACCCTGGGGCTTCTTGAGGGCCCAGACTCATATTTAACACCCTGATTAACAGCCTAATTGTGTTTTGATTCATGGCTAGAGGGTTTACTAACATCCCTCCTAAAGAGCCATTGGTCAGAAAACATGGGAATAAAAAATGCTGTTTCTTATCCATGAATCATCTCATATTCCCCACCATATTCTTTATATTGTTCACTAGATTCTGTGAAAGACTAATGCAGAGGAAATGAAAATGAAATTTCTTCAGGAAAGACCAACTAAGGAGTGAAGGAGGAGGCAATGCCTTAGTGCCTTTGTGTGTGTGTGTGTGTGTTCAAAGCATAACCATTCCCTAAATGATGCATTCGCTGCTAATTCAATAGCATATTTCACGCTCGAGAAGAGCCTCCTCAGCAGCACTTGATGCCAAAGCTAGTGCTCTTAAAAGCAGGCCTTCTTTAATGTATATTTGATGAGTGTATCGTTCACTGAGAGATGAACAAATAATGATTTGGAATTCTCTGTGTCACTAGACATTATGTAGAGCTTTAGTCATGGACAATTAGCAAGCATTAACCCTTCTGGTGATTTACATTGTATTTCATAGTTTCAAAATTGTCAATTTCTGGAAGAACAAAAGTATATTCCAACAGGTCATGTCTTTGGCTAGACAGAAGGTTCTGCCTGACTTTGAGGGGTAGGAGGTGGGATTCCTAAAGACAGCGGTACAATGATACATGGACTTATTAGACAAAAAATATGGTGTCAGTTCATTATTAATATTTCCATGAACTCTAGAGACATCATTTATCATGTATTAAGGATGGAAATGATTATGTTCATAATGTAGAGCTTTAATGAATTGAAAATGTACAGACATCATTGAGCAACTCTTCCTTCCATAGGTCAGGCTGACTGTGCTTTTATCGAAGAGAATGTGTTAGTACCATGGAGAACAGTCATTCTTCTTAGTTGGCAAGCATCTGACACTCAACTTGAAAGACAACATAAAAGTAAAATGATGTATGCTGACTATGCGCCTTCCTCCTGCTGCATAGTGAACACTTCTGTAACATTAAACATGTTGAGTTTATGTTGCATAACTGAAGTTGGTAAAGAAAGAAATCTTTCCAAGAACACACACAGTAAACCTGTATGCAGAAATAAGAAGAAAAGAGTGACTGGCCCTTATCCCTAGATTGGTAAAAATGGACAGATTTCTACTTTGCAGCCTGAAGTTAAGAATGGAGTTTTCAGAGTAGGCCTACTAAGCCTATGACAGCATTATTGCTTACTTTGAACTCTGGATAATGGGCTCCAGATTCTTACATAGTCCAGGATTGATCCTCTGCAATCTCTGTGCCCTTCTGATTAAAATAAATATTCAAAGATGATTAAGGCCTAGCTAATCCTGTTACTTCTTACTGTCTCTCTGTTATAACTTGTATGCTTGTAAATTTTATATGGAATCTTATAAAATTAAAACAAAACAAATGTTTTACAGTTTGGAGGGTACCCTAGAGGTTGATTCCTCAAAGCTCTTGAGATCGTTAATAATAGTTATCCAGTGTAGAAATCCACGTAGGTAGATTTGCTATGATTTAAGACAGTCTGAATTAATGATTAATTGTTTTCCTTTTAATAAACCCATGTGTGAGTCTGTATCTGTGTAGTTGCATTCTCTGCCATGTTTGTTTTGTATTTTCAACTGGATATTTTTGTTGAGATTCACACCGGTGCTTAAAAAATCATCATGTTGTTTAGTCTCTGACTTCTACTAGATTTGTAAGTTTTATTACTGTAGTCTTTTCTAAATATCACTCTCCATAGTCTTTTACTGCAGGAACATTTGGTATCATAATTGTCACTCCTGCAGCTAGGTGTTGGTTATTAACAACCACTTACTTTTGCTCCATGATTGCCGTCTTGTAAATTCCCAGGAAGTGGGGTCAGCCAATCCTGAGTCTATCCTACAGTCAGTGATGCTTATGGACAAGTATCAAGAGAAACTTTGTACCGTGGCATTGAAGGTGAAGAGCTCTTCTGAGGTAAATATGAGATAGTTTTACTAGAAACAATAAAACAAAAGATGAAAGATATGTTGAATAATATAAACCTAATACAAGATGAATGTGCATTTGATATATTTTCAGTTGTCCAGGTCCAAAAGAGGTCTTGGTCTTCAAGACCCAACTCAAAATAAATTAATAACCAGGTCATATTCCAATTACTTCCTTGATATTGATTATCTGAATATCTCCAAACATTCACGCCCTTATATAAGGGCCTCTTAAAATTATTCTTTAATCGTTTCAACTTTGTATATTCTATTTCAATTAGATTTTTAAAAAGCCAACTCTTTAGGATAGAAAATCCTTTTCTTCTGGTGTTCTTACATCTTCTTCCATCTATCTACACAATGCATCTTCAATATGAAGCTTGTTGAAGAAATGAATGAATGAATGAATGGTTAGGTTGGAAAGCAGAGATTTCAAAGTGTTCTCTAAAATCATAATACATTTATAGAAAAGTGCATTCTCTATTTCTAATCTAGCAGTTTTTTTCTGTATGCAGCTTCCCTCTTCAAATATTTTGTACCAAAATACCCATGGCCTACATTTCTGTGGAGGCCATATATGGAAAGCAATGGGATAATAAAAAAAATTCCTTTAGTTATTTTGCCTCTTGCCTTACTCCATCTAATACTAGCCTGTTGATTTTCATTCTCTTAATTTAATTGGTTAATGTGGTTAAGACTTAAGTCTAACTGACTCAGGCAAATTTTTGTATCTACTTATAAATCTGCTGTTTTATGAGAAAATAAATGACAATAAGTCTTCTGTCTTATAAAAATATATTATTCATCCAATAAGCCTATGAAAAGTACAAAAACTTCTTAGGACTTATTATAAATCACATATCTATATGCCATATATGATATTCTAAAATAGTATATTAGTATGAGACTAGTTTAGAAAGTCTAGGTGTCAAAATCCAGATTTTTTTTTTAGAACTGAAATGAGATTAGATTCAATGCCAGTTTTTTATATAAAAAAGTAGTTAGAAGACATTTTAATTGTTTTAAGTTTTTTTCATGGAGGAAAGTCTTTTTAAAATTTTTTATTAAACTTTCTTAAAGAATATCTACAATGACAAATGCTGAATTCAGGATGCATGAAGAATCATGAACGGAAATTATAAATTTTGAATTTCATTTTAGATATACGAGATATGTTTTTATGAGCCCCTATTGGCTATGACAATTCCTGATGTGGACTGTAAAACAACTGGGGCTTACAAATTAATTTATAAGTAATTGCACCCCAGGTTTTTAGATATTTAATTCATATGCAAAAGTTTACTGCACATTGATGCAGTTTGGATGTACAGTTTGTTATTTTATATTCCTCTGAAGCATCAAGCATCTATAGCTCTAGAAAACTCTGGATTTACTAAGCATATGGTACTGGAAAAAATATAATTTTATGCCTTAAGCATTTTCAGCTTAACTCATCATTGTATTAACTATTAGATTTTATTTCATTTCTCAAATAGTTGTGCATTTTGTGATAGATTTGTAAACTATCTGTAAGGAATCTTCACTGGAAACTTCTGAGTTATCTTTAAAGGGCAGACAAAATGATTTTTGGGAGTTTGGGTAGTGCTATTTGTTTTTATTAGATTGAATTACAAGGCTCATGTTGTCCTTACGAGGTATATCTAAAAGCAGCTCACTTTTGTTCATTAAGGTCAAATGAACGTCTTGGGATATACCCCTACGGACAATCCTGAGTTCTCATCAGCACAAAGCACTTCTTGTTACAGAGAGAAATGTTTTGATTCATTATTTCAGGAAAGGATGCCAAGGAAAAAAGCAGCTGACTTACAACAGCAGTTCGCACATTTACTGGGCTGTTGGAATGTATCATGTATTCCATTTACATTGCACCTACCTCAGGCACAGGATATCACTACATAAGAGCAAACAAACATGTTGGCAAGTAACAATATGGTGTATGTGGTTGCAGGTGGGGATGCTATCCAAAGGCAACTGATTCTGTTGTGATTCAGAGTAGACTGCAGACAATGCTAATCAGCCACAATTTATCATAATAACTTGTGTGTATCTAAACTCTTACACATTGGTAGAGTGTCATATTGAACCATATGAAATTGCTGATATTCAACTGTTTTCTCTTAACTTATAAAACTGGAATTTTATGTAGTTTAATCGAATACTTTCACATTTATTATTCCCCTTAGGAAGGCTACCCTCCATGCTTGAAAGCACATTGGATTTAGAGCCAGTGGCCTGGGTCCATGTCCCAACTTACATGCCACTTGCCTGCTGGGTGACCTTTACAAATCCATTAGAGATTGAACAGTGACATGTGAAAACAAAGAAAAATCTAATTCATGAACTATTTATCAGTTTTTTGACTAATAGTTACTGGATAGAGAGCCTTCTTCACAGGGGTGATATGAAATTGCAGTACCATAATGTATTCAAAAAGGCTAACAATTCAAAGGTGAATAATTATTAATATCATGACATGTCATCAAGAGGAGATTGTCAGGTAGGAAGGGCAGGTATCATTATCCTTATTTTGCCGTTGGAGAAACTGAAAGTAATAAAGCTGGCTGAGGTGACTCAGCAGGTCATCAATAGAATCTAAGACTTGTCACTGTTGCTCTTTTAAGGGTACCCTCTGATGGTGCTCTCAGTGTCACATGAGTGTGAACACTGCTCTAACTGACCACAGCAGCATCACCAGGACATCCCCGCCAGTGAAAATGCCCATCTCTGTAATGCCACATCACTGTTCTGCAAAGTCATGAAAATGCAGGATACCTGGCAATGAGTCCTTTCAAAATCTTTGTTTTTCCCCTTCAAAAACTGTATTAGGCCAGATGCTGTGACTCATGCCTGTCATCCCAGCACTTTGGGAGGCCGAGGCAGGAGGATTGCTTGAGTCTAGAAGTTTGAGACCACTCCGGGCAACAAAATAAGATCCCATCTCTCTGAATAAATATATCAATAAAATAGTAGTTGGGCATGGCAGCACACACCTATAGTGCCAGCCACTTTGGAGGCTGAGGCAGTAAGAGCCCTTGAGCCCAGGAGTTTGAGGTCACAAGTGAACTATGATTGTGCCACTGCATTCCAGCCTGGGTTATAGAGAAAGACCTCATCTGTAAGGCAAAACAAAACAAAACCACAACAACAACAAAACTGTATGAAAAGTTTTGGTGTTTTTGTTCCCTCCACATAAAGAAAACCTTCACATTGCAACCGTGAGAGGCACCGTGTAGGGTGGTTGCTGTCATTCCTATTATATGACTGAGAAAACAGGCCCAGTGAAATCCGAAGTACCTGGTCTGAGATGTGGCAGGTAGGTATGAGCAGCTGTGAGGAAAGCTAGTTCCTTCCAGGTTGAAAGCCTGTACTTCTACTGCTAAAATGCTCTGTTCATTCATCTTGGCCTGAAGCAGCTCACAACATAGTTAATTGGTTTGGGCAATCATGATACCTATACATGAAACAAAACATTATTCAGTAGTAACATATGAAGCACATGGGCAAGATTAAAACTGAATACAGTGAGATCCAGAATATAATATTGGATGATAGAGCAAATACTCCCTTGGAGAAAGAATCCAGTGACTTTTTTATAGACACCTTTGAGAAAAATCTCACTACAGTATTAATCTGAGTCTACTTAAAGCACCTGACAACTATTTACAATGTAATATGACTGGTTCTAGGATAGTTTTTACTCGGGTAAAGTAAGTCATAAAGCCAGTTTACATTGGAATTCATATATAACATTCCACCTTGACCACCCACCCCCCTACTTCTTATCACTTTCCCTTTTTATTCTTAGCAGTAAACTTCCTGTATAAGATCTTGAAGTTACTACGGTTTGCATGCAGCATTCAAGGATTTCATATGAGGACTGCTTTAAGGCAGCTTGCTCAGATCTCTTCAGGATGACTTCCCAGTTAGTTCAATTTCTCTCCCTGCACTCACACTGTGAAAGAGCGTGGCATCTCTCAGGAAGACTCTGTAATGCTACCCCTTCATTAGCTCTGAGTTGTTGGTCCTGGGTGAAGATCACTTGTTCCATTTTTGACCCAGATACAGGCTGTTGGAACCTGCATGGAAAACCAAAGCAAGCTCTGCCGAAACCGTCATTATCTGAGGCAACCAGTGCTTTCTGGACTCAAAAGTAAAACCTTGACTAACTTTGCTTTTCTGTTAATGAGAAAATTCTCCCAGCTACCTGGACATTTTCTTTTTCCTAAGATTTCATCTAGGGTGGGATCTGTCTTCTGGCCTGAGGCTACCTACTTCTGGCTAAGATAAGTAACTACTAGGAACTTTCCTCCTTTCATTTATTCATCATGAATAGTGAAGTACTTAAGATTGTGGATCGAGTGTCAGACTGCCTAGTTTTGAATCCAGGTTCTTCCACATATTAGTCAAATGGCCTTAGGCAATTTTTTGGGCACAAGTGTCTCTGTCCACCAAATGGAGGTAATATCCTACCTACCTGATACAAATATAATGAGATGAAATAGATTGATAGATTAAAAATGCTTAAAACATTGGGCTTACCTGTCTCGAACCTCATTGTCAAGCCACAAACAATTCAACACTTACGCTGTGTCCATAACAGACCCCGAATATTCCATGCATCTTAGCCCATGTTCAAAGTGCCTCATTAGCTTGGAATTCCCTCTTACCACCTCCACTTATTAAAGTTTTATCCGCATTTCAGGATTCTATTCAAATCCCACATCTTCCTTAAAGAACTTCCACCTTGTGCATACCTAACTGTTTTACCATTAATATAATAGCACTTATACTACAATGTATAATGACATTTATATATACCAAAATAAGTATACAAACATGTAATTATACTTAAAGGTACCTCAGTAAGTATTTATACATATGTGAGTGTATGTGTCTGTGTGTTTGTAAAGGCATGTATACACATGTATGTATGTATGTATGTACCTGTATATCTGTCTATATACCAATTGATTCGACAGTCATTCCTTACATGACTCTCATGGTTAATGTACCCTGTTACATGGAAGATATGAAGTAAATAAGACATATTTTCTGCCTATGAAGATTTAATATTATGGAAGGAAGATTTTTAGAAAAGCAATATATATTATACTATACTGTAAAACTGACTTGAATGATATGCAAGAAATATCTAACATATACACACATATATACATATTTGTGTAGACATGTATTTATAAATGTACAACTAAAATTTGATGAAACATCAGATTTCTAAGATAATTTCCAAAATTTCATTTTATTTCAGAACTGATAACTGCGATCAGTATTAAGTAACAAATTATTGCATTTCTACATATCCTAATTGAACCAAGGCTTGTGCCCCAAGATTGTTCAGACTTGCGTACTCCAATGGTTCTAACTTTAAATTTAGAACTGTCTCCTTCTGATGGCATTGCCAGCTTTCTACTTCTAACTTTTCACATACCTTTGATAGACTTTGCTGACTGAAAATGTTCTTTGTAAACTTTGCCATGTGTGTCTACAGCAGAATCTTTTTTACTCTTTTGCATTTTACAGATAATAACTTCTTGTCTCTTGGTCTGGGAACCACGTGGAATAAAAATTGTAACAAATAATTTTAGAAGACCTGATTCATCCAGATTTAACTGAATAGGATTGTTACTATGCATTTATACACTGACAATTCAATTGATTAAGCTTACTTTTGATAAACTCTATAGGTTGACTTTAGATTGCATTATTTGACATTTATTAGCTCCATTGTTTTCAGTAGGTCTTAGCAAGGAAGTTGAGTTTGTTTAGAGTCATATAATATATATATTTTTATATATAACAATATATATTATAATATATATGTTAATAATATTAAAATAATAATATATTCTTTTACTGAAAAGATCATTGCCTTTGGTTTCTCTGTTTTAAAATAATATATCCACATTACCTAGATGATTAGTAAGAAAATTGGACGGAGTACATAGAAGTGTTTGTTAAATAGCTTACTCTAAAAAGTATGCAAACCTCATAGCTTTTAAGATGTTTTAAAAAAGTCTATACTAGAGAGAAAAAGGAAACAGCTAACAATTATTTCATTGCAAACTGGATCTTTTTTCTGTAGCTATGTCTAGATGATTCATACATTAATTAATAAAAATAGCATGTATAATATGATCATGTTTCATATAGTTACTTTTGCATCTATCTAATCTTTCTATGTTTCTATGTATCTATCATCTATATAACCTCTCTTCTTCTGACTGTAAATATGTAGAGATAAATACTTGAAATTATTTTCACAAAATGATGATAAAAGTTATTTTGTGGTGGTTGAATATAGAGCAATTATTTTAACTCTATTAACCCTCTGTTCTGATAATTTTATTATTTGATATATAATAAACATGTTACATATTTTATTATTTATTCTAAGAAAATTAGCATATTTATCTCTATGAGGTTTTAATCCTTTTCAAAGGGGAAAACAAGCAAACTTTTTTATAACATGCTAGTATTGAAGACAGAAATACTTTTGGGCTTGAGCATAAGTGAGCATCTAGTTTTGACGAGACTCTGAGAGAAATGTTTGTGAGTTTTGGTGTCTTTTCTCTTTAGAAAAATACTCCTTTATATAATAATTATGTACAAAGCACTGGGTACTTATGCATATGCATATATACTGTTTACTAGGAAGATGCTCTGCAAATAGAATGATTTGTCATTATGTACACGTGCATATCTATGCTTAAAAATAGCCATTTGTGTTTATCACACACCTTTCATCTGTTAGATACATGAGGATATTGACAGTATCTTTGATTTTAAGCCCTTTCCTTTACCTTGAAATGGAGTTGAAATGACTATTTATTTATTTAGACAGAATTTAGCTCTTGTTGCCCAGGCTGGAGTGCAGTGGTGCGATCTTACCTCACTGCAACCTCCACCTCCTGAGTTTAAGCGATTCTCCTGCCTCAGCCCCCCAGGTAGCTGGGATTACAGGTGCCCACCACCATGCCTGGCTAATATATATATATGTATTGTATTTTTACTAGAGATGGGGTTTCGCCATGTTGGACAGGCTGGTCTTGAACTTCTGACCTCGGGAGATCCACCCACCTCAGCCTCCCAAAGTGCTGGGATTATAGGCATGAGGAAATGAGACTTTAATATGAATTCTCTTTTCCATGACTCAATGCTTTCTCTTGCTTTTAGCCCCTTCTGGTCCCCATCTGATTGACTTGCTATTAGTGAACATAGAACTGTTTCTGCATTCCAAGTCCTCAAATGGCCAGAGTAGATGGACCAGCTCTCTCTGTCTTTTATAATTTTCTCCTCTTATTATCGTTAGTGGGAGAACAGAGATGTGCATTAACTGCATAGGCAGCTGTGGAAAACAAGAAGAGGCCCAGTCCCCATGACATCTCCAATAAAGCCATGAGACTCATGCAAGGTGGAGAATATTTGTATGTTGTGGTCATAGGAACCTGAATGACTTATGAACAGTTGGGGAATTCTGTATTCATTTTTATTAACTTTAATTATAGGAGCACTATAAAATTTTCTCATTCTATGTTGCGTGAAAAATGCAGAAGTTAATTGCTCCTGACATTTAATTGGTTTATGCTTCCCTCTAACACAATCATGTACTGCAAGAGACAGGGAAAACTAGTTGGCATATTTCTGCAATTGCAGAGGATTATACACCAAGAAATTAGTCTTTTTGTTAGTTCTAGCAGTGAATTACAAATGCAGTTTCAGAAGTGTAGGGAGAGAAATAAAATCTGTGCGTCTACATTCTACATATGCTAAAAGACTGACAGGGGCTTCCCTGAATGCTTTGTATGACTTTGCCAGAGTGGCTGAGATTTTTTCATTATCATTGTACAATTGTACAGATTTAAAAGCGACAATTTTTATACCTTTGTGAACATGTCAGGTTGTTTACCGTTTCTGTTACAAGCCATCTGGACCCTTCATAACCTTTTCACATATTTTTTCAAATATCGTCTGGCATAAAAAGCATAAGGTAACTTGCTGTTACCAATTATAATACATGATGGAAGAAGTTGGATTTAGTGTGGCATAGTGCCTCTGATTTCAAGAGTGGCGAGATGCTCTGGAAAGCATCCATCTCCTGTGATGTGTTCTGAGCTTGAAGGGAGAAAATGATACATGAAGTACAAAAAGCCTATGCTAATTTCCATTTGATGCAATTATGGAGTAATGGTGCATATACAAACAGCAAGGCACTATGTAAGCATTATGGGATGAGTCATGATGAAGGTGGCAGGCACCTTGCCCTCAAGGAGTTTGTAATCTAGAGGAGGGAGGAGGCCTTACATGGTAACTAAATGCAAGGCTGGAAAGTGCATAAGGCTGAGAGAGTGCAGACAGAGAGAATTGCGAGAGCATGCAGAGGTGATTAGGGAGGCTGTACAATGCTGCCATATTATAAAAATAGAACTGAACTGGCAGTGGGGAACATCTTTTTGAAATGTGAAGCCTGACTTGAGAAGAAGCAGCAGGACCATAGCGCAGCTCCGTCTGCGTCATCTATCATTAATTCTTCCCTTTCAAGTTTTATAGGATCCCAGAAAATTGATTGAGGAAGATCTAAAAGAAAACAAATGGTCAAATGTTGTTATTTACTTCAATTGCCCCAGGTCCTGAAAATTATTTTAAAACAAAAAGATTGTCAAAGGCTAAGAACACTTATTAGAGCTAATTTTTTTTTATTTTTTTATTTTTTTTACTCATTAAAGACTTCAAAAGCTAGAAATCACAATTCTGCTAGGTTAAGGAAAAGAGAAATCCTAATTTCCTCTGCCATTAGTTTTTTAATAAATCCAAAAATGCCTCTGATGTTTCTTGAGAATATAACTCTTCTCCATTTTTACCTAGTAACAATCATGTAATCTCATACATGAAATAAATAGATAAAATAATAAACACGAAAATGGCCTCTGTAGGCAAACAAGGTAGAGATCATTATACTAGTGCAAGCAGTGTTTTTGAGGCTGGAGCAGGCAGGGTGGCTTTTCCCTCAGAAGTTACGTACATCCAAAAGGTTTGCAATGGCCAACTCAAATAAAAGGAAAGTTATAGCCAACTATCTGGGAAGGCATTTCCAAATGGTGCAAAGATGCCAGAAGCAGGAGGCAGGCCCAGGTTTCGGTTAGGGGAGATGGGGATAGAAGGTTGAGTCAAAGACCAAGGTGGTTTTCATCCTATATAGTCACAAGCAGTGGGTCTAACACATTCACAGGTGCAACCTCTCCCCTAGATCCTCCCCTGAGTTCAGAGTCACCCAATAGATCCTTGGAGCTGCTAGCCCATGTCATAAGCTCCAACACAAAAAGTCCTAGGATGATGACAATGTTGTATGTAGTAATTCTGTTATTATCTAGTGAAAAATAGTATCCCAGATCCTGTTTCTTTTTTCTTTTTTTTTTTTTTTGTTTTCGAGATAGAGTCTCACCCTGTTACCCAGGCTGGAGTATAATGGCGCGATCTCGGCTCACTGCAACCTCTACCTCCTGGGTTCAAGTGATTCTCCTGCCTCAGCCTCCCCAGTAGCTGGGATTATAGGTGTGAGCCACTACACCAGGCTAATTTTTGTATTTTTAGTAGAGACAGGGTTTCACCATGTCGGCCAGACTGATCTCAAACTCCTGACCTCATGATCCACCCTCTTCAGCTTCCCAAAGTGCCGGGATGACAGGCGTGAGCCCCGGCGCCTGGTGGATTCTTCTTTCTGTTGCTTTTGCTGATCACTGGCCGGTCACATGCATAGAGACAATGCTATTTACCATCATGTTCAGGATGCAGCACAGGGTGTTGGAGTCCAGTGCATTTAGGAGCGTGCAGTTTCAGCTCTGCCCACTTGAAGTTCATGGGGCTGAGTATGATGGCCCGCAAGATATTCAGAAAGCAGGTACTGGCAATGCACACACCTCTGCCCACTCTGTGAACATAGAAAACAAGTTTTCATCCAATGTCACTGAGGAAATATTTCAACTTCAAAGCAGCCATTGTCTGTAGGACTCCATTACAGAGTATAACCAAGGAATTGGCTACAGTCATGTGTTTGAGAATCAAATCTGTGGATCTTAATGTGCACCTGGTGAAATAAAGGAAACTAGAACATTAAAGAAGAAAGACATTTCCTAGGAATCCAACTATAATTTGAGATAAGAAGATCATTCCTATTGCCAAATACCTCAGGACATTTGTCATTTTTCAGTGACTTTTGTTTCCATTTAGAGTGAGAGAATCCTGCATAGAAACATGAAGTCTGCTTTAACCTGAAATTTGCTTGTCCAGTTATTGTTATTTCCAACTCCTTAATTTCTTATTAAAAACCTATGTTTTCTTCCTCGGAATGTTTGCTATAAAATAAAAATATATATGCGATTTATATTTTTTCATAAGAAAAACATATACATATCATATCAGAATTTCATATATAACAATCCCATAAGTAACAATAATTTCATAAAGTAAGCAGTGTGTTATTCCCATTTTACAGGTGAGGAGAGCTTAGGTAAAGGAAGACTGAGTGACATTTCTAACGTCCCCTCCTTGGAAGAGGCAGAGCCAGGAGTTGACAATGTATTTAACCATTGTGTGTTTCAACTTCTGACAAAGTTGTATTTTTCCAAATATCCACATTATTGTTTGGTTTTGCATACTTTGTACATTTTTAAATAATGGTTGTGCATTTAGGAAAAATAAGACATCAAGATGAGGATGTTGCATAGATTGGGGAATCGGGTCTCAAGGAAAGAGAGTCAAGAGGAATAGAGCAAGGCTCAGAGCTGGCACACAATTGAAGAAACTTGATCTCTAGACCCAAGGAAAGCCCTGTGATGTTGCTGTTCTGGAATGTCCAGACTGTGCTTACCAGGATGTAGTGGTTCCTTAGAAGCACAGTTCCAGGCAAGCCACGTGATCTTGATCTAACCAGTTGAGGATCTAGGAGAGCATTTTTTAAAGTATGGTCCACAGTCTCCTACACCAGAATACCGCAATGCTTGTTAAAAATGCCCATCTCCAGGCCTGACTGCACACCTTGGAATGGATTTCGGGGCACCTTCCTGGGGATGACTCTTAATGATACGAAAGTTTGAGAAGCCCTCATTTAGATAATCAGAAGAAATGAAGACATGGAAATCAATGACCCAGACAAGGCCAGAAATTTTACATGGGAAATCATGGGGCCAGATGGTAACAGTAGGAATTCAGGAGAAATAAAGATACATTTGAGCTAAGAGATTGGAGCAGGTCTTGAAAGATGTGAGGAATTTTACTCAGAGAAGAGGTGGGAACATTCTTGGTGGGAGAAAGGGCCTCAAATGAAGACCCTTGGAGGAAGTCAGCCTGGCATCATGGAAAAGGCCATGAGCTGAAATTAGGTTTAATGAGGATTGGGTTTAGAGGAGAGTGTTAGCATCTGGTGTGGGCAGAATAAATGTGATGGTAATGTTTAAAAGTGACTCAGGATTTAAAGACTTATTCAGATCAATTCACTTTCAGTCCTACAGGATTGCAAACCCAGAAATCAGTGAATTCAGGACCTTGGTATTGTTACTCTTGCTAAGTCATATTTTCACCTTATTGAATACATTCTCTTCAGTGCAACAGATACACATCTAATATTAGTGTTATGTGAAGTAGAGGGAAAACATAGAAAAGTTATTGAACTGTGCAGTTTCTGTGCCATGAATTTCATGTTCTTATGAACCCCTGTAACTTTTTAATTTAAATGCTAATGCAAATAGCCTGTAAAAGAGACAAGAGGAGAAAGCGCACATGACTCTCAGAAACCACGTAGACAAGTAGACCAGGTGTCTGATGCGCAATTAAGGTATGAAGGGCTGATGGTGGGTGACTGAGGTGTCAGGGATAAGGATGGCAGGTCCAACAACATTCCTAGTAACAGCTGCATATAGCTAACTATGAGGAGTGGCCCTTGCAGTGCCCTTCCTTTAGAAGCCCCTTATTCAAATGTGAGAACAACAGAGATTCCCTGAGTCCAAGGGCTGAAAGTCCCTTTTGTTTAATCCCTGTCCTGATCCCAGCCTTGCTGCTGCTGCTCCTGCCTGCCTCAGGCTCTTGGGGGATGGTGTCTTTCCAGCACAAGACGCCGCATCTGCTGCACTTTCTTGAAGCTCACTTCCACAGAGCACAGGGAATCAGGTGATCTTGGCACTTGAGCCTTCATTGAATTTGCTTTGAAAAGTTACCAAGTGGTTCTGGCATGAGAAACATTCTTGACTAATTTCCCAGGTTGGTGGTCTCTTGTGTTTGCCAAGAATGGGAGAGAGAAAGAGGCCAACAGAATGGTTAATGTTTTGTTGTTGTTTTGTGTTTGTTTGTTCTGTTTTGTTTTGTTAGTGATCGTTGTAGTATGTGTTTCTTTAGCTCTTACCTGCCCAATGGCCCCTGCAATCCTTATCTTGCCTTTATGTAAACCCCTAATGGCCCAAAGCCTCAATAGTGACCCCATGAGACCCTATCATTTCTAGTAGAGCCATGTGTTTCAGCCCTTTCTGAAATATCTTCTTCTCATCACGTTTTAACAATGTTTTCCTAACACAAAATGTTTTCCTTTAAAGAAAACTGGGAAACAGAGAAAAGTGAGAAAATGTTTACCAACATGTAGATAATATATTTGTTGTTTTAATCTTAATTTTTTTAAGCTTAAAAAAAAGGGATTAACAAAAAGAAGAGTGAGTGAATTCATTAATAAATGAATGGACACAACTGACAAATAAATGTTTGATTTCATCTCCTTAAGGCCCTGCTAGGTGATTGATTGGCAAATCTCAGAGAACAATTCACATCCAGATGTTTACAGCTAAAAATATCCTAATATATTTTCTCTGAGAGATACAGAAAGAATTCTTAGCCTTGTGATAATATTTGCAAGTCAGTGGAGTTCTTAGTCCCCTTAAAATCACATCAGGATTGTCCACTCTGTTTTATTGGCTTAAATGTCCAGAACATGGCCCAGAGAAGAGCCAGTGACATTTATTTTCTGTATTCGATCCCACTTCATCTGCAAGATGGTAGTTGGGAAGACTGTAGATTGCCCCAGAGTAAGGAAGGACATACAAACTTGCAATGAATGTGCCTAGTAAGTTTTCTCACATTAATTCCTGGATGACATAAAAAAGGTTCATTACCAGATGTACAATGCACAGACAAGTGCTTTGTGAAGGTGGAAGAGAATAGCTAGGAGTCATGTAGAAGAAAAGAAGTGGCAATGGTGTGGGTTAAGAATTAGAGCAACATAGATATCCTATAAAATGGAATACATGAAGAAGGAATAGGTGAACCCAAAGAAGGGTGCAAAGACACAAGAATGAGGAAGGTTGGTCAACAGCCACCTTTCTGCACTAACCTGTCTTCCAGTGCTTCTCTTCGCCACTGTTTGGAGGGCTTGCCCAGGTGGTGGCAAGACCTTCAATTTGCAGACCTGTGTTAGGTAGGACAGAATTGAGCCAATGGATGAGCCACTTAGTGACATTAATTTATTCAACAAAGTGAGTCAGAAAATTGAAAGTTCATCTTGATCCTTTAACCTCCTTTCCTGGGACACATGGATTCATTCACTTATTTCATTAAATAATAGGTGTATGGTACTTACCATGTGCCGTGCTCTGTATTAAAGCTTATGGGAAGAGCAAGGATAAATGTTGCTCTTCTGCCTGTAGGTGGCTAACAATCCTTGTTGAAAAAGGCAGAAATGCCCAAGAAACCTATGCAGGGCACTATTGGGTGTATACACAAGTGCAGAAAAACAATGATAGACAAGTCCTTCAGAGGTAGAGATATTTTCAAACTGGGGGATCTGCAAAGTCGTCAGAGTGGTGGGGTTTAAGCCTTGACTCTGGCAGGTGGGAAGGAATTGTGACTGGGTCTGACCATTGGACCATGAAGTGTCTGAAGCACCTGCTTCCTATCCTCAAGAGGTGACTACCTCAGCTCAAGGCCTCTTGACTACACAGGCCTTCAAATCCCCGCAGAAGAGGAAGTGGCTGACAGTAGCCTGCTTTTCTCCTGTCAGAAAAAAAAAAAAAAAAAAAAAAAAAAAAAAAAAAAAAATTTCCATTTTTTCAGTAGGCAGAGAAGGAATGAGAGAGCAAATTCTAGTCAAAAAAATGACAATTGGTTTCTGTTTACATATATGTACTGAGGGTTGTTTTCAAATGAAACTTCTGTAATCTATCCTCAGCTGTTGTGGTTTATGGTATTGATGAGTAAGAGCTTCTTTTAGAAGGAAAATAAATAGAATGCACAGGAGGGATCTTGAAATGCATTTTGGGACTGAACCACATTTCCTGAACATGTTTAAAGTGTGACCTTTTCTAATCTTTAAAAGTAAGATAACTTTTTCAAGATTAATATGTTGTGAGTTTAAAATAACTCTCTGGTAATGCTGTGTGCGAATGGCAGGAATTTTTTTCCAAGACCCTTTCCCTTCCATTTCAACAATGTTTGTAGCACCAAGAATTGTTTCTTGTTCATCTTTTCTACAGAAAGTCCAGGATATGGCTCAGTGGGTGGTGCGAGTTCAGTAGACTCTTGTTCTGGGCTCCTTTGTGGATATTGATGAACTTCTATGTGTATGAAATTTGGTTTGCTTATTTTATCAATCTTCTAATTGGATTTGAGTTGCATTGGATCTCACTCTACAAATTTGCTTTAAAACTGAATATTATATTAAAACTTACCATGTATTAGGCACTCGTTGTGTGTCAGGTAGTGTGCTAAGTATTGTATTGCTTAATTTCCACAATCACCCATCATGCTGGGAGTTATTAGTACCAGTTTGCAGATGATGCATTTGTCTGTTCCCCAGAGGAAGGATCAGAACCAGCACCTTTCTTTTATTTATTTTTTTTTTCATTTTTTTATTATACTTTAAGTTCTAGGGTACATGTGCATAACGTGCAGGTTTGTTACATATGTATATTTGTGCCATGTTGGTGTGCTGCAACCATCAACTCGTCAGCACCCATCAATTCATCATTTATATCATGTATAACTCCCCAATGCAATCCCTCCCCCCTCCCCCCTCCCCATGATAGGCCCCAGTGTGTGATGTTCCCCTTCCTGAGTCCAAGTGATCTCATTGTTCAGTTCCCACCTATGAGTGAGAACATG
>NW_016806761.1:2021152-2034005 GCF_001698545.2 Rhinopithecus bieti
TGTGTCTCAGTTCCCCTGGCTAGGAAAACGGATCCCCTTCCCCCTTACCACCCAGTTCGAGCTTCCCAGCGGCTTTGTTCACCTACTTAAGCCTCAGGCTGCAGCAGCTGACCAGCACCGATTGTCCGGCACTCCCTAGTGAGATGTCCCCAGTACCTCAGTTGAAAATGCAGAAATCACCGGTCTTCTGTGTCGCTCGCGCTGGGAGTTGGAGACTGGAGCTGTTCCTATTCGCAGAACCAGCACCTTTCTAACTCTAAAGTTCAAGCTCACAACCAGTGAGCCATATTGCCTCACGTACTCCTTCTCAGCCATATCCCTTCTTCCCTAAGGCACAAAGTTCATAGGGGAAGCAAAAGTACTAGAGGGGAAAAGCCATGGGTATTTTAGATATATTTAGTGCTTTTGTCAAAGAATGACTACACAGTGAAGTAGGGCATGGTTTTTCTCCCAATATTTCCTGAGTTAACTTATAGATGTTCTGAGCCACACAGAGCAATGTTAGTGGTAGAGCTAAATCAGGCTTTGGCTTCTAATCCAGCCCTCCAACTAGGTAACAGGATCTGCCTAGATCCTAATTAAGAAACTGCCATATTTTTTCTAAATTGTGCAAAGCCCTTACTGAGTTACCTCTGCCAATTCACAATGGGAGAACTGATGGTTGGGGAAATTGGAAGTCCTGATACAGATTATCTGCATGGGATTCACACGAGGCCAGTCAGTGGGTAACTTCCTTCTATGTATCAAACCTAAGATTATTGCCAAAGTATCTTATTTATGTTATATTTCTTTCTATTTTTTCCATTCATTTTTTATTATCTCTCCTGTTTTCCTTTTCCTTTTAATTTTATTTTTATTTGTATAATTTCATGGGGGTACAAGTATAATTTTGTTGCATGCATAGATGGCATATTGGTCAAATCAGGGCTTTAGGGTATACATTGCGTGAATAATGTACATTGTACCTATTAAGTAATTTCTAATCATCCGTTTTTTCCTACCATTTGACAGATAGTGCAGATAAGTCTAGATATTTGCTGTATTAGGAAGTTAAGAGGCTCCACTAGCTTAGGCATAACATTTATAAACTATGTTACAAAATAATACATTGGCAAAACTCATGTAGTTCTGATGTTACTTGTCAATTTTCTCCTAAGGAGATATTAATGAAACACATAGTTGGGTGTGGCTAAACTGGTGTCCCTCTTCCCTTTGTGCTTCTATCATCCTCAGATAGATCCCTGAGTGTCACGGGACTCTAAGTCTCATGATGATCCATGTCTCCTTGTGTTAGACTGATTCCCTACCTAAACCAGAGCTGATGCTCAACTTACAGAGTTTCAGTTGGTATCTGAGGTGATTTCAAGTTTGGTGCTGTCATGCAGAGACATCTGGCCACAAGTATGCCATGTACTATCAGCAGGTTCTATGTCCCATTACACATGCATTTATACACTGGGAATGTTATAACTATACTGCACAGCCAGTAGAAAATTGGCAACCTCCATTGCCAATATCTGTAAAAATGCTTGCTTGTAACTCCAGTCAGCAGGGTTTTATAGACCTTCCTGAAGTTGAATAAGAGAAGAAAAGTAAAACATTTTGGGACTTGGAGGATTCTTCCAACCCTCATTCATTGGGATCCCAGGGAAAAAAGCAAAGTCTTTGGAGGCAGACTGATTTTAAATTCCAACTCCACTCATAGCAATTATGTGACTTTGACTGTGGTGCATTAAGTTCTCATACATAATAGGAAGATAATACCTACCTCCCATGGTTGTTGAAAGAATTGAATGAGTGTTTATTGCCTATGCACATACATTACAGTCAATAAATATAATATTCTCCATCATCTTTGTGTTTTCTAATTCCTGACATCAAATGTTACCCTAAACATTTGGCTCAAGATCTCACTCTTGTTATCTCAGTGAGGTTCTTCAACTCACAGAGAAGCACATAGCAATTCCTATTTCTAAGGCTCATCTTAGAGATCATTTAGGATTAGATTTGAGTTTATGGCTAAAATGTTGCAGTTTTGGAACAGCTTTCAACAAGCAGCCTGTACCAGCCTGATCAAAGCACTTGTGCATTATGATGGTGGTGAAAAGCTGTGTCCTCCACCCTATCATCTCCATGGCAATGAGAACATAATGAAGGTACCTTATTGTACATGAATCATTCCTTACTAAAGTCAGCTCTAGTGCCAGGATTTTTTTTTTTTTTTTTTTTTTTTTTTTTTTTGCATCGTTTACTCCAACTTGACAGCTTGAGCTAAAGCTCTACCCCATTTGACATCTTTAAGAATCTTCCTTTTCCCATTGTAAACTTAAACATACGTGGTCATGGTGTAAGGACCCAGTGGGCACAAGAGTTATATCTAGAAAACTGTGTGATGACCAGTTTTACCTATACTGAAAAGGAGTCTATGTTTTCCCAGAAATAAACCCCCAAAGAAAGTGGACAGATTTTCAAACAAATCAATAACCACCCTAGCAACCACGAACAAAAAACCTACCAGGCAAATATCTGTTTAATAGGCCTGATATTGCCTAACACCCACTGAGAGTTCTGAGAAGAGAATTAATTCTGGTTGGTCTGCTTTATTTAGTCTTTGTAGAGGATACCTTGTTGCCAACATGTAAATAGGAGAGGATTTACAAACAGCTTGGTCATTGGTCATTGTGCAATTTTATATTACTTTTTCAAATGGCATGTGGAATGTGGCATTATTTCTTTGTTATCAGAGACATTGAATTTGAAGATTAGTAACTATCTGTGATCATAATAACAAAAAAATCCATTTTGGTTAAAAGTAATAATAAAGATTCATTGAATACTTACAAGGTTTCAAGCAATATTCTTAATTCTTGGTATAGTTTATCTCCCAAATCCTGACAATATTTCTATGATGTAGGTGCTGTTTTAATTTGCATTTTATAGAGAGGAAAACTGAGGTTTAAAAGTTATATAACATGTTCAAGATCATAGAACAACTTAATGGTAAATGTTGTAATGTTAACTTACAACACACAGTGAAGTAAGTACTATAATCCAGATCCAGTCTCCAAGTCTACGTTTTTAGCCCTTTCACTAAGTATTTACTACTGGAAGGGAAATTAGAGATGACCTAATATCACCTCCTCATTGTAATGAAGAGAAAACTGAAGTAGAGAGCTGAAGTGACTTGTCCAAAGTCACACAGTTACCTAGTGCCAAATCCAGAATTAGAACTAAGATCTGCTAATGTTCATTAAGATCAATATATCCCTTTCCCCTACACTACATCCAGGGTTATTTCTCTCTGTTAATTCTCTGATCAGTTTTTGAGAATTCTTTTTAAATCTTTTAAGAGAAGGAAGCAAGAGAGGGGAAAAGGAGGATATGGAAGGACAGAAAGAGAAGAAAGAAAGTTGAAATTCAGATTTGGATCAGTTATAGCAAACAAAATGTCAGGTTTACACAGTGCAGGGTCTGAGCCTGAGCCCTTTGACGCAGTCTCATGACAAAGCAGAGGGTGTGCGACTGCAGATATTGAAGACAAATACGCTTCCAATCTAAAGGATCATCTGTTTTTAGGATGGTTCCTCTTGTAAGGAAAGATGTTGGCACTTATCAACTAGTACCTATAAGGCCCCCTGAAGGTGATTTTCTTACTCCCATCACAACAAATTCACTCTGTTTCAATCAGGGTGTGCAGGGTCCAAGGCCAAGTTCTTTTCCTCTTTTCAAAGTTCAGTGCCTTCTTCCTCATAGAAATCAGAGAATGAGGTAAACGTTTTCCTTCTTTTCTTTTTTTCTTTTCTTTTCTTCTTTTCTTTTCTTTTCCTTCCTTCCTTCCTTCCTTCCTTCCTTCCTTCCTTCCCTCCTTCCTTCCTTCCTTCTTTTCTTTTCTTTTCTCCACTTTTCTCTTCCTTTCCTTTCCTTTCTTCTTCTTCTTTCCTTTTCTTTTCTTTTCTTTTCTTTTCTTTTCTTTTCTTTTCTTTGCTTTGCTTTGCTTTGCTTTGCTTTGCTTTGCTTTGCTTTGGCACATCTTGTGAAACACTCAAAGTATTATCTCATGCAGCTGATCTGGAACCAAAATGCAAACACTCCACCAAAGTAGCTGTTGTTCAACAGTCACGTCTCTAGGACCAAATTGTCTTGGCTTCATGGCTCATGTCTTTATTCCACTTGGCCTGGCATTCTGAATGCTACTGTCCTTATCACTTTCTTTAAAAAATCTTCTTGCATTTCTGTTTTGTCTTCTCTCTCTGTAGTCCTTTCTTTCTCCTTTAGTTCTACGTCTACTAAAATTGCCTCTCTGCATGCACATCGATCAGCTTTCTAATTTCTTTCCCTGAGAATATGCATTGCTGCCCTGCTTAATGGCAATTTGGTGAGCAGAATTATGTTTAATTCAAGCCATTTTCACCAACCTGTTCTTTGACTTTTTTACATGAAGGCTTCAGAGAGTGTGTCTACTCTGTTAGTACAAGAAAAGTAAAAAGACATGTCTGCCCTTGTGTCATAATAAGATTAAGTAAGAATGTAAAAAAGGCGTTTGTCCTAATTAAGAGGATACAACATATATAGAAAGAAAGGTCTTAGGCAGACCTAAAGGGAGATGCATATGACTTGCAGAAGATTTGTGTTTTAATATGTGCCATCGAAACCCAGCAACAATAAATTGTACACCTGCTTTTAGAGTTTAATGGATAATTTAATGAAATGTGCTTTTAATTGAACCATTTACTGATATAAATTATTATTGTCATCATTAGCCGTATTGTTATCAAACTATTTCAGGATCTAAACTTGGTACTAGGCATTTTTTGTGAGACAGAGAAAACCATGAAAATTTATTATAATTTTTAAAATCTTTATTTCACTGAAATAAAGCACCAGACAAACAAACTAACAGGAGGCCCTGGCTCTTCAATCAGTAGGTATGTTATTAATCCAACTGTATTTTATCTAACCCCTGGAAACACTGGTGGGATGCAAAGCATATAATTAACACTGTGGCTAGTAAAGCTATTCATATGTATTTAATAGTAGTAATCGACTGCCTTTAAAATACCCAATGGCTGAACTTTTCATATTGCAGAACAGAAAAATATGCACATAGATGAATACTTTTATCCAGTCATTTCCTGCCGTCCCCAACTCCTACCCTCTCTTTGGCACTTTACTTCTGCTATCTAAACATCCCCATGCCTTTCTAAAACTTATGTACATTTATACAACACAAAAGTGACTAATTTTTACTGATATCCATAACTGTGTTTGAGGCCCATTTATTGTCTGTTAAGTACTATGTACTGTGCTAAGCATTTTATGCACAGTATCTCATTTAGTCTATTCATCAACCTATATAGTACGTGTTACTATCACTAATTTACAGTGAGGAAACTGAGGCTCAGGCAAGTTATATGCATTGAAGTACACAGCTGGTAGGTGACAAAGCTGAGATTCACACTGAGGCGTGTGTGAGTGTTTTGCTGCTAATAGATATTACCCTGGAATTTTCTGAAAAAAAAAAATCTGCCACTTTTTACGATGCTAAAGCACTCTTTATGTTTGATGTTAGAATGATAAGAGCATATTAATGACTTTTCACCATCTAAGCTTTTTTTTAACTTAATGTACTTGGCTGTGTGAACATTTTCTATGTAATCAAATGAATTTGTCATGGGCCCCTTTGAGTTTATTTGTTTCTGTATCTGAAAAACAAATAGCAACACAAGGCTCCTCCTACCTGTTTCAATCATCTAAGCCTAACCAAAAGCACAAAATGGCCATGTTCTCAAATCTCTCCTTTGAGAATATTCTCATTCCATCAAAATAATACTCATCGAAATGGAGCTCCATTATAACAAATCTTAATTTCTATCCAACTCAAAGCAACATTCCTTTACTACCAGTAACAGTCGTAGATATGCTGGAAATTCCAAAGTAATTAAAACCTGGCTCCTCCTTTTAAGAAGCTTATAGAGAAGGAAAAGCAGATTTTTCTCTAACAAGTCAAGAGGTGGGTAAGGTATTAGGGGTACAGAGGAATAATGGCTTTTGAGCTGGTCATGGGAGGATCAACAGGATTTGAGAGGTGGATAAGGTATAAGAATATTTAAAGTAGAAGAAATATACAGGCTGTACAGAACATAAAGCAGATTTTAGCAGAGAATAAAGTATGTGCAAAATATTTGTGGAAGAGAAGTTGTACTGAAAAGGTGAGCTACGATCAAACTGAGCCTAAAGAGCTTTTAGAGTCCCCAAGAGACACCCAATCTACATTCTCTTGGTAGCAGAGAATCTAGGGAGGGTTTTAGACATGAGAGTAATAAGAATACATCTCTTAGAAGCATAACTCTGACAGCCAAGTGAAAGGCAAATGAAAATGAAGGGAAACTGAAGATGGCAGATTATCAGGAGGATGCTGCAATGGTTCAGGTAAATGAGGATGCATTTCTGGCCCAAGGCAACAGTGGTGAGGGAGAAAAAAGAGATGTGAATGTAACATACTTTTACAGTACAAGAAAAAATGCATTGGTTAGTTGGATGTGAGGTATAGGAATAAGGAAGAGTCAAGTGTGACTCGGAGGTTCTTGCCTAAGGCAGCCAAGTAGCTGATGATTCTGTTTGCTGGGGAAGAAAAAGTTTGGGACAGTGATGAGCCTGGTAGATGATGAATGTGCTTGGGTGCTTTGGGTTTGTAGCAGGAATCTATGGAGGATGATAGTAAAAATACCCATTAATTCCTATTTCTTACATATATGCAAATGACAAAGAGGAGCTGTGCAAAACCGCTGTGGAATAAGCCAGTTTATGTTTGTAGTGTCCTAGTTATGTGGCATTTCCAGTAGGGAATTTCCAATTGAAGTGAAACACAGTTGTTTAGGAAGAAATAAATGCTGAAATAATGCACATAGTGAATTCATGGAAGGAGAAAACACTCTCAAATAATGTTTTTAACGAAGAAAATTCCAGGCAGCACTAAAAGCATGATTGCTTTCACTAGACACTTCAAATTACTTTCTATAAAACTTCTTGATCCTCTTTTAATGCCAAAATCTTTTGGAAGAATTTACAAACTTTATTTTTGGGTTCTCAGAATGAGTGGTTTAGGTTCACCCCACAAAACTGGAGGGATTAGCCCATCAAAAGATGAACACATATGGAAAGATACTTCCACTTGCCATTAATACCCTTCACAGTGATCCTCAAAGTGTGATTCCTGGACCAGCAGTACCATCATCACCAGACAACTTGTTAGACATGTAAATTCTTGGACACTGACCCAAATATACTGAATCAAGAATGCTGGAGTTGGGACCCAGCAAGCTGCACTTTTACAAGTCCTCCAGGTGATTTGGAGGCTTGCTACATTTGTGAATCACTGCTCTAGTCCCGGAGGTAAAGATTTATGAAAAAAAATATGAAAAGCAATAATAATAAAGAAAGGAAGAGAACTTTAAAAAAAATCAGCATTCACTTTCTTTTTGAACAAGTGAATGAACATTCATTCCTTGGGGGTGTAACAGTTATGCTCCTATCCCTTTCAATACAGCAGATATTTGTTGATAATTCAATTAGTGCCAGGGACTATGCTGGGTGTAGCATATTCAAAAGGGGAAAAATTCTGTGGATTTCTGTATTCTCAAAAGAAGAACAAAAAGTAAAGAAAAAGTATTGTTCATCTTAAAGGTAAATAATATGTTGTGGTTTTGAAGAATTAGACGGGCTTGGCTGTTTATGGTTCCAATGCCAGATGAAATGCTCAGTGAACATCCCTGCAACAAGTACAGTGAAGGGTCGTGGCTCCACTCAGCCTGGCCACACATCCTAAATTCCTAGGCCATAGATGTTCCAGGGACACCAGCTTTTTTTCACTAGGCATAATCACCACTTATCAAGTGTCTCACCAATAAGCTTCATGGAACAGAAATGTCAAGCCCCATTTGATTCATCTTGCACTGCCCATTCTCTCTAAAGGGGATGGCTTTTAGGCCCTCCATCCATCTCGCCTGATGATCCCTTGGAGCTCAGCTGGAGAAATCATCCCTCAGACTCTGACACCTTTGAAACCCAAGAGCATTTTGGTAAAGCGTCAGAAATGTCAGAACTCCCTCTGCTGATTCTTCTTCCTCCTGTTTTTATCTCTAGCACAGCACACCCTTTGCTGCACTGTTTGCCACTTTTATCTTCTCTTCCTGATGGCTTTTATATATTTTTTGGTCTTTTTCAAGCTTTGAAATCACTGCTGCTCCTTTTTGTCACCCCTCATCACTAGCTCCCTGATTTCATTGACCATCACTTATCTCCACCGTGTTTCATGCATCTGTTGGTTCTTTAATAATGCATGGCTCTCATGATCAGGAGTGGAGAGGCTCAGGTCTCAGGTTTGGCTACCAAAACTGGAGGTTTATCCTGCTGACTTGGGTCTCCTTTGATGTAAGAGGACATTTGCAGCTCAGCAGCAGATTGTTAGCTTCTTTGATGTGCTCTTCTTATTCTGATCTGATGTATGTTATGTTCCTTTTATGTTCAAGAGGGACCAAATAAAGGAATGTCCCTCCTGCTTCTCACATCTAATTTTTGCCTAAGCACCCTCTGTTGCTCTTCGTGCAAGGGAGTGGTTCTTTTGACAGTGTATAATATAATTTTATTAAAGAAAAACAAATAATATCAGATAGGATGAATGTCATCATTTATGAGGTCTTAGGCAGCTCTTTATCTCTCTCCTTTGCTTCATGTTGCATTTGCATAAATGGTTCTTTAATGCAAGGAGAATTCGCTGCAGATAAATACAAGTCAAACTTGAAAGGAGTTTAATACTTGATAATCACTTGTGGACATTGTGATTAAATACACTATCACTCTTTAATGTTTAAGCTACATAGCCACAACTGAGTACTACGAGTGGATTTGTCTTGAAGCCTGCAGTGTGCAGGAGTTCCGCCTGAGCTCACCTGTGGCTTATACTGGTCCAGATATTGCCTTCTCTGGAGACTTGATAGAAGGAAATTGGCAAACGGTAATTCTGTCCTGTGCTTCCATCTTTCAATTTCCCTCTGTGCTCTAACATCTGGCCTTTCATGGAGACATAAGCAAATAAATAAAACAAAAAAGAATCTGAAGAGTGTCACAAATTTATTTTTTACTAATCTTTATTAGAACATCAAATGAGATTATTCTTTTTAATGAAGTTTACAGATGATGTGAGCATTACGTTCATTTTTAATATCCCTGAAATTATTTAACCAGGTATTTGAGAGCTGTATATTTAGGAAACTAGAAAATCTATTAATTAGGGTTAATATGCAATCAGTAATATTTTTAAATTAAGCCCACTTGCATTCATTGAAACCTTTGGGTAGAAGGGGTTCCAGTTTCAAAATCATGTTGGAATTTATTAATTTTTATTTGTTTATAGTACTCACATTGCTTTCATATCCTTCATTCATTTGAGTATCATTTGGGTGAGAAAGACAGGACAGTTATTATTAGTGCTATATTACAGATGAGGTAATGAAGGCTCAAAGATCAGTGTATTCTGGGACTAGAGTTTTGACCTAATTCAATGCTCTTTATAGTACATTAAGTCCAATTTTGTACCTCTTGCAATACACAACAATTTGGCAAAAACTAATTGTTTTTTATGTACACTAAAAATTGGTGAGTAATCATGACAAAAAACATAATGGGAACCATGTATTAATTCTAACACATTAAGAGTATCTATTTGTTGTAGTTGACAAAAAAACAAAGTTATAAAGATACTGTAGTATACATCAAGTGATTGTTGGTAATCTATTCTTTACATGTAACTCTGGATTTCCCTTTTTAAATCTGATTATTTCATTTTGACAATAATAATTAGCACTTTTATGCATTGGCAGTCCTATTTTTGTCTTATTCAAAACTATGAATCAAGTAGGTTTCTTGCTAATTTTAGGATTCATTGTTTAATAATGATTACATGCTGAGACTCAAGTGTTGTCTGGTTTCCCTGTGATATGAACCATAAGAGTTGAACCTAAGAACGGCAGTCTTAAGACCACAGTGGTTAAAAAAATCACACATATAGGGCCAGGGGACAAAAGTGCCATGAAAGCAGGAGTTCCTAATCAAATGTGTGGTGTAAAACCATTTCAATTATTGATTAGGAGACTTTCTTGCATAATCATAGAATATTAAAAAATCCTTAGAAGGGGTTGAGTAGTTATATAATCCATATTCTGATCAATGGGTAAAAGTGTTTATTTCTCTAAAGCTGTAATCCTTGGATTTGCCTATGTAGTTAGCTGGCTATAATTAGATATACTTTACACGACTGGTTCTCAAAGGAGAAAAATGTTGCTTTCCTGGGTACATTTGGCAATGTCTAGAGATATTTTTGGCCATCACAACTAGGGGTTGCCTCTGGCATATCATGGATAGAGGCCAAAGATGCTACTAAATATCCTACAATGCACAGGGCAGCCCCCGCACCTAAGGATTACCTGGCCCCAAATGTCAAGAGTGCCCAAAAATGTCAATAATGCCCACTTTGAGAAATCTTGATTTAGATAAAATGTTAAATTGCTACAATTATCCACAAAATTCAACTTCCTACAAAACTATTTTGGAGAAAATATACTGATAAAACAGTGGTGATATGCTACATAAACTATTTTCGGTAATTAAATTTATTCTCTGTTTCACTTTTGCATATGTGTCAATGCTAATAAACCAGCAGTTTTTAATTTTTCTTTTTTTAAAAAAAACCAGAGACCCTTTGGAAATGCAAAATAATTTAGGGGACTTGGAACCATTTGGTTATTATTTGCTATTTCCTAGATATATCACTATAAATTCCTCTTTAAGATTATGCCCTTTTATTTTATTAACACTGTACATACCAGACACCTAGTCACTGCCCCATACCTCCCCACATGCTTCCCTCTGGAGGCCTCCCTGATTCTGCAGTTACGATAGCATTGTCTGTACCCCTAGACTATAGCATATATTCCTTATACCAGTAAATCTTTGTTGTACACATGTGTCCTGTAGATTGCAATGTTTGCTTTTAGTTTTACTTTTCTTGGGGGTAATCATAGTGCCTCACTAGGACTAGTGACTCGGTTATCTCATAGTTTTCCATTTGAATCCTAGGCTGTTTCCAGATTTCAGTTTGTCTCTCTGGTATCATTAGCTTCTTCCCATGTGGGCCCTCACATTTTGGCCCCAAGAGGTCAGTAAAAGTGCTGATGCCTTTTCAATCCCTTCTCTAATCTGCTCACCTTCCTACCTGGATAACCTGTCAGGCCTTTGCCATTTATGATATTTATCCTTCAGCAGTTTTCCCCGCTCCCTTGTTGATTACTTTTCTGTACCAAGAAACTCCCAGTCCCTCTTGCCTCTGTGTGTGTGTGTGCACGTGTGCATGTGCTAAATAGATCTGTCTTCCTTCAACAGCCTCCCTTGTACCCCACTTAGCCTTTTTCTATTTTAGAATGGCCTTTTTCATGGGTGGGGTGTGTGGTAAGATCTCCAGATCTCCCTTCTGCCTGTCTGTGGCTGCCTCCTCATCAGAGCCTCAGGTGGATGGGACCACATACACGCTAATGCTCTCTAATCTCTGCAGCTTTGTCACTTTCAGCACTGCTCAGATGCTCACCCAGCTCTGACTGGTTTCTCATCACTCTCTTGGAGGGTTGGACTGTCTTTCCCATTTATCACAACTGTGATAGTGACAGAAATTCACCTTCCTGGCCTTCCCTCCTGGGCCACCTGCTAGGCTGCCAGCCACCCTTGAGATTGATATTTGCCATTTCTGCCGCCAGGTTTGTTCTGGCCTCTGTGGGCATGTTCACTAAGAGGCACATCAGTCTCGCTGCCCCGTGTTGGGTCAGGAAACTCCATTACAGACTCTCGGTTGATCACTCTTCTTTTGCCTCTTTCCTGCATCAGTTTCTATCTGTGAATGACGGAGCACCTGCCCAGGGGGTGCTCTCAGGAAGTCCCATCTCCAATAAAACATACACAGTCCTGCCCGCTGAACCAAATAGACCTTCTAAACGGTCAGATGACCCATGGCAACCATCTCCCCAACAGTACATTGTCTCTCTTCTTCCACTTCCCATTCAGCACAGAGTTCTCTGGAAACTCTGGGATGCCCATCACACACGGATCCCTCTGCCCCTCAGATCTTAGTTTTAATTCAGCCACTGATTCTCTCTTACCCACTCAGAGGGCTAGACCCGAAAAGAGAAAATACAAGCACTGTGTTTGAAATACCTGGGCATGAATGTCACAAAGTTCACCCAGACTAAGGAGAGAAGAAAAGAGCTAGGGGAAACCCCCAAGTAATATGTGTGACTAATTTTTATAGTGGCTCTGGAAAGCCTGCTTCCATGTTTATTACTTAACTGAAAGAAATGATTCTGGTCATGTAGATTTTGAGACAGACATTAGTGGCAAACATTGCCATGGATGACTCCTGGATGCTAGGGAACAAAAGGGTCCTTTATGCAGTTGTTCTACACGACATTCTCCATTCTTGCCACTCAACATGCTGCTCATGCCTTGTGGCATTGGCGTCACCTGGAGAGCTTGTTACATGTGCAATCCTGGGACCCACCTCACTGTCTCAGACCTACCAAGTTACCATCTACATTTTAACAAGATTTCCAGGGGCTTCCTATGTACATTAAAATATGGAATATTCTGCTCTTTCTTTTACTGCATTAAATTCTTAGAACTGGTTAGGCGTGGTGGCTCACAACTGTAATTCCAGCACTTTAGGAGGCTGAAGTTTGTGGATCACTTGGGGTGAGGAGTTCGAGAACAGCCTGGCCAACATGGCAAAACCCCGTCACTACTAAAACTAAAT
>NW_016806761.1:2035843-2071959 GCF_001698545.2 Rhinopithecus bieti
GATATATATATAATCAGCTAGGCATGGTAGTACACGCCAGTAGTCCCTGCTACTCGGGAGGCTGAGGAACAAGAATCACTTGAACCCAAGAGGCAGAGGTTGCAGTGAGCCAAGATCGTGCCACTGCACTCCAGCCTGGGTGATGGAGCAAGACTCTGTCTCAAAAAAACAAACAAAAAAAAAAAAATGAAATTATCAGAACAACCTTCTGAGAGAATTATTAAGTTTCCCATTTGACAGATGGAGAAACTGATCCTCTGAATGGTGAAGAAGTTTGCATAGTGTTACTGGAAATTGATCCCTCCTGTAAAGGCTAAATCATACTTTTCTTCTTTTAACTATGGACCACTACTGTATAAGGTATTCACAATGAAGTAGGCATTACTTTTTAAAATATAATTTTAAACATTAGAAAGGAAAATGTTCCAGTCTCGTTAAGATGGCAAATTGCCAAATGGGAAGGACATCTCCTTGGGAGATAGGGCTCTGAAAGGTCCAGCTGAGTAGAGGCATGAAGAGAGACTGCATCCTGCCTGACGTGGAGGGTTCAGGGTAGTTTGTAGTCATGTGGCAGAAAGAGGACACACTGGGGCTCTCCACAGCCTGGCAGTCTTGGCAATCCAAAGATGGTCACAGCAAGATAAATTATGTGTTAAGGAGATAATTACTATGGTCTTTCCTCTGAACAGCAGCTGGAAATAGGCTGGAACAGATGGAGCCAGAAATAGTGAAAAGGTTGAGGAGCAGCCTCAAAAGAGAGACAGATGTCCTCAAAGGACCAGTTTAAATAAGAAGAGCCTCTGGATGGTTAGAGGTAGAGGTGCATATTCTGCAAATAGGATTGTACGGGTCTTTTAATTCTACCTCTAACTAGAGTTTTATAGTTGTAAGAGGAAAGAAGAAAATGAATCAATGAGATTTATTTTAAAATTGTATTTTTGTTGACATATCACAAGGGATTGATTAACATGGTTTTTTGTGCTTATCCCAATTGTCTCTTCCCAGGCAAAATTTAACCACTAGGTCTAGGCTATATTAAACAGGAACCACTGTCCATCTATATTCAAGAAGAGTTAAAATTTAGAACATCTTCTTCCTCTTTCCTTTACAGTGGCAGTAAATCCTATAGTGCCTCCAGAAATCACTCAGCTTAAGAGCTTATCTGTTTGGATTTTCACCTGGTGAGCTTTGAATGGGTGTTTAGATGCCAAATTTTAAGCTTGACTATCCCTATTCACTCCTTTTCAAAAATATTAGTATTAAGAGCCAATGGAAAAATGAAGGCTTTCAGATAGAGCAGCAACACAGATAGATTCACTGACTAGATGCCACTGTTATTGCTGCTAAACATCTCAAAAAACAGATCCCAGCGGCCAGAGTTTCTTACTGATTTGTGGCTTGCTCCCCATCCTCCCATCCAGGACACACAATTTTCACCACTCCACTGGGTTCTCAGCTGAGTTCTTGACACGTGCAGTGTTGTTGATGGGCAATTGTAACTTTGAGATGTGCAAAAGTATTTTGAAAATCAAGGAATTCTGTCACTCTGGCCAGTCTCTTGGTTTTAATCAAGAACATCCTAAAGCACTGTTTCTCTATGTGATATTTCAACAGATGTTATGTTGGGTTACTAAGAGTGCAGTAAAATGGAGAGTTTCAGTTCCATTGGCCCACCTGGAACCATGAAGGAGGTTTATTAATTTTTCACATTAACATAATATACTTAGCTCATCGACTATCTTCCCATTGGAAAAATCTGCAAAATTTCATCACTAATTGTTCCAAACAAAAGTTTTAAAATTACGTGAAAGTAGAATCTTTTAAAAGTTACATATGAACACTGATATAAACAAGAAACTCTTTAAAAAGTCAATTCTCTATATAGATGGAGATATAAATTAACATACATTTTTTCCACACCTAGAAAGAATGAGGCTACCATAATAAAGCAGTGCCATGTGTGTATTTGGCACTCAAGATTTTCAAGTGGCATCACTATTTCATTATTATCTTGCATACTCTACCAGGCACAGCAGACAATCTACTGCTAAAATTCCTTGAATTGTATTATGCAATAAGTGGGCTATGGGGTACATTTAGGTAAATTACTTATAGTCTTGACTGAACAGCAGAGAATGGAAGGGACCAGAAATTTCCACCTTTCTGAAGCTAGGAAGACTTGAAAAGATCAATCAAAGACGTGTGAATAGTGGCCAGACACTTTACATCTTCTTTTTAGCAAAGGGAATAATGAATTTTCTCGATACTTACTGAGTTCCTGTTTTTTTTTTTTTTTTTTTTTTTTTTTTTTTTTTTTTTTTTTTTTTTTTTTTTTTTTTTATACCAAGTGGAGGAGCCAGATGGGAGAAAAAAGTTAAATTTGAAATTAATACACATTTTCCTCCAGGTTTGGTTTATGAAAGTGCAGCAGGAAAAAAGCACAGTAAACGTACCACTCTTAATATTTTGGAAGAAATGTAGTGTGTGCATGTGTGTGTACTATGGTTTCCCTAATCACAGGAAAAATTACAGGTAATCTCTTAACTACAGTGATCTAGTAGTATGGGTTGAGAGTACATATCAATAAGAAAACTTAAGCTTAAAGTGAAGAAGCATACTACCCAGACTGTGGGAACACATTCGCGGTAGTTTAACTTTTGGCATGGAACCTGATTCCCTAATTTCTTATGGCTTCACACTCTAGTTTGTATATATATTAGGGTGAGAAATGGCCTTAGGGTGAGGCATCTAAACCATTGCTGACCTTGCCTCTGTGCTCAGAGTTCCCTTATTAGTAACTCCAGAGATAAGATACTGAAGCGTCCTGCTAAAAAGTATGAAAAGATTGAGTTTGGGGGAGAGGCTTAGGTGTTGACATTTTAAGATAACAAGGTTTGTTGAAGTTTTGACATAGATTGATTCAACCTGTTAAATAGCAGACCTCTTAGGGACATGACTTAGGACAGGATCCTTTAACAGAGAGGGACATTTGTCATCTCTGTATCAGCAGAATCTAACAGAGCTATCAATAAATATTTACCTAGTGAATAAACATTTGTTTAGTTAATAAAGAAACAGAGAGGATGGGCACTTCATTTACTATAATGTGGATATTATGCATTGCATGCCTGTATCAAAGTATCTTATGTACCTCATAAATATACACAACTACTATGTACCCACAAAAATTAAAAATAAAAAAAAAAATGAATAAATTATGAAAAGGTATAAGGAAAGAAATGGGGCATAGCTGTTTTCCCAGGAAGGAAGGCACAACATGCAATGTCACTGGGACAAGTTTGCAGGTCAGGGCACGAGCAGTGTTGAGGAATCGGGGTTGGATTTAAGAGAGGAGAATGTGACAAAGAGGAGTAGAATAAGAACCAGAGTTTGCTCTTTCATGTGTGCTCTTTCCAGCCCTGCTAAGAGCAGAATTCTCAGTAGACCCCAGTTCTAAGCACGTACCCCTTACATCACAATGCCATTCATCAGGGCCAGTTACAAAGGATGGGATCTCCAAGAGAATTCCATCAGAGTAACCTGCCGTCTCACTTAAAAAAAATGTCTCCTGAGAGAAAATTCGTGCTCACCTGCTTCAGAGTACAAATCCACAAGGATGGTTCTTAGAAGCCTGGAAAGACTCTCTTGAGTTTCTTTCTTTTTGTCATTTTTTTCTTTTTGTTTTGATAAGTGAGTTCAATATTTATAGTACTTCCATAGCCATTTCTTTCAGGTGTGTGAAAGGGGCTGTTTGCCTGCCCATTGAGTGTGAATTATAGGGATGACATTTAATGGTTCAACTTCTTTTGCTCAGTTCCCTCAACAATTGAGAGATGAGTTGAAAGGGAGTGATATTGCATAGTAAACAGTAAATGCCTCACACAATGGGAACTCATCATTTTTATTTTATTTTATTTTTTAAACGTGAGGTTTGCAAAAATAGCATGTGGTCTATTGACATTATTCTAAATTGCACTGTTAGAAGAACATTAACTTTTTCATTTCACACTTTCTGATCCTTAAGCACCATTGCTGTATGGGGAAATCAGTCATTTTCTGATGATTCATGTGCAGATTTGTGCCAATCAGAATTGGCCATTATTATGCCAAGTCTCTTCTTGCAAGGAAGTTCATTGAGGGCATAGAGAAAGGAAAGCAAAAGTAGAATCATCCTCTGTAAATGCTCTGTGTAAATTCACAAACCATAAAGGTACAAGTAATTTCATAGTGCAATGGAAATCTATTTTGAATAGACTACATTATTATAAACCACAGATACTGGTACAGCTATCTTGGGAATCACTTCATAGGGACTTAATGACAAACCTGTGGGTACATTTGTCCTTTACAACTTTGCCTTGGGGCTATGGACACAAGAAAATAGTCAATAATATCTTTCTGTGATTAATTTCCTATGAAAATCATTCAGAATTTGGAATCACTGATTTTTATCACAGATTCTAGAGTAGCTGAAGTTATCAGAGATGTTCATTTGTCAGAGACCATTTATTTTAAGAAACAGCAATTCTTCCAGCATGATATTGAATCAGGAATGAGAATAACAGGAGGCAGGGACTCCACAAAAATGGGATGAGTGGTTGAGATATTAGAAGTGAGAAATGTTTGTATTGATTTTTGCATGAAAAGAGTCCGGTGTCTGTTTTATTCTCCCCTGCTTCTCAAGGTTCCCTTTCCTCAAGGTCTATGAAGTGTTGTTATGGATTTGTTGTTATTTATTTTATTTTACCTTATTTTATTCTGAAGTACATTATTGTTTTAAATCCTATCACCATAAAAATAAAAGAGGGACACAATTATTTTCCTTTGAACATTCTCTGCCTTTTCTCTCCTATTCAGAGAGCTTACTGTTGAATTTTTAAACACTAGCATTTTCATCTTCTTCAGCCCAACATAGTCATTTTGGGAAATCTGTGTCTATAGAGGTATTTTCTAGTGAGGTTTGATTTGATTACTGACCTTCTTTAACCGTAAAGGTACAAAAGAAAGTACTTCAAGCACCTAAGGGACTCTGCCAAGTAATGGCAAACAAAAGTTCAAGATGGGTCAGGTCCCACAAAGGAAATTAAATGTATTATTCTCACACAACAAGATTAGCAAATCATCCATAAACTCAGCCAGTCTTTTCTTCTTTTTATTCTAATGAGTTTAGTGTGCAATAATGATGGTGCAGGCTTCATCAGAATTCTGCCAGTGAAGGGGAATTTGCAAACTCCGTTTGCAAATGAGATGTGCACCATAAACCATAGTTATCCATCATAGAGAAGTAGCGTGTGCCTGATAAAAGGCTGTTTGGGCTGAGTCAATCAAATGAGCATTATTAGAGCTTGGTATTATACTGTCCTTTAGATGATGGAGAAGGAATGTAATACAGTTATGGAATGTGATTTTTTTTATGCCTCTGTCCCTTTTGGAAGACTAAACTCTATTCTAACATGAATATCTCAGAGTGACATTCATAATCTATGTTATGAAAAGAGACCTTCTCCAATTTCTCATCTGTCAAGAACAGTTAGAACTGTGTAGAGTTTTCATGATATAGCTAACACCATGAAGAAATGGTCCTCTAACTAAAATTACATCTCATACTTGTTGATTATTAATGAAAGGTAGACTGAGCACTTGTGTCGATTAAATGAAGACCAATGAAGATGATAACTTCTAATGTTCTTTGATCATGGTTAAAAATCATAATTATAACAATAAGATTTTGAGCTTACAGGTCATGTAGACACCATCTGATTTAGTGGATTTCTAACTTTTATTTAGTATTGGAGCCCATTTTTCAACCAAATATCCTATGGCATCAGGAAATACAAAATGATCAAGGTGTAGGAGTTTTTCTTTAGAAGAGGCAAGGGCTTTCTCACTCCTTCTTAGCTTTCCCCAGTTGCCCTCCTTGATGGACAACTCTGATATTTTGAAACATACTGATGTAACTCATTTTTCTAAAATTCACAGATTGAGAAAATAATAGTCAAAAACATTTGTAGATTTTAATAAGGCTGCAGCACTTACTAATTACAAAGCAAATATAAAGATCAAGACATCCTTACTTCTACACAGATGCTTTCCCTACTGTTCAGAGCTCCAACATCACCTTGCTCTACATCAGGGGTCAGAAAGTCAATGTCTGCAGGGGCCAGGCAGTCATCAGGGCATCAGGGGTAAAGCAGGTGGTAAACTGCAAAGCTCACACACCCACATGAAGAGAACAGCTGTCAGAGTTTCAGGGGATGCTTCACATGAGGACAACAGGGCCCAAGATTCTGTCACTTTCTTTTTCTTTTTTTTTTCTTTTTTTTTAGCAGAAGTTGAAAAATCAGAACTTCAGTGTAACAATTATAATAATTAAATACTTTAAGTGACTAGTAATAACTACTATACTGATGAAACAAAACACATTTACAAGCCAAATTCAGCCAACACCACTAGTCACTATAAATACTGATGTTGAGTTCAATATTATGATGTTGTTATAAGAAATATTAAAAACTCAAACACCCCTGTAATTAGATTCATTGGATGTGCCCAATAATTATTCTTATGAGCAATTAGTAACATGTCCTCATTAATTTTTTAAATAAATATTGAAGAGCCCCTAAGCACTAAGCCCTGCCATATAGAAAGGTCATATTCCCAGACCTTTGAGAACACATAATCTATTGAAGAGAGACAAGCATACAAGCGATATTTGCAAGAAGGTGAAATGAGCTAAAATAGAGGTGAAATTATGGTGTCGTGGGATTACCAACAACAGTAAAAAATATTTGCATAACTCTGCTCAATAAAGACTTTCCTTGGGGAGTCATGAAGAATGCATAGGAGTTTCCCAGACAGTTGAGAAAGGGGACATTCTAGACAGAAAGAACAACACACATATAAGAAAGGTGCAGAGGAAAAATCATGTCTTGATCAAGGAACTGCAAGTAATGAGGCATGGCTAGAGGGCATAGAGGATGGAGAGAGGGAAGAAGAGAGAGAGGCAGCTGGGCATGCAGACAAAAGCTAGTCAATGAAATATAAAATATATGCTAACAAGTTAGGACTTTATTGTGTAGCTGTTGAGATGATATTTAAAGATTGTAAATGGGGTGAAGTCATCCCATTTTTATTCTAGAATGATGATTCAGATGACATGTATGAATTGGAGATAGAGAAGGGAGAAAGAACCAGTTATTGAAATAGCTAAGGTTATCCTTGATGAGGGCTGCAAAGGTATTGAGATTGGAGAAACGAAGGAGATACATTTGAGGCAGTAGAGTTTATAGAATCTGGCTGCTGACTGGCTGAGAGGAAAAAGAAAGTATTAAGGATAACAGATGCCCAGGATTTCTGTCTCGAGAACCTGGACTGACAGTGACCCGTTTAACCAAGAGGGAGACTGAGTGAAGTGGTAGGTGCTGGCTGCAGCCTAGAAAGGCTGTGGAGTAGGGCTACCTGCACCAGGTCTGGAAGGGCTGTCAGAACAACTTGGTGTATCCAGTTCCTGGCCTGAGTAATTCACCTCTAAAATGAAGTGTTTCCCTAATTTCCTCTAGCACATTTCAAAAATAAACTAAAACATTATCTTGAAAATCCAGACATCTAAATTTGAGTGAAAAAGATACTAATCTTATTAGAAGTAGCCCACTCCTTGGAAGACTTCTATGCCAAGAATCTTAAAATCAGCTGGATTTTTTTTTTTTTAGCAAACACATTCTAGTGATAAAAACAAACAATAGTAAAGCCAGTAAATGCCTGCCAAACATGACCGGTGTATTTCTCAGCTGGTTTAATGAGCACTGACCTAGCAGGTCGAGACAAAAGCACACAAGAATCTCTTTTTCTCAATAATACAAATTTAACATATTTGGCATTTTATTTTGGATTTGAATATGGAATAGCTGACTTTAGTGTATAGCAGGAGGGAAAGGTTAAAAGATTTTTTTTCCTCCTGCTTTGGCCTAGAGTAATATTAAACCACATTCTCCTGTGATCTATTGTTTAGAAATCTAATTTTTTTCTTCTCAAGAATGTATTAGGAGTAATCATCTCAAAATATCACTGAAACCCTTCAGGTAGGCCGTTAAACTCAGTGGCAGAGTGACCTGAGAGAGAGAGCACTTGACTACCTATATTTTCAAATTAAAACAAATCCAAACCTCAAGTATGGTGAAAAGCAAATATAGTCATTCTGGTCAACAATTCAGCAATTGCAGACACGCAGTGGATCACTATATAATTCAAAAATCATGTGTCTCGGTGAGGTCTGTGGTTATTTTCTTTGCCAGATACTAATTTCTTTTAATTTACAAAAGCAATGCCTTTTTCATTTTTAACAGTCTAATGGGTGTGGGACATGCAAGGTGGAAACAAATGCAGGAGCTATTGAACATCCATAATAAGGGCATTATTAGGAAAATAAAAGGAGAGGGAAGAAAAAAATCAACCTGATAACTTTTAGTACAATCCCTGAATAGTAAATCCTTTTGAGAGAATTTACGGCTCTTGATAACTAGGAAGTGGCAGAACACTCCATTCAACATAAAAGTAATAGCAACTAATAATAATAATAATTTCCAATGAAAGCAGTGGTTACCACAGCCTCTGATTTAAAATGTAGGTTTTGGAACAGCAGGCATATTACCAGTGATATTCGATTTTCCAGAGGATTATCCATAAAGAATCCTGCAGCTGCACTTATTTACCTGTCTCTTCACAGCATCATTATGCAGACAGGGATACTGAGAAAAACACTGTAACAAAATTTAAGAGACTGCATAATTCTTTCTAAATACACCCACTTTATATATTCACATATATTGTGTGCTCTTCAAATGCAAATTTTAAGTGTTGTTTATCTGTTACTTCTCTGCTTGGGTCTCTGTGTGTAGTTTTTCCTTAAGGTAGTAATATATTCAGATGTTCAGTTTCCCTAACACAAGAACAGATTTTGAATATGTATGCTGGGGATTTTGCAATGAAATGAAAGGGCAAAAGAGACCCAGACAAACTGATGCTTTCCTTGGGAATTAGTTAGGATTCAGAGTAGCCCTCAAATAGTTATACCAAACTCTTGAATTTTTAACAAGTGGCCCCTGGTGTGGGACTCTAGCATTGCTGGTCTTTTGGGGGAAGGTAGCGTTCACAGATAGTAACTCTTGAATCTTCTAAATTTGAAGGACGGAGAAACCACAGCATGTAAACTCCTTACCAGTTTTTTAACTTCAAAAGCTATTTTGCCTGTACCTGGCAGGTCATTGTTCATTTTAACCTCGATTAATAAGGAAAGAAGACGATAAATGTACAGGATGTTTGAAATTCTGTATATGCTTATCCACAAGCTATGTGATCCTCCAGGTCCAAAATGCCAAGCAAACTGTGAACACTGATAGAAGTATCACCATCTTTCTTCTTTTCCTGGCTTCAATAACTCCATCAACTACTTCTCTAGATCATGTCAGATTTTTCATTGACTTTGGCCTTGTGGATTTTGACCCTTCCATATAAATGCATTGGAATTGCTTTACTCTTCTGCAGATAATCCTAACAAATACTTTTATAGGGCTTCATCATGTGAGTGTGACATTACCATTCTACTTTGTGTTTGGGTTATTTGTATTCATGTATCATTGGTATCATTGGTAATGTCATCTGGCATTCTCCTTCTAGCCACTACCTTTGGTATTGATGTTACTGTGACGATTTGCACATGAATGTCACAGAGTTATTTTGTGTGTGTCTGTGTATTGCTGCCATTGAGATGAAGAGAGTGATGGAACCAACTCACCAGACCCTCTGAGACTCCTGGTCCTCTTAGTGGTTCCTTTTGAGGCAAGTTGAGCAGAACCTTGTCTCCAAATTTGAATCTTGGATTTATATTAGATTCGGCATAATGCCCAGAGAGACATTTCAATTCAATTGATTGATTTTTACGCTACATTCTCAGGAGTACTCTTTGCCAGTTTTTATCCTCAGTCCTGTCTGAGCAGTTCTGAGAGAGTTATACTCTTCCACAGTAATATCCTCAGAGCAATTTTGAAACAATTCTCTTCTCCATATTCTTAGACATCAAAGACTTTAGTCCTCTTGTGAAAACACAACATTTATTACAGATAAAAGACATGAGGCACACCTTAGTCTGCCTAAGGGTTTCAAAAGAAGAAAATATGGCACCTTCATGATAAAGATAACCCCTATCTTAGTCGATAATACTCTCACTCTGCTAACCCTTTGATATTGTTATCAAACAATATCTTCAACAAGTAGCCAGTGCTAAAGATAGTGAGGTATCAGCAAGGTGTAAGATAGCTTTTGCCTTCAGTAACTCTTCAGCATTGTTGGGAAGACGGTATAAAATTTAAAATATTTCTGTAAATAAAGGTCAGCATGTGTTAAGTACCCACAGTGCAGTGGCAGATGACAGTTACTATACAGGTTGAGAAACATGGGACAGAAGTGCGACTGACCTTGGTAACTGGAACCGGCTTCACAGAGGGAGATGCTACTCTCTTGGATACCCAAGGATAGGCTGCCTCAACTTTACCAGAATGGAAATGTGTTAGTCTGTTCTCGAATTGCTATAAAGCAACACCTGAGACTGGGTAATTTATAAAGTAAAGAGATTTAATAGGCTCACAGTTCTACAGGCTGTTCAGGAAGCATGATGGCATCAGCTCAGCTTCTGGGGAGGCCTCGGGAAGTTCACAATCATGGTGGAAGGCGAAGGGGGAGCAGGCACCTCACACAACCAGAGAAGCAGCGAGAGAGAGAGCAGGGAGGTGCCACACTCTTTTAAACAAGGAGATCTCATGAGAACTCACTCACTATTGAGAGGATAGTACCAGGGGGATTGCACTGAACCATTCATGAGAAATCCACCCCCATGATCCAATCAGCTCTCACAAGGCTCCAACTCCAACAATGGGGATTACATTCCAACATGAGATTTGGTGGGGACACAGAACCAAGCCATATCAGAAGAGTATTGGAGTCTGGAGAATGGTGAGATATTCTAGTCTAGGGGTCCACAATCCCAGGGGCACAAACTGGTACTGGTCTGTGGCCTGTTAGGAACTGGGCCACACAGCAGGAGGGGAGTGGCAGGTGAGTATTTCTGCCTGAGCTCCACCTCCTGTCAGATCAGCAGAGGCATTAGAGTCTCATAGGAAAATGAACCCTATTGTGAACTGCACATGCGAGGGATCAAAGTTGCGTGCTCCTTATGAGAATCTAATTCCTGACAATATGAGGTGAAGCAGTTTCATCCCAAAAACATCCCCTGGCCCCTCCATGGAAAATTTGTCTTCCACGAATCTGGTCTCTCATGCCAAAAAGGTCAGAGACCGCTGCTCTAGTCCAACCTTGAAGATAGAATAATGTTTGTTTGGTGAATAGAACATACATTATGTTATTGGAGTAGAATGTTTATGAAAGGAAATAGTGGTAGATAAATTTATAGAGAGTTTTTAATTACTGGCTAAGCACTTTGAATTTTTTCAGGGAAATGAGTGTCGTTGGAGACGTTTAAAGACTTTTGAGAAGGGAAGTTTTCTAAGGTTTATCTGCCCAGAACTGACTGAAATGGTTAGGTAGGTGGGTGGTGGTGGAAGAGGGAGAGACAGATGGAAAAACACACTTTATTAGAGATTTACAAGTGAGACCCAAGTGCTCAGTTCAGTCTGGTAGCAGTAGAATTGAGCAGACATAATCTATATACAGTTTTTACTTAGTGGAGACCCAGGTCATTCTGAATGGAGTTAGTAACTCTTTGTGCTTTTACCTTCCCAGCTAATGGCCATACCTTTCACCCTATTTGTCCCCAATGGCTTGCCAAATGTATTAAAATGCATTTGGGAAATAGTTTCATGGGATGTAAGGTGAAGAAATTAACATTTGCTAGTTTCCTTCCTTAGAATAATAGTCTTAATATTAGAGCTTGTATTAGTTCATTCTCATGCTGCTGATAAAGACATACCCAAGACTGGGCAATTTACAAAAGAAAGAAATGTAATGGACTTACAGTTCCACCTGTCTGGGAAAGCCTCACAATCATGCCAGAAGGCAAGGAGGAGCAAGTCACACCTTACATGGATGGCAACAGGCAAAAAAAGAGAGCCTGTGCCAGGAAGCTCTCCCTCATAAAACCATCAGATTTTGTGAGAATTATTCACTATCACGAGAACAGCACAGGAAAGACCTGCTCCCATAATTCAATTACCTCCCACTGTGTCCCTCCCACAACACGTGGGAATTCAAGATGAGATTTGGGTGGAGACATAGAGAAAAACCATATCAGAGCCCTTTGCAAATCAGACAAAACTATGGAATCTCCCTTGGGGGAAAAAAAAATACACTTATAGACAAGATTGTGAATACAGTTTCAGGGATTTGCAGATACCCTGAAATATGCATAGATGCAAACATGGTCCTTAGAGCAATGTTTGGTCCTTAATGATTTAGTGTAGGTGAATTCTGAGTTGCAGTTACAGTAAATTCAGGTAGAAGTGATAACACTATAGCATTTGCTCATTCTGAGGAAAGGGAGATACCAATGAAAAGATGACACTTGGACTGGCAAAACTTTAAAGGAAGACCAGTTGGGAGTGAGGTTTTCTTTCCACTTAGTGACTTATTTGTCACTCTTGTACTTTGATGTGGTTTGGGAGTGTCCCCACCCAAATCTTACCTTTAATTGTAGGCTCCATAATTCCCATGTTTCATGGGAGGGACACAGTGGGAGGTAATTAAGTGGGTCTTTTCTTGTGCTGTCCTCATGATAGTCAATAAGTCTCACAAGATCTGATGGTTTTATAAAGGGCAGTTCCCCTGCACATGCGCTCTTGCCTGCCACCATGTAAGACATCCCTTTGCTCCTCCTTCATCTTCTGCCATGATTGTGAGGCCTCCACAGCAATGTGTAACTTTGAGTCCATTCAACCTCTTTTCTTTACAAATTACCCAGTCTTGGGTATGTCTTTATTAGCAGCATGAGAATAGACTAATACATACTCTGATATTAATCAAGTAATAATTTAACTGAAGGGTTAGTTTACAATTGGGAAAATAAACTATTATGGAAGATAGAATAATTTCAGAAATAAGCCTGTCTCAAATAGAGACTTAAATGTAATGAAACTGCCTTTGGTCCATGTAATTTTCCTAAGTGATATTTCAGGAGTGTTCGCCAACAGCCACTTCATTTCATTATTTTTATGGTAACATAGGCAGGAAGTAACCAAGATTTGATTAAACTTGCTTATATGAATGGAAGAGAGGCTGAAAAGTTGGTCAGGGAATAATTGCTGCTTTCATTAATAATTTAGTTGGATGGCTCCTTGATTCACACCTTTCTAGCTTATTCATCAAATGCTTATTGAGCATCTACTATGTACCAGACTTTGACCCATAGACAAGGTAACCATCCATGTGGTTTGTTCTGGGAAGGTCCAGACTAATGGCTATTAATTCTATGCAATTATTCTTAGTATCATTTTTATTCTCAAAATTGTCCTGTTTTGAACAATAAATTATGTGGTTGTTCTAGCTTTAGGCTATTTGGAGAAATGTTATCTCTGGGAAAAGCTGTTTGGCCTGTCCAAACATTTTTTACTAAACAGTCCAAACTGCATATGATTACCTGTAGTATTTGGAGTATAATACAAGCCTCAGGAAGATAGAACCTCATCCATTTTGTTCACCAATATGTCTCCTGGGCCTACTTATTGTTCAAATGTAGTAGATACTCAATAAATACATTTTATAAACGGATGAACCATGTAAAACACTTCACTGTTGGATAAAATGGCTACCACTATAGTTATCCAAGGGACTAAGAATGGACTATGCTCTGCAGGTCAAGCTTAACATGAAGAAAATTAACCCCCCAAAATCCAAAAGTTTATTAATAATTCAAGAAAATTCTTTTATTATCTGATTGTATTTTAGAAATATGATTTGAATGTTTTATTTTGTTCTTGAAGTCAATTTCTTAAGTAAATGTAAAGATGTTAAAATGTTTGCCTTGGTTATTAAAGCTTAGGTTACCAGCTATTGTTGAAATAGCCATGTAGAACATTAGAATTTCACTGTGGGCATGTTGTGAGGCGGGGATTAAATATCCATAACTAAGCAAATTAGTGAGCACCAGACCCAAAGTACGTCTTTCCTCCCTCCCTTCTTTCCATTTGCCAGGATGTTACGGTATATAGATATTATATTTTGTGGAGATGACCTAGGGTATATGAGCCGTATTCTTATTCTACACAGAATTCCATCAAGCTTGGTTATCTTGTTTCCCAGCCTCCAGAAGATTAGAAACAGAAAGTTAGAAAGAAAGCTGTCAGAGTCAAACAGATTTATGGTAATGGGAGAGATTACACAACCACAAAAAGGAGGCACGGGATTCAAAAAGCATCATTTCTGAGGCCATTTGGGAAAGAGATAAAGAGCCTTGCAAGCCCAGTAGCCCAGAAAGCCTCACCGTGTTAAACCAGCTCACAGCAGTTGTCAGTAATGATGGCCTCAGGCAATCAGAAAAGGTTAAAGTAGGTTTATTGTGCTCTGTTCAATAAGAGGACATAGTTAATAATCCATTTCAGTGGAACTGGTGTTTTATTTAAGCTCTTTTGGTTGCAAGTAATAGGAAGACCAAAATACATCCTAAGAGAAGTGTGTGTGCATGTGTGTGTGTGTGTACCTAAGGACTACAAATTGCAAGTAAAAAGGTATAAGTGGTCAAGAACTGAGTCAGCCCGTAGGGCTGGATGCTGATTTTGTAGGTCCCTGGTGTCTTAGTTTACATATCTCTGTTTCTTTCTGAGTCTGATTCCTTGTTGCAGCTAGGCATTACCTCTTTGGGCTCTTCTCTCTAGGCCTCTTTTTAGTTTGAACTTCTGCTTCTATCTTCTCTCTGGGTGATTCTGATAAAATTCCAAGAGAGAGAATGTAATATTTCCAGCTCATCTGTTCATGCTGGCAATGTCACGGCTTGTTGATTATCCTGTGTTTTACCTGCTCTGAATCAGTCCTTTCCCTGCCCCAGTTTGCAGATACAGGGAGCGAGTAGCTTTGGTTATCTGGCCTGATTCTGATAATCTACTAAGCAGAAGCTGCAGACAAGCTGTTTTCATAAGGACTCAACTAAAGGCATTTCAGATACATAAACAAATCCAAAAATAGATCAATGTTTTAAAGTTTTGAGATTTAGCTCAGTGAAGTTCAGTTACCTGAAAAATTTGCTTTAGGTAGAAATACATTCCATTATCATTCTCCAAATAAAACCCTACTCTCTATACATTTCACATGAATTCAGAGTTCTAATAAAATATTAATAACTTTATTATGCATTATGTGTCTTTTTCCCCAAAATTATTCTGAAAGAACTTCTGTGTTCTTACTATCCTATGTTACGCACCCATAAGCACATTTCCTTGATATCGTCCTTGATATTGGAGGAGTAGATGTAATTGATCCATGGCCTCTACCATTTCCTCCTCTTCTCCTTATTCCCTGCCCAGACTTAGCCAAACAGTTGAAGATGCTTTTACATATGGAGAAGAGCATCACTGTTCCAACAATGGGTGAATGTGCGCTGCCATTGTTGCCAATACTGAGTTTTGCAATAAGTGCTCAGAACAGTGGTTCATGTAACAACATAGTACTTGCAGGCAATTATACTAGTGGTCCAGTACAATGAGGCTTAGCACATGTGTCACCCATTTACACACTTGGTTAAAGATATAGAATGAACTAAATAAATGTAGGTCAGAAATCTGTTTTCAACAAAGAACCAGGAACAGAATGGCAATTCTTTTTTACCTCAAGAGTGAAGACTAGGCGGGACACACTTATAAAACGTTAGTACAACTTGTACAGAGATCCTGATTGAGGCTGCCAATTTAAGACATCTCAGGTAATTTTAATGACAAGACTAGATATAAAAACAGAACTAACATTTTGAAATAAACAACAACGGTGGCCCAATTTTGGGTCCAGCACTGGGCGTGCATGTGCACAGCAAATGTGCATGCGTTGGTGTGCATGTGTGCATAGGCACAGGCCACCCTCTCCTTGTCACAGTCACGCACCACCTCCCCTCTATCAGCAAAACATATAACTACCCCAAAATAAAAGAGCAGCTAAGCTTTTGTAGAACATGACATATTATATCAGCATAGATTTCAGTATTTCAAATTATTCCCTGGAATTAATTCACTAAATAGCCCAGGCAGTCAAAGCACAGATCCATTAGGCTCAGTAGAACACATTCTTTAAATGTTAGTACCATACAATGAATATTTGATAAGTACATCATTAATAAACCTTGGAGTGACATAATTGATATGTGGATGTTTAATGACAATTCCAAATGATGTAGCACATGGCATCTACTCGTCCCTCAATCATCACGCAGGTTGCTCCTGTACCATGCGATGGGCACAATTGGAAAGGCAAAGTCTGATCTTCATTAGTGGCTACCCATAAAAGGTTTTCATTACAAGATAAATGATTATAACCTGGCTTTATTAATTAAGCATGCATTTCTGCAGACCAAAGTAATTGAATAAAATGGCCAGTAGCTTTAAACTACACAAAATCTTAATGTCTCAAGAATAGATTCTACCTTCAGTCTGTGCCTTTAACCCTCTATTATTTGAGAATATATGGCAACTGAATTTAAAGTGCTGCCAAATACTGACTTAAATTTCACGTATAAGATTTGTTTTCCTCTAACATCTTGCTCTGTGACTGTCATGATAAAAGGATTTGTCTTTCCTCTCATCTGATAACCTCAAATTCATCCTGCCCCTATTCTCAGCCTTGAGGAACATAACCCCAGAATATGTACAGGTTAACTGTAGAAGCATTGGTGCTTGCAGAAATGAAATGACTTGTTGCATCCTGAAAGAGAATTAGTGGCTGAAGAACAGGTCACTAGAAATCCTTTATTCAGTTGTCACTGAATCACACCTAGGAAATGAACTAATCATCCATGCTCAAGTCCTTCTTTATTTTGGGGTCAAGAATGATGCTTCAAACATGATATATCCATGTGACAATTCCCTTTCTATCTCTGACTGCTTCAGTGAGAAAAATACGACTTCTTAGAATATCAGTTTTAAAGTAAAAAAATACATACACCAGGGAAGACATTTTTTACTATAATATTTTTACATGTACAGTATTTTGGAACAAAAGAGCTCTAAAACAAATGCACTAAATTTTGCAAAATAATTATGTTTCTGATTGCTTGATACATAGGAGCTGGTGAAAGCAAAGATTAAAATTCATTTTTACTCAGTGAGAACACACATGACTTAGTGCCCACAAAAAAAATCCCTCAGGATAACTTTTTCAAGTAGAGCAAAATGTATATGTATGATATGTTCTACCATGAAGTATCTACAACTAATTTTATAAGATCAGAGAATATTCTGCCACTGAGACAACTTTTTCTCCCCAATTCTGCTTTGAACTACTTTTTTTTGTATAATCACTACCAGAAATAATTACATTGTTAAATTAATTCCACTCCTATTGACTGTGGTCACTAAAGAGTCCATCCGCTCACTGTATTAACATAAAATAGGAAGCTTGACCCTCACCTTGTCGAAAATACTTTTATTTTAGTGTTTTACTTGAATTTATTGGTAATTACCTTTATCCTTTATGAGTATGCTCTTGATTCTTTTGCATGCCTTTCAGTGGAAGCATTAACAAACATTTAGCTTGGAAAGTGATATTTTAATTTCATTTCTAACATTTTTAAGGACCTTGACACTAACTCCCACCATAATATTTTCAATCCCATGAAGAACGAAACATTGCCATAGTTTATTGTCTACATTTCCATTGTAATGGCCACGTGGCTGTTATTAGAGTAGCATGGCATACAACTTCTGTATGAACTAAGAATACCGCTACACTATTCAAATGATTCATTTTGCATTAGTGCAATTGTTTCCAAGTGTGTTTCATCATGTTTTATTCATCCTAGTTTCTTCTTGTTGTAGCATTAATCCTTAAACTATATATTATGAATGTAATGTATATAGTAAAGTTAAAAATTACTTTTATGAAGTTATTAAGTGTTGCCATAATTCTTATGTTTATTTTAATCATTTTAAACCTAAGATTACTAGCACAGATTTAGAGATAATTCTGATTTAATTTTATTTATTTATTTGTTTTATTTTCAAATATGAGAACCTTCATCATCATGTTTCAATAAGTCTCCTGAAATAATAAATTCAAAGAGAATTTATTTTCTCTTATTTCAGCTGAACTCTCTTTGCTACAGGTCTTTTATTTACATCATCTATTTTTCATCCCTGATTATTCAGAATCACCAGAGAACTGTCTTACTTCTGAACCATGAGGTTGTTATTCAAGACCTACTACTATGCTGAAGAATTCTTCTCTCTTCTTTGTCCCAACCAGATCCAACTCTGTCACTCACCAGCTTCTTGACCTGGAACAATGGTTTCTGCATGTGTAACATAGGAAAGCTTGTTGAGGACTCCATGATCCTCAGAGAATCAAATTTGGCCAGTGGCCTCTAATGCCATGTGTTATGGCAAGACTCAGGTACAAGTCAAAATCTTTAGAGGGGCAGTTAAGGCAGTTAAGCATGGCCTGGTTGGAATTCCAGTTTCTCTACTTAGTAGCACTGTGATCCTAGGCAACTTATTTAATTTCTATGTGCCAGTGTTTCCTCAACTGTAAAATGGGGTTATTAGTTATTATTCCATAGATTTTGTTATAAAAACCAAATATAGCAAGTACTGTATATCTGAGGTGCTAAAAACAGTGCTTGGTGCATGATAAGCATTCAATGAATGTTAGCAAAGGATTAAATGTCCCTAAGGAATAAAAAGATTATGACACTCTCCATCCCTACCCTACCTCTGTATGTAAGTCAAAATCAAAATTCTGATATTGCCATATGGTGACTTTTGGAAGCTTTAGTTGAAATATGAAACAAACAAACAAACAAACAAACAAAGGCTAACTTTTGGTTTTCCTGCCTTAGCTTTGCTGGTGCTCTAAGCCAGAACATCCTGTAGTATGTGCTGCATTGTATCACGATATTAAGGAGAACTATCACTCCCTTCCTGGTCCTCTGTTGAAAACAGATTTTGGTTTTATATTTATTTAAATATAGGTGTCCATTTATGAAAATAATATTTATCTAAGGATGAAACTTCAAATATTTCTGGAAGTCTTATCCTTATGAATCAAGTTTCCATTTTACACTAATTATTATTGCTATTGTTACTACTGTAATTGTAGTTTCAAGTAATAAATAGATATTATATTGCATTTGTCATCATATCACACAAACACGTATCCAGGTATATATTAATGAAATTCCCTCTTGCTTTCCTGAGTGCCTTGTTTTCTAGAGTAGTAATGATGGAAAGTAGCCTCTTTTCTGGCACACATTTAAGATATAGTAAAGGTTATTCAAATGTCAGATATTTTAATGATAACTTTGTCAGTGTACCAATTTTATTATATGTTAGGTAACATGTTTATACAATATAGTTTAAATATATCTAATGATATTAAGGTTTAAAACATAAATTTGACCTTCATATTTTATTTTTGGTAGGCCCAATGTATGACATGATTTTAAACCTATCCTTCTTTGAAGATATAAATATTTGGGCAAGTAAGAGGATATGGATGACAAATTGCTTAAAGCTAATGATGGTGTTTTGAATTACACATAGAATACCTGTGGAGAGACCCTAACTTGACTCAGGAGCTATCTGGTCTGACCCCTTATTTTGTAGCTAAGCCACTTCAAAAAATGTAAGTAATCGGCCACAAATCGCAAAGCTGGAAACGGAATTCCCTGTTTTTTGACAGCAAGTCTGAGGTCTTTCCAGTGTAAAGCACTGCTTCCCAAGGTACTATTTATCTAGGATTTTCATTTTTTGTACTTTTTTTTTTAAAAAAAAATAGGATTTCCACTCTGATTTGTATTGAAGTGAATAGAATCCCTATTATACTTCACTTTATGGAAATGCAACACATGAAGAGCTTTTTGTACAAGCTTTTCATTTCTGGTTCTCTTTGTCACAAAAGGCTCTTCACTTTTGTAGCTGAAATCATTTGTAATTATGAATTGTGCTTTTAAAAAATTCATCAATGAAATCTTCGATTTCGAAATGAGGTGCCAGAAGAAAGGCAGAAGTAGGATGAGTGGAATTTAATGCAATATGATAGAGAAATAGAGAAATAACAAAGGAGAGGCATCTCACCTAGAGCAGTGTCTCACAAAGCAGTAGGAAAATGAAGATAATGCATTTGGTCATGTTTTGGAGTTTGTTATTCAGTGTTATTTGAGGTAGGAGTACACAGAAAATATCTTTATGTCACATATTAAGTATTTTTCATATATCAAATATATCTACTATACAAGATTTAGAGATAATGGGCACAGGGGGGTCACCAACATAGTGATGGAAGACACACATTTTTAAATACTTAGCTGTATTTAATTATTTTTTATTTTGTTGTCTTTAATTCTGACCTGCTATATGGGGTTTTATGTCAGTATCATAAATGTGCAAATATCTGTTAATAACATCCGTAAGGTATATGTTAGTAAACAGCCAAAGAAAGAGGACTGAATTAAGTATATGCTTAAGATGGTGAGAGTGAGAAGAAATCCACAAATATTTTAAAATGTGGATTTCAATAAATGTACTTCCTTACACAATACCTGCAATTAATTACAACTAACATGACCTATTTCAGCAACTAACAGGTACATATGATCATATGCACTTGTTTAATATTACACTATCACTCAAATTCCCATTGACTTGGGAAATCCAAGTTATCCTCTCAAAGATCTAGCCCACCCCTGAGAGTCTCAACTAGTTAAAACAAACAAACAAACAAACAACAAACAGAAAGAACTCAGAGCAAAGTGGGTCTGTCCTGGCTCCAAAAGCTAATCTCTGAGAGTGCTGGAGTCTGATCTGTTCACTTCAACTACAGTCATGGGTGCAGCCACATGGTTTCACTGACTGAGACAAGCCCAGCATTGGCACACAGAAACCTATCCCTGATGTCCTTAGCGGTCCACATTTTGATCAAACCTTGGTACTCTCCACAGCAAGTCCCAGGGTTTTATTCTGCTTCATATCTCATGTTAGCAGAGACCCTAGTCCCAGTCACATGGCTGCAGGGGCTGCTCCTGGGGCACCTCAACCACCAGCCTGGTCCTGACAGCAGTTTCTCCCATGATCCTTCAGCCTTTTGATTGAGCCAGGGTCACTGACCTCGTGTCTTTCATATACATTATTTCAGGAGACTCATTGTCCCCTCCTGACTGTGTTTCTTAGGGGTACCGGGTGCACTACTCTATGTCATTCAATCTTAAGCAGCAGAGGTTGGATTTCCTTCTTTACACAGCTATTAGGTTTTGTTATCAAAACATAACTTTCTTATCCCTTCTGAGCACTTTGAAAATCAGAGAAACAGAGAATGCTTATGAGTTCCTCTCTTACACCCTTTTTCTTTTTCTTCCCCCATCCTACTCCCAACAAGGGGTTTCTTTTGACCCAAATTTGTGTAATTTAAGAATACAGCACCACAGATTCATTCGGAATAAAGAATATGTGCTTCGATGCAACAGCCTGACTATATTCCTTATCTAGAAGATGCTAGCATAAAAGTCTGTATTACCTCTACTTAATATTTAATATTTGCTGTAACAGCCATTGTGCTACATACGGTTTTTAAAAATTCTCTAAGAAATAACAAAAAAAAACTCCTTTAGAGTTAGATTAGCCTAGTCAACTCTTATTTTGAAAGTGAGGAGAGTTAAAAAATAAAACATTGAATTGTCTTTTATTATTGGTTTTGACTAGAATAGTTATGTTGCTTGAGTCTTAAACATGGAAAGGGGAAGCTCAAACCTAACAATGTCTATACTGGGCCATGTGATTTGCACACCAACGAACGTGCTTTAAACTCTTAGCCCTGAAGCAGCCCATAAATTAGTTCTTTTTTTTGCCCTGTGGGTATGAAAGGTTCATAACATCAAAACCTTATGCCACCTTTTCTACCCACAAAATTCTCTGATAACTCTCACATTATCAACTTACCCTTCATACTAGATCGTTGTCGTTTCTTTAGAATTTTTTTAACTTTTATTTTAGGTTCAGGGGTATATGTACAGGTTTGTCATATAAGTGAACTTGTTTCGTGTGGGTTTGTTGTACAGATTATTTTGTCACCCAGGAACTAAGTCTAGTACCCAACAGTTACTTTTTTCTGATCCTCTTCCTCCTCCCACCTTCCACCCTCAAGTAGGTACCAGTGTCTGTTGTTTCCCTCTTTGTGTCCATATGTTCTCATCATTTAGCTCCCATTTGTAAGTAAAAACATGCAGTATTCTTTTTTTTTGTTTGTTTGTTTGTTTTGAGACAAAGTCTCACTCTGTTGCCCAGGCTGGAGTGTAGTGGCCCGAACTCAGCTCACTGCAAGCTCCACCTCCCGGGTTCACATCATTCTCCTGCTTCAGCCTCCCAAGCAGCTGGGACTACGGGTGCCCACCACCACGCCCGGCTAATTTTTTTGTATTTTTTAGTAGAGATGGGGTTTCACCGTGTTAGCCAGGATTGTCTCGATCTCCTGATGTGATCCGCCCATCTCGGCCTCCCAAAGTGCTGGGATTATAGGCATGAGCCACTTCGCCTGTCCCAGTATTTGGTTTCCTCTTCCTGCATTAGTTTGTTAAGGATGACGGCCTCTAGCTCCATCCATGTTCCTGCAAAAGACATGATCTCATTCTTCTTTATGGCTGCATAATATTCATATATATATATGTGTGTGTGTGTGTGTGTGTGTATGTGTATATATGTATATATGTGTGTGTGTGTGTGTGTATTTGTGTATATATACCACATTTTCTTTAGCCTACCATTGATGGACATTTAGGTCGATTCCATGTCTTTACAATTGTGAATAGTGCTGCAATGAACTTATGTGTGTATGTGTCTTTATGGTAGAACTTACTGTAATTCTTTTACCTTATAAACTTTTAATTTTTTTAACTCTTTGACTGTTTATAATAATACTTAGATTAAAGCACAAACACATTGTACAAAAGTATTTTTATTCCTTTGGATCTTTGTTCTATGAGCTTTTCTCTATTTTAAAAACTTTGTATTCCTTCATTTTTGTTTTTTTTCTAGAAGAAGACACAAACACACACATTAGGCTAGGCCTACTCAAGGTCAGAGTCATTCATGCCCCTGTCTTTCACCTTCATATCTCTCCCCATTGGAAGGTCTTCAGGGTCAACAGCGGTCATGGAGCTGTCCTCTCCTGAGATAATAATATTACTTCTTTGGGAATACCTCCTGAAGGACTTACCTGAGGCTGTTTTCCAGTTAACTTTTCTTTTCTTTTTTTTTTTTTTTTTTTTTTTTTTTTTTTTTAACAAGTAGAAGGCGTGCACTCTAAAATAATGACAAAAGATATAATATAGTAAATACATAAACAAGTAATATAGTCATTTACTATCATTATCAAGTATTACATATTATACATAATTGTATGTGCTAGATTTTACATGACTGGCAGCACAATAGGTTTGTTTGCAACAGCATCACCACAAACACATGAGTAATACATTGTGCTATGACATTATGACAGCTACAACCTCACTAGGCCATAGGAATTTTTCAGTTCCACTATAACCTTGTGGGACCACTGTTGCATACGTCTGTGATTAGCTGAAATGTCATTATGCAAAGCATAGCTCAGGACTCAGCCTTGGACCTCTTCTCTACAAAGATTTATTATTGGTGATCTCCTCCAGTCTTGTGGCTTTACATATGTTTAAGATACTCTGATTTTTATCTCCAGCTCAGACCTCTCCCTCAAACTACTGTATTTTTTTCAACTGTGCACTGGAAAGTCTAACTGACACATCAAATGAAACCTGTCCAAAACCCAACACTTATCTTCTTTCCTGGAACTGCTCCTCCTGCGACCTTCTCTGAGTTAGAGGAAACCCAATCCTTTCAATTGTTTCGGCCACAACTTTGGTACCATTCTTGACTCTTCTCTTTTTTTCACACCCTACATCTAATCCATTAGTAAATCCTTTGGCCACATCTTCAATTTATATCCAGAATTCAACTACTTGTCAGGATTTGTCCCACCAAGGCAGGAAATTATTGCCATAAGTACAGTAAGAGATGATGGTGTACTTACGGCAATAACCTCATATGTTGTCTCTTGGCTTCTACCTTTGGCCCACTACATCATACACAGCAGAGCGGACAGGGTCACCCTGTGAACCTTTATGCAAAGTCCCATCATTTCCTGGTTCAGAACCCTCCAATGACTTCCCACATCAGTCAAAATAAACATCAAAGTCCTTCCAATGCCCTGAAGAAGTCATACAATCTATGCCCCCATTTTATCTCCCAGCCCACATCCTGTAATTCTCATCCTAGCTCATTCTGCTCATTTCACTGCCTCATTTCAGCCCCAGGACTAGGTACTTACTCTCTTTTTGCCCATAACGCTGCTTCCCCTCCTATTGCCTCACAGTGCAATATGCAACCTCTTGTAAGTCTTTGCTCAACTGTCACTTTCTCTGTGAGGCTGTCCCTGAGTTCCCTTTTCAAAACTATAATCCTCTCCCAGATACAATCTCTACCTTCCTTCCCTGATTTTTCTCCACAGGACTCACTACCATCACATACACCGTCTGTTTGTTTATGTATTATTACTCCTTGCCTACTTCCCTACACTAAAATGTAAGCTCCATGACATAGGGATTTGTGTCAGTTTTGTTACTTGCTCCAGCCCAGGTGCCTGGAACAGTTGCTGGCACAGAGTGAGTACTCTGAATTATGTATTGAATGAACGAATGAATGAATTACAGAAATGTCCTCTCCAATTTCTCCTGGCCATTTCTGACAGTTCCTAACTGTAGCCCTGCAGAAGGCCCTGGGCTGCTTTTTCTTCTCTGCTGCCTGATAGTGGATCCATAGATTCTCAGGAAACCCAGGCCTGTCCACTGAGATGGCTGCCATGTTCTTTTATATGCTCAGCGTGCAGTAATTGTAGGCATAGCGTACTCACAGTAATAGCTGCATTTACTGGGTGTTAACTGTGTCCTAAGTGCTACATTAGGCTTTATATATATAATCTGTTTTAATTTGAGCCTCACAACCCAGGAATAAAAGTAGCAAGGTTTGGTTTCTTGCTCGTGTGATCCTTTCATATTTTTTATTGTGACTTCATGAGTACCATATTATCGAGTAGCTTCCAGTTAAGCCACAGTGGCCTTTTCCTGCTGACTTTTTGAACTCTACCCTTCTCGACTGCACTGGACACCTCTCTGGAGTAGGTGATTGGGAACAATAAGACCAGAGATGAGGAGTCTAGAAGGATCATTTGGTCATGTTGGTTGATGCTGTGTTTAGGGACGTAACCATAATAATTGTAGGTATGTATTAAGCACATACTAAGAGTTAGGGGCTGTGCTAAGAACTGTATTATTTAATTATCTTTTTTATCTTTAATTTAATTATCTTATATTTAAATGCTATTCCTATCTCAGTGAAGGAAGTGAGGCTTAAGAAGGTAAAACAATTGGCTGAAGGGCGTACAACTGACTAGTAAGTACTGGTTTTAGGATTTAGACCCTGGTCATTCAAACTCAGAGCCTTTGATCATAAGCACCATGGTCTTAGGTGGAAGTAACTGCGGGAGGATTAATTGGACTGGCATTTTTCAAATGCACACTCTGTTCCAGTCACTGTACTAGGTGCTAAGGATATAACAAAAACAGAGGAAGGACAGATTCTTTTCTCATTAAGCCTGCTGTCTAGACCAGCTGGACAATATTCATTATGTAATCATAAGTAAAGATATAAACATTGATCACCTACATTTTTAAGTGTTTTAATATCTATAAATATGAGTCATCAGAAGCCTTGGGCATCTAGTTTTGGAAGAGTGCCTTACAATCCTTCAGCATTATAGTCTTTATAGCGTCTCTTTACAAAAGCCAATCAGGCTTGTGTGGTGGGTCATCTTCAGCACTCATACCTTTAATTTCTGTTACATGATTAACATTTCATTGGTAACTTTGTATTTTTATGTGCATGTGTTTGGCTTGCTTCACCATACTGTATTATCAGCCTATTGAGTGCAAGGATGTTCTATTTATTTCCGTACTCCCCTAAGATTGTTAGTTCTTTTATCTTCAAATAGAATGTTCTCAGTATATGCTTACTAAATTCATCCTAGTTCAGGAAATACTTTCTTATATATACTCCTTTTGAATGGGAAGATGAAAGTATCAGTGGGTAATTTATCAAAAGCCGTGTAGCTGGGGGTGGAATTAGAACACCCAAACATCAGTGCTTAGGTTATAAAGTATGTGGTTTAGTTCCCTGCATCCTTAAGAAATATATTCAGATGTCAGCAGTAGATAAATGTTCATAGAATAGGTATATCTAAGCTCTCTGTATAAAGAGCTGTGTTTTAGAAAATTAGGCAAGCATATTCATTAGGTACTAAGGATTGGTGACTTGCCCATCAGATCTGCAGTGAGGATAGGGAGCAATGCAAAGTGGTGATTTTAAAATTTGCAATTATCTACTTTACACATTCAACAGGTGAAAGTGCAGATTCCCCAGCATCACCCGGTGCTCAGAGCTGTACTGGCAAGGCAGCTGGTACTACTTGTTATGTTTTGTTGTTTTTTTTTTTTTTCTCCCCCATGGGAAATTTCATTTATTATACTTACATTTGCCATGTAAAGCGACTTTTTCCAGGAGCAACAGAAAACCTGCCTGTGCCATAGCTGACATTTTTGGAGAGAACCATGGTAGAAGGAGAGTAATATCTGTACTGGTATCTCTCCTTCCTTCGTCAGTTCGGGTAGATATATAGAAATAGGTAGTTTTTTTAAAGAGGCCAAACCAAAGATATTTGGTCTGAGCATTAATTTGTCAACAAGGTTATTATTCTTTAGGGCTAGGGGAAACAATTGTCCCAGTTTTCCTAGGACAGAGAGGTGTTCTGGGACTGCCAGAGCTCTAAATTAACTACAGAAGTGATGGGTATGTCAGAAAAAGCTGGTCATGCTATTCAGGTAGCTCTTCTAAACTTTTAATAACTTCATTCTACTCATTAGGAGGGACCACCTGCCTAGTAAAGTACTAGAACTTGCTAAATATTTAGAATTAATCTGCCTTTGAGGGGCAATGTGTTCTCCAAAAGTTGGTGATGAGGTGGGGATTAACAAATATTGGGGCACTGGCATAAGTAACTCTCAGCCAAATAATACATATTTATCTGTTGCTGAGTTTTTTTCTCCCCGTTTCTCTTGGGTAAATTTCCCCTTCAGGCATCAGAGCTGAAAGAACAGTGTCACAGCAAGTGTGCTCAGCTCACCATGGACCTTTATTTCCTGAGTCTCACAGTTATTATAGGCACAATAGCCACTTCATGCCATTGAATGCCTAAAGTTTTGTGGAGACGCCCTCAGGGACTTGGACTTGGGCTTCGCAATAGATCCCCAAAGAGGCTTCAGCCCCTTGTCCTGACAAAGGAGCATCTGTTGAAGGCCTTTTGCCTGAAGTCATTCAATTCAGTGCTAGACCACTAGCTTGGCTCCTTTAAATAGCCAGGTCCATTGTTCAAGGCATTTCTTGAAAGAGGAGTACACATGTTCTCTAACTTCCCTCGTTTAGTTAATGCTGAAAATGTCTGGCCTAGAGTCTGTCACTATAAGATGGGTCACAATTACAAGAGAAACCTTATCACTCTCTTAAATTTGTATAGCTCTTCCTGGCTTTCTCTGTACTTGCCACAAAAGTTATTTCTTCCAATTCTTATCCAGATATAGGGAAAACAGCTATGATTATACATCGTGCTCATTGTATAAATGATAAAATGTGCTTATTTCTCCAAGTCCATATGAGCTGGGTTATGATAAAAATTAGTTCAATGCTGGTTGATAAATTGGGTTATGATAAACTGGGTTATGATAAAAATTAGTTCAATGCTGGTTAATAAATTACAAGAATGGATTATTGAATGGTGTTTTCTTACTATTTGATATTCAGGTGTTTTCATAGTTGAAGTGAATAAAAATAGTGCTTGAGAAGGCAGATGTGTGGCTTGTTGCAAGTCTCTCAGCTCCAAGCCCTTTATAGAACAATACTGCTTTATAGACCTTTTGTCTGGTCTAGTTCCATGCTCCTCAAAAAGGGATATGTGGCAGGGGACCATGAAGACACAGAAAAATATGTCGATGGTGGGTCTAACATAAAAAGAGTGGCGTTTCCTAATAACCGCATTATTGTTATGTTAAATCAACCAAGCACAGCTATGAAATAAAATGAAAGTTCACATAACATCGTAATGTAGCATGGGAAACTCAAAGAACATTTAGCCTTATAAGGGCCTCTCTGCTTACCCATTCTACTTTCTCTCTTGTTTGGAGGTGGGGACTACTTCAGGGGAGATTTTTTTTGGATACTTTAAAGGAACAGTTTAAGAATCATTGGTTCTAGTCTAATTCTGCCTCTTCCACTTGAATGCCACATTCTATACCTCTCAAAAGATGTCCTGACCTTGATTGAGCTCATAGTATTTATCTTGTCTGTAATAGCAATATTGGCTATTCGACCAAAATAAAATAATTCAGTGATGACTTTTCTTCTTTATAGCTTAGGGTGAAATGAGACTACATTTAATCTTCTGCAGGTTTCAAATTAGAACACACTGTGTAGTTAGCCTTCTGAGTTTCCATGATAAAAAGAAAACGTATCTAATGTTTACTGAATGTTCACTCTATGCCAAACACTTAGCTAAGCATTTCATATGCACTTGTTACAACTGCTATAATTTGCCTTTATTATTATCTAAATTTTGAAGATGAGCAAATCATAACCAACTTTCCCAAGATTACACAGGTAGTCAATGGCAGAACCGGGATTTCAAATCTAGGTAGCCTGAGTTTGAGCCCATGTTCCAAATCACTCTTTGTGTGGTTCTTCTTGCTGTAAAAGTTTATATATATGTATGTGTGTGTGTGTGTGTGTGTGTGTGTGTGTATATATATATATATATATATATGTACTTTAAGTTCTGGGATACATGTGCAGAATGTGCAGGTTTGTTACATAGGTACACATGTGCCCATGGTGGTTTGCTGCACCCATCAACCTGTCATCTACATTAGGTATTTCTCCTAATGCTATCCCTCCCCTAGTCCCCCACCCCCCAACAGGCCCTGTTGTGAGATGTTCCCCTCCCTGTGTTCTCATTGTTCAGCTCCCACTTATGAGTGAGAAAATGGGCTGTTTGGTTTTCTATTCCTGTGTTAGTTTGTTGAGAATGAAGGTTTCCAGCTTCATCCATGTCCCTGCAAAGGACATGAACTCATCCTTTTTTTATGACTGCATAGTATTCCATGGTGTATGTGTGTCACAATTTCTTTATCCTGTCTATCCTTGATGGACATTTGGTTTGGTTCCAAGTCTTTGCTATTTTGAACAATGCTGCAATAAACATATGTGTGCATGTGTCCTTATAGTAAAATGATTTATAATCCTTTGGGTATATACTCAATAATGGGATTACTGGGTCATATGGTATTTCTGATTAGAGATCCTTGAGTAATCACCATACTGTCTTCCACGATGGTTGAACTAATTTACACACCCACCAACAGTGTAAAAGCATTCCTCTCTCTCCACATTCTCTCCAGTATCTGTTGTTTCCTAACTTTTTAATAATCTCCATTCTAACTGGCATGAGATGGTATCTCACTCTGGTTTCAATTTGCATTTCTCTAATGACCAGTGATGATGAGCATTTTTTCATGCGTTCGTTGGCCACGTACATGTCTCTTTTGAGAAGTGTCTGTTCAGATCTTTTGTCCACTTTTTCATGGGATGTTTTCTTTTTTCTTGTAAATTTGTTTAAGTTCCTTGTAGATTCTGGATATTAGCCTTTGGCAGATGGATAGATTGCAATAGTTCCTATAGAGTGGTGTTTGACTGATGATGAGCCCTATTACTCTGATGGAAATTTTATGTGCATATACATTCACTGTAAATCAACTAAGTAATAGTTATGTTCATTCATTCAAAGGTTTTAGAACCCTAACTATGTGCCAGGTTGCAGGGGTACAGATATGAGGAAGAAAAGCTCTCTTAGAGCAGCTCATAGTCTAGTGGTACAAATGGACATATAAGCAAAGTATGAAACAATCAAATAATGTCAAGATAAAACAGAATACAGTGCAGGGATACTTTACCACGTGGGCTTAGAATTTATATGGGGAATTGAGATGATGTAGTAACCACAAAAAATTGTCCATCAAAAGAGATTGATGTTGGTAGAGCACAAGGAGCAGAGATAAGGATGAAAGTAGCATAAGTCCCAAGTGAATCTTTCAAACTCACTAGATAATTTTACTGGGCTCTTTGGAAACATTTAATTGCTAATTCCTATTAGTTTCCGAAATCAATTTCATTGACCAACCTCATCCCATGCCTCCAAGCAAAACTTCAGGTTAACGGTAGCATTTGTTTCTCATTAATTTATTTGGTTTTCTTAATGGCCAATTTGAAGGCTTATTAATAGTTAATATGTTTAGCAATGTAAACATTTGCATTAATAAAACAGATGCAAAATTACTGCCCCAGCCAACCACTGCCATGCTAAAGAGCCAGGAGACATAAACACTAGAAGAGTTGAATTGAGCTTATCCTCAGAGGACGAATAATGTCCTTCCAGATTGTCTGATTCTCACATGATTGCTGTCTACACATCTATTTCAAAACGCATAGGAGATGTTGCAACACTAAGTTTGTTTTAATTTTTTTTTTCTTAAGATATAATTTTAAAACTGAAGTGTGTTCTTGTTTAACTGCTCCTCCCCTTATTTCAGGAATAGACTTACAACCACAGGTAGTCTGTGACTTTCTTATGTTTACCTTTGGACAACTGACATTTTTGTAAACTGGCAACAATAAGCTACCTAATATATGCTGAATTTAGACTTTTACTCATCATTGGAAAACCATTTATTTATTTATTTATTTGGAGACAGAGTCTTGCTCTATCATCCAGGCTGGAGTGCAGTGGCGCAAACTCAGCTCACTGTGAACTCTGCCTCCCAGGATCAGACAGTTCTCCTGCCTCAGCCTCCTGAGTGGCTGGGACTACAGGCATCTGTCAGCATGCACGATTAATTTTTTGTATTTTAGTAGAGATGTTTCACCATGTTACCCAGGGTAGTCTCAAAGTCCTGAGCTCAGGCCATCCGCTCACCTCAACCTCCTAAAATGCTAAGATTACAGCCAGGAACCACTGTGCCCTGCTGGAAAACCATTTTCAAGCTGTCTCCTAATGGTGTTGCTATTAGCCAACAGTTTATTTTAGGCAGTATAACCCTCTTAGCCTATAGAAAGCCATTTATATATACTGTTTGAATATTTGAATATACTTATTTTATAAGAATGAGTGGAAAATGGGAAGCTAGTGCTTATACTAATGATAAAAAAGAAACGCAGTCTAATAAACATTGTTAATCACAGAAATAATTACATTTTACAAAAAATTGTAAAATTTTAATTTAATTGGGTGCCCATCTGACTTAGGTTGGTATATTAATCAGGATATGCTGTCGTAACAAATGCAATCTCAATGAAACTTTTTAATTGCTCATGTTACAGTAAAATGTGAGTCAGTAAGTATCTCTCTTTGTTCCATCTAGTGATTCAGAGATCCAGGCATCCTTCTCCTAGTGGCCCTGCATTACTGGGGCCTCACAGTCCTCTAGCAAATCCCCTGCCTCCAGCTGCCAGATGAGTAAAACACCAGTTGGAGGAAGGAGAGCACACAGGAGATTTGAGGAGAAAGGCCTGGAAGTGGCACACATCATTTTTGATTATATTCTTTGGACAGATTTTACTCACATGGCAGAAGTACATAGAAAGCATAGCTTGGTCTTACGCTCAAGAGAGGTAATAAGAGGTAATACATGGAGTTTGTTGATTATAGGACATTGCCTCTGGCACAGTCAGTCAAATGTGTATTTGATTGTGAAGAAACAGATAAAAAGAATATTTAGAAATGTATAAAATGCTAGAAATAGATGGGAAAAATTATCTTTAAGAGGAGAATATAACTAGGGATTTGACGGACTTTGCCACTTTAGGAATAGTCCTGATTCTCCTCCCACTGCTCCCTGGCTCAGTTAGATGTAGGTTTATTATGAGCTTATGCAAATATGCACAAAAGAACATTTTTAGTAGGACTGCAAATGCCTCCCCTTTGGCAGAAATTGGGTTCCAGAGAATTTAAAGAAGAGACATACATTGTGAACATTTTCCCTGCAAGACCTAGAATGTACCTGACAGCATTCAGCTTTCTGGTTCAATATCCTAGATTATTCTGTGTGACTTTTAGATCTCTTGTAACATTGAGGAAGGGATCTGAGTCTTTTCACTTAGTCTGTATACTCTGGGATCCATCAGATAAGTAGTCACGTCAGAGTAATGCCCACAGAGAGGCAGAAGTGGATTACAGAAGGATGACAGAAAACATTTTATTTGAGGGATTTCCAAGAACTTGGCCAATGGATGACTTTCAAATAGGTAAGTTAGGAGACCCAGTGACTTCCTATACAAGTGTTCCCTTTTGTTTGCTAAATCTCCACACACAAAATAAACATTCCCCAGTGGGAGACAAAGTATCACATTTTCTGAGAGGTTTAAAACAATATTAAGCTGTGAATCATCTGTTGATCTATTTAACACACTTACTGTCCTAGAATTAAATGCTGAGGGCAGGGACTATAACCTTCAAATCAAATTTTGTATCACAAACACAGTAAACATTAAGGAACTGCCCATTTGAAGTAACAGATAGGCATAATCTGCTATGAGGCACTGATAAAGAAGAAACTCCACTAATGCTGACCTCGAAGTACTGAGGCAATCCTCAGTCTTCTTTTGGGGCAATAGACTATGTGAGTTCTAGTCTAACAACTATTCACACCCTAAGAATAGAATATCAACTCCTGGCTGGGCATGGTGGTTCATACCTGTAATGCCAGCACTTTGGGAGACTGAGGCAGAAGGATCACTTGAGGCAAGGAATTCAGGATTAGTCTGGGCAGCATAGCAAGGCCCCATCTCTACAAATAACAAAAATTTAGGAAGGCATGGTGATACACACCTGTAGTCTCAGTTGCTCAGGAGGCTGAGGTGGGAGGATTGCTTGAGCCCAGGAGGCCGAGGCTGCAGTGAGTCTCCAGTCTGGGCAACAGAGCAAGACTATTTCTCAAAAAAATATAAGTACATAAAACTCACTCGGCTGGCTGATTTCATCTTTGAAGTGCAAAAGAGAACACATGCAGACCTTCTTCATCAGTGTGTATCATTATGGAGGGTTATCATTTACACTTCAGCATTTTGATTAGACTAAACAAATCATCTAAGAAAGATTACATTCTTTCAACCTAGGTAAATGTAAACGAAAACAACAACAGAAATTATTCTTCTAAAGAAATTTATTTCAGCAGCACCTAACTCTGGGTTATGGCGATAACCTGAAATATATCTAAGCTGAAATCCCTGCATGAGGGACAGGAAATTATATAGAGCCAAAGGAAGCGAACCTGTAGTAAATATACATCAGAGTAATGACGAAGAATGCAGCTTTCACTCACAGGTACTTCTAAGTCCTGCAATCAGATAAGCCTTGCAGAGGCTTTTTAAATCATGGACAAGACTAATAAAGAATGGGCATTCTCAATGGTTTTGGAATACTTTGTGTAACCTTGCTGAACCTTGAATTCTCATTATTGTTTCCCTCATAGAGAAATGTTTGGTATTCTGTCTTATGTGAAGGGTGGAAAACTGAAAAGGAGTCTCCAACACTGAAGTCAGTTTTTGCTGCTGAAGAATGACCTCATTGCTTCATGAGACTGCGAGAACAGAGGGCGGAATCTTCTCGAAGTCCTCCTGAAGTTGCACTGAGTGGGGTTACATAAAGTATCCTGGCATCTTTATTAACTATATTTTCATGCACACTATTTCCTAATTTCATGCTATGCTCCCTGGGTGCAACTTTGTACAAGAATGGATTTTGAGCAAGGTGTGATCATCTCACAGGGCTCTTCCAGTCCAGTGAAATGAGTCAGAAGTGAGCTTCCTTTTACCCTTAATAGACAAAACCTCCTACTGTCCTCTCCCCTTCCCCTTATGGTTTCTACTCCTGGGAGCCCCTGTCTCCCCCACAACCCAGCTTCCTTCCCTTTTCAGGCCCACCATCTGTGCTCACCTGACTTCTTTTATCCCATCAAAAGCAATTAGTCTTAGCTCCTTTACTGTCAGTGATCTGCTTGACTGACCAAAGCTAATCTGATGGAGGAATATGCAGTGTTACTGTTGGAGTACATTTGTCTTTGCCATTTATTTCACTAATTCTTATTGCAGACTTACTCTGTGCTATTTTCAATGGGGTATCAAAATGAATAAGGAATAATTTATTTCCAAAATGCATTTTGTCCTCTAGAACTTAATATGTGTTCTCTCTCTGTTAACACATTTGTATATCCAAGGCCCTTAAGGCCAGCAGCAGTGGCTCACGCCTGCTATCTCAGCTACTCCAGAGGCTGAGGCAGGATGATCACTTGAGACCAGGAGTTCAAGAGGAGCTTGGACAACAAATGTAACTGTGTCTCTACAAAAACCATTTAAAAATTAGCTGGGTAAGGTGGCATGAGCCTATAGTCCCAGCTACTTGGGAGTCTATGAGGTGGGAGGATCACTTGAGCCAAGGAGTTTGAGGCTACAGTCAGCTATGATTGTGCCACTATACTCCAGCCTGAGTGTCAGAGCAAGGCCTTGCCTCTAAAATAAAATAAAGACCCTTAATTTCATAGAGCCTTAAACAAAAGGAACAAAGAGTATTTCGAATTTCAGATAGAGCTAATATTTCTGAATTTTATTTAGGAAAGTTCATTACTGGTAGGCAAACAAGGGTTTGGAAAAACACAAAGTTTGTTTTCAAAATTACCTGTTGATTGAAATCCACTCAATGTTTTTATTATTTTTAAAAGCTGATTTCTGCTTGCTCATGGTTTAGTGGAAAGGACACTGAACTAGGAGTCAAAACAGGCAGTCTCTGGTCTCTGCTGCCAGGTTTGTGGCTGCCAAAGCTCCCAGCCATTCATTCATTCTAAAACCTCACATCTTACAGGAAAAGCAGGACAAAGTGGCCTTCTATCTTGCTTCTCCAGTTAAAACTCTAGGATTCTAAACAATTGTTTGATGGTACTGGTCTCTCAAGTCAATTGGCATCTCCAATGATCTGTTACCTTCCTCCATTTCTAACTCAAGCTCACCATATTAATCTGTTCTAGTGCTGCTAATAAAAACATACCAGAGACTGGGCAATTTACAAAGGAAAGAGGTTTAATTGACTCAAAGTTCTGCAGGACTGGGAAGGCCTCAGGAAACTTACAATCATAGTGGAAGGGGAAGCAAATACGTCCTTCTTCACATGGCAGGAAGAAAGAGCAGATTGAGTGCCCAGAGGGAAGCCCCTTATGAAACCATCAGATCTCGTAAGAACTAATTCACGATCATGAGAACAGGATAGGGGAAACTGCCCCCATGATTAGATTATTTCCACCTGGTCCCTCCCATAACATGTGGGGATTATGGGAACTACAATTCAAGATGAGATTTGGGTTGGGACACAGCCAGAACATATTAATCACTTTACTTTCCCTCAAGACCTTTGTTTTATTCCTCAGCAGAGTCATTGATTGTGGTCCTAGACTCAATCCCTCCTATCAGTGACTCTTGAAATGGTGATAATGGAAACTTCACCAAAGCCCCTTCCACTTTCTTCTTCTGACATCCTCAGGAGCATCAGTGACCCTGAACTCCACTTATAGGTCACATTTTTTTTTTTTTTTTTTTAATGCTCCTTCTTCCAAGGCAAACTTTTTTTTTTTTTAAATTAATCAAGTGTTATAATGCCGCTGAAAACTGCAATGTCTGTAAGGTTTTAAGGATAAATCATAT
>NW_016806761.1:2072353-2094733 GCF_001698545.2 Rhinopithecus bieti
AGGAGGAGGAGGAGGAGGAGGAGGAGGAAGAAGAAGAGGAGAAAAGCAGTTCACACATGATTACCACACTGGTTTAAAGGTTGAGAGGAAGTGGGGGGGAGAAGGAGACTGTCATTGGTGGCAGAGATGTTAGAGGCCTTATAAGACTCATTAAAAGAGGGATAAAGGAAAAAAATCCAGGATTCCAAATTAGCCAACTTTTCATGCTTCCCCTCTGCCTTCTCCAAGTCTCATTTGCTGATTTCAAGCCTGTCAGAGGCATCAATTGAAGGCTTCAAGCTTGAAATAATAATGGATTTAAAATGGCAGGCCATGTGGTCTTTCTGCCTGGTGATGAAAGCAGAAACTTCTGTCATGGACTGAACTCATTGAGGTTGTGACTTCATCTGTCCCTGCAACTGCAGGAGGCCACAGCCTCCATTCTGAACAGTGATTCCTGTAGAGTTGCAGGATTTTATAGGTGAGAAAATGGAGGACTAGAAAAGTAAAGAAAATTTTCCAAGATTATAGAACTTGTTAGAGACAGACCCAGGAAAAGAATTCAGATCTCTTGCCCTCCATCTGGTTCCTTCTGTATCAGAATGGTTTTCTGTCTCAGAGAGCCCAGGGGAAAGACTTTCTCCTTTATGGAGGACAGTAAAATGGGTCCCCTAACACTGGTTATCTTTAGACCATTGTTTAGTGGACTTCACCATTTGATCTTTAAAATCTCATTCTCTAAATTGTCTGAAGTTTTGGAAAGTAAATCACTCCTCTGATATTAGTTTTTCTTTGGGGCTTCTTCAATTTGCGTAAGAAAACACAGATAAGTTATGTGAGCACTAATCATAATTCCAGTCATCATGATCTCAACTTCCTACCCCCACATTGACAAGTGAAGAGTCTGACATCTAATCATTGAAATTCTGAGTGGAAACCCAGGAAATGTTTCATCTCTCTGCCTTTTACTTTCTTCATGTCTAGAGATAGATAATACTTAAGCAACTTTATAGGGATTTTAAAGCTCTTTCTACTAACTTCCAGATGGAAAATAGAATATTTTTTAAAAACACTCAAATTCAGTAGGCACTGTCAGAGTAAAGCTAATATGAAAATAACTACTTGTAAGAAAATAAACACGGAGCTCCAATAGTGGCAGAAAATAATGTGTACAATGTGGATAATAAATAATACCATTAAATTCTTGTATCATTCCCACTTTCTGTCAAGATAAAAAATGTGATATTTATTGCTTGGCCCATAATTACTTTTATGCTTGAAACAGGAAGGAATGGAGTTGATGATACAGGAAGGTATTAGTCAAGTGTCTGTTTCTATGGGGATGGGGGACGGGGAGCATTTTTATTTAAAGGCAAAATGAGTTCTTCTCATCAGCATCTCCTTTCTACCAACCACCCAAGACAGAAAGGGTTTTTGCCATTTCAGCTATTAGAAGTGACTGATTCTCTGTCATACCTTTCTGAGCTGTGTGGTTGTGGTGAATATAAAAGAGGAAAGGGGAAGGAGAGGGGGACCAATATTAAGGACAGGCATGAAGAACAAGGGATAGATTATTAGCTTACAGTGATAACGATGAGTTTCTCAAAACAACGCTTTTTGCCTGGTTATATAGATTATTTGCTATTACCCCAGAAACTCAGATCTTGATTTCAATCAGGATTTCAAACTCCACCTGCTCCCATTCCAACTCTGCTCCGTCTTCTTAACCTTATATGATTTGAAGAAAATCTTTTGAAATAATTTCACCAAGAAGATTAGTTTTTTTCCAGATAACAGCTGCATGCACTATTTTGGAAAGAACTTTGATACCATCTTCAAACATTTGAATCCTGAAACAACTGAAGCAAAGCTCCAGAGGTAGAAATAGCCAGCAGTCTCACTAAAATCAGCTTCTTTACCTACAGCACAGGCTCAGTGAAAATCAAAATCTGTCCTCCGTGAATTTCAAGGCTAAAAATAAGGTACTTGTAGCTTCAGCACCTGAGGGCTTAAATCACATTTTATATTCCATAAATGTGGCCACATTGTCTCTTTTCCCTTTTGTTCTTTTTCATTTCTGACAGAAACCATTTGAAGTTTTATTTCAAATCACCTGGCTGTTGGCATAACGAACCTTAGATTTAGATTTGCGATTGTTTAGGGGCGTGTGTGTGTTTGTGTGTGCATTCGTGTGAGCGTTTAATTAAACGGATGTGAAATGCTGTCTGAGCCGAAGGCAGTAATTTTTCTTCTACTCATTTAATGTTGCACAGATTATGGCAAGCTTTTTTTGTATAATCTGTCATATAATACCACTGCCTTTTAAGCATGCTGGTCTAGTCAAAGCATTCATTTAGATGGGAATAAAAGTTTAATTACTTTCTTTGACCTTTACACATTTGTTACAAATTAACGGGGTGTCTCTAAGACACTGCCTTGAATGAACAAGATTCCCATTCTAGTCTGGGGTCTGGTTCTAAGGAGCTGTGTATGACTGGATAAGTCACTGTCTGCAATAGTCAGGATAGGCTAACTGCTACCAAAAAAATCTTGCAATTGGATTCTATTTCTTGTTCAAGTAAGACTTAAACTGGGATTGTAAGATGAGACACATACTACCTCTGACATAAGCAAGGGAATTTTGTTGGGCATCACTTATGAGTGCTTTGGTAAAACAGTAGGGGAGTTAAGCTGAAAGTGTAGTATTAGAAGATTGGCTCCTCTATCTTAGTTGTACGCAACACAAATGCAATTTAATAGGGAACTTATAAAGCAATGATATACAAGGCAGCTGGTGCAACACCAAGCCATGGGAAAGACCACCAGCATCTTGGCCTCAAAAACTAGAACCAGGCATTTGTGTGACATCAGGATTTTCATCCTCTGGCTGCTCCCTCTGCAGGACAGATTCATTTTCTCTCACTGTGGGTCAGCTTTTTCTACCATGTTATTATGTAGAGACATGGTAGTGACGGCTTGATTTATGTATCATCAATCTCCATCTTCTGGGAAAGAACGGACTTGAGTGTGGGAGCCGCCATTCCCTGCATCATGCGAAGAGATTGGATTCTGATATGGTTGAGTGTGGTGCACCAAAGCCATCAACACTAGCCAAGACACAGGGTTGCCCTATAGTCACATAAGGGATGTTGTAGGAGGTATGTGAGTGGAAGGGAGGGTAGCATCGTTTTATTCTTTCCCATCTGAATTACCATCTTCCTGACAGAATGCCAAAGGTAACCAGTGTGAAAATTGTCAGAATCAAAATGAAGTCACTTGTGTCAAACTCTGACAAAATAGGGTCAGAGAAGGCCATGAAGTGAGTGTTCTGCCTGGTAACAGGAACTTCTACAAGAAATGTTCCCAAACCATAGCTTTCTACAGAAGTCACACAAGGGCTGCAGGTCCCACAAGGACAGGCAGCTGCTTATGCAGAACACTCACTGGACACCCGGTCTCACAAATTCACTTCCAAACTGCAGGGTCCTAACCCTCACTCTAAGACCAGAGGTTCTATTGAGCAACTCCTAATGCTCGACAATCACTACTCTCCAGCTCTTGCGAGACACTGTGAGCACCAATAAGTTTGATTTCAAAACAGCTTGCATAACCTCCTCTTTCCCCTAAGTTTTTACTTTGTTCTCCTGATATACCAGAGGCCATGCTAGTCTATATATATATATATATGTATGTATATATGTGTATATATATGTGTGTGTGTGTGTGTGTGTGTATACATATATTTGAGACAGGGTCTTTCTCTGTCACCCAGGTGGGCAGTAGCACAAACGTGGCTCACTGCAGCCTCAAACTCCTGAGCTCAAGTGATCCTCCTGCCTCAGCTTCCTGTGTAGCTGGGACTACATGCATGCACCACCATACCCCACTAATTTTTTTATGTTTAGTAGAGATGAAGTCTCCTTTTATTACCCAGGCTGCTGTTGAACTTCTGGGCTCAAAAGATCCTCCTACCTTGGCCTCATAAAGTATTGGAATTACAAGAGTGAGCCACCATGCCCACTCCCTGGTCTATATGTATGTCCTGGGTTGCAGTCTTACTTTGTATCTATTATTTTATTGATTTAGTTTTTTTTTGAGATGGAGTCTTGCTCTGTCGCCCAGGCTGGAGTGCAGTGGCCGGATCTCAGCTCACTGCAAGCTTCGCCCCCTGGGTTCATGCCATTCTCCTGCCTCAGCCTCCTGAGTAGCTGGGACTACAGGCACCCACCACTGCGCCCGGCTAATTATTTGTATTTTTTAGTAGAGACGAGGTTTCACCGTGTTAGCCAGGATGGTCTCGATCCCCTGACCTCGTGATCCGCCCGTCTCGGCCTCCCAAAGTGCTGGAATTACAGGTTTGAGCCACCGCGCCCGGCCTGTTATTTTTAAATGAAATGTTTTACTTAGAGATTCATTTCTACTTTTTATGTTGACACCAGTACCCTATGGTTGTGCCCTCAATAATTCCTCAATAGGAATTATCCTATACTATCAACATTACCTTTTTCTCTCTCTTATATCAAATGTGTCTTTTCTTTGACCTAGCTCCTCATATCTATGTTCTCTGCTAGGATAATCTGATAAATGAATCCCTGCTGAAGGGTTTATGAGTAGTTGTGATTTAAGGAGTTAATCTTCTCATGGGTGCATTTCACACAAGTCTCCAATGTCTTTAATTGTAAAGGAATGTTCAGTGTTTACTAGGCACTTATTACATGCAAAGATTAGGCTATTCTGTCATTTCTATAAAGAAATATCTGAGACTGGGTGAATTATAAAGAAAAAAGGCTTTATTGGCTCATGAGTCTGCAGGCTGTACAGGAAGCATGGTGTCGGCATCTGCTCAGCTTCTGGGGAAGCCTCAGGAAACTTACAATCCTGGCAGAAAGTCATGGGGGAGCAGGCACATACCATAGCCACAGCAGGAGCAGGAGATCTCATCAGGGGAGATGTCACACACTTTTAAATGACCAGATGTCAAGAAAACTCACTCATTATCATGAGGAGAGCATCAAAGGGATGGGGCTAAAACACTGATGAGAAATCCATCCCCATGATCCAGTCACTTCACACCAGGTCCCACCTCCAACATTGGGGATTACCATTCAGCATGAGATTTGGGTGGGGACACAGATTCAAACCATATCAGGCATTGTGCTAGATGATATGGGTAATACCATGTCAATTGAGAAATGGCTCTTCCGGCATGGGAATGAAACTTGTTGCCTCTGGCATTCAATTGCTAAAATGTTCACCTTTACCACCTGAGAGGTGTTACATTTGGACAAGTTAGTTACATTTTTTAGAAAGGTGGGTATAATAGTAACTACCTCAAAGAGTTGTTTGTGAAAGTTAAATGATATGTAGAGATATGTACAGTGCATATTAGTACAGCAACTGGCTCATTGTAAAGGGACATTGCTTCTTATCTTTTAAATACTTAAGCACATATAGATTTTCTCTTCTTAAAAGGATGAATTTAATCTATCTTTTTAAGCCATGTTTCTAAAGTGACCTTTTGTGTTACCGCCTGTTAGAAAAATCACTTACCTCCAAAGACACATTTCACTAGCTTGAAGAATTTAACTTAGCACTGTGGAAACATTTTGTTCATATTCCCTTGGTCTTTAATGTGAAATTTTCATCTGTAGCCTGTAGTTGGTTTATGAATGGTTTTGGGAATGTCTTTGGACAATTAAAGCCACTAGGACATCTATAAAATCTGTGTACCAGTGTCCTTGGCTTCTCTCTCTCTCTCTCTCCCTCCCCCTCTTTCCCCATATCCCTTCCTCCATCCCTCCCTCCCTGTCTCCCTTCCTCTCACTCTCTAAGTTCTAAGTTCTATTTCAAGTAGTGCTCTTTTCCTTACACACTAATTCCAAAATTATGATTGTTAGCTAATCCATTCAAGTATAATTTGAGGACAAATGCAGACAACATTTTCTGTTAAATTTGATCTTTTCTGTACCAACATGGCTAGAATAAAAAGAAAATCAATAAGGAAAATGAAGACTTCCCACAGTAAATCTCAGAAGACAATTTATTTTTTTCTGTCTCTTGGGTTGTGAGCTCTGTTTTAACCATACTAAGAGAAGTATTTCACAGAGGACTTCTGCTCTCAGTCCCATGCTATTTTTTGATTGGTAGCAAACTATATCCTGACAGTGGACCCTCCTACTAGTCCTAAGTAAATGATAACATTTATAGAGCATCAATCCTATGTAACACCCTCTGTATAGTTCTCTTCACAACACTGTCACATTTATTATTAACCCCTAAGATTCAGAATGATGAAGGAATTTGCACAAAGTTTCACAGTCAGTGAGTATAAGAACTGACATTTGGAACTGGGTTAGCTTAAATCTAAAGGACTTTCTCTTTCTCTTCTACCATTTTTACTATTCAAGATTATATTAGCCTAATATTCCAGAAAGAAAAAACAAACAAACTGCTAAATAATTCATTAAATAAGAACAGGGGATAGATCTACATACTTTGGTTATCTACTTGTTTTTTAAAATTTTTGACTTAAAGTGAAGATTATTTTCTTGTTTCTGGATGTTATTGAAGTGAGATAAGCAATAGAACTGTGAATGACCATGTATACCCCTTGAACATGCATTTTATTCAATGAGAAAGATCTTCTTATGAGGTCTGAGTTCTCACGTTTATAAGCAAACCTGTTCCTTAGAAGTGCGTTGGTAGAGAACCAGGGCGCTGGATCTATCAACACAGGTCTCCCATTGGGTTTCTCCCTGCCACTTTGTATAAAAACAGTGGTAAAATTAATAGCACCAATCTCATAAGCTTATAAGAAACAAATGAGTGAATGTATTTGCAGAGTAATTAGAACAGTACCTTGTTCCTAATAAATACTTATAAAATATTAACTGTTTCAATTATTAGAAATGCGAGAAAGGTGTCTTTGAGTTTTCTGGCTGAATTTGCCCTTTTGGTAGTTGTAGATCTAAAGGATCTATAGTTTTTGAAGCTGCAATAATTTAATGTTATTTGGATCTCTTCCCTGTCATCCAAATGAGCCAATTCACTATGGTATTTGAGATTTGAATGTACCCCCCCATTTTTTGTAAACAATCAAATTCTAAACTCCAGGCCTCTTTTTCATTTGCCTGTTTTGAGAAGTCCAAGTATTTAGGAACATCTCTTTAAAATTACTAAGAGTGATTTATTTCCCTTTCAAAAATTTCTTTCACAATGTACATCTTAGAGATTAAATGAAAAAATCTATTACTTTTAACAAAGATGTCCTTGAATACCTCATCTGCTCATTTCATTTATAATGGAGATAATTTTTATGTGTAAACTCAGGCACAACTAAAGAAAGCAAACATACTTACTGAGGTTTAAATAGTTTACTTCATTTTTCATGCAAATTAATTTCTTGAAATTCTTAAACTTTCTTAGACTTAAACAGGTGTTGGTTCAACCCATGGGAGTGAAGTGTTGACACAAGAATGCAAATATTGTAGAGGTGCGTGCCAGCCTGGCACATGTGGCTGCAAGGCTGTATTCCCTTTCCTTTTGGGCTCACACAGTTGGCCACCTTCTGGCTGTCACCTGAAGTCCTGGGAGTGGTGCTTTCCACCTTACAACATTTGCTATTTAGTCTACCAAGGGTAGGTCAGACTGCGATTTTACCTGGCCAGGGAAACTTACATTCCCTCTATTGCTGTACTATCCACCAACCCCCACCCTACTCACAGATTTACTCTGATTTTGAGGCAAAGACTCAACACCAAAAAATTGCATAGACACAACTTTCATCTTCTGATAGAGTATTTCCAGCAGATTTTCTTGTTTTAAACCAAGGTTATGTGCATACGTAAAGCGTTTACTAGTTCTACAGGTTTGTTAAGCAGTCTGTCCAGATTCCCTTCCTGATGTTTTCTAAGAAATGCTGAGGCTAATGTTGGAACTCGAACAGTGATGACTTAGGTTCCAGATCTGGCTCTGACACTGTCTGTTGTGTACTTTGCCTCAATGTCGTCATCAGCAAAATGGGGATAATAACAACTCCCCATGAGATCGTTTTGAAGAAAAATAATGAGTAAATTATCAAAAAGATCCGAAATGTACTATCATGTATTACTAACATTATTTAACTTTAAATTTACATTTATTTTATTAAATATTAAATACGCTATTAAATTATTAAAAAATATATTGTTACTTTCCAGAGGATCCATTTGATATTTCCTACCATATCACTAACATGCTTAGTGTTTTAGTCAACTTTCAGTGTTAGGGATTTAGTTTTATGAAAGAGGAGGCTTTTGCTCATTCCCCACTTTTGCCCTGCCATATCTACTCACCCACCCATATGCAACACATATTACCCACTCAGCTGCACACCACACAACCACTCGCACTTGCACACACACTCACTTCCACCCCAATCCTCCTAATAGAGTTGTATCATAATTTTGATTAGAACAATACTCACTATTTACATTACTATGCCTCTGTACTAATATTTATTTACTTTTTCATTCTAAATTGTATTTGCTTAATTACCTATGTACCTCACCCCAAATTATTTGCCAGTTCCCTAAATCTCCTTTCGCAACATCAATTGTCACCAGGAAGGAGTCTATTAATGTCATAGTCTTATCTCAGGCTAAAACAAATTACCAAATACTGTATGGTGTAAACAACAAACATGTACTTCTCTAAGTTCTCCTGTCTGGGAAGTCCAAGATCAAAGTGCTGGCAGATACAGTGTCTGATGAGGGCCATTTCTGTTTTTGCAGATGGCCTTCTCCTTGTATCCTCACATGGTAGAAAGCGAGCAAGACTGCTCTCTGGGGTCCCTTTTATAAGGACACTAATTCCATTTATGAGGTTTCCACCTTCACAACTTAGTGACCTCTCAAAGGCTCTACCTCTTAATCCCATCACATTTGGGGTTAGAATTTCAATATATGAATTTTGGAACTACATAGATATTCAGTCCAAAACAGTCATCTTGAAGATTTATCTTCCAGAGCCAATTCCTAACTTACTGCACTTATCATCTTGTGATCTCTCTTCACCTCCATCCGAATGATTCTCTTTACCCCTTTCCTATGTTGGATGTCTCATTTTCCATATCCCCTTGTATTAGGGCTACTGCCCTAGGGCTGCTGTAACAGATTATGATAAGCTTGGTACTAAAAACCATTAAAATTTATTCATTTTCAGCCATGGAGACCAGCAGCCTCAAATGGAGGTGATAGCATGCTCTCCCCATGAAGGCTCTGGGGATAATCCTCCTTTGCATCTTCCAGCTTTTGGTGACTCCAGACATGCTGTGGCTTGCTGTTATATAACTCTAACTTCTGGCTCCCTCTTCCTATGATCTTCTCTCTTGTATCTCTGTGAAATCTGCCTCTGCCTTCCTCTAATGAGGACGTGTGTCATTGGATTTAGGGTAACCCCTAAATCCAGGATGACCTCATCGCAAGCCTCTTAATTACATATGCAATGACTCTTTTCCAAATAAGGTCACTTTCTCAGGACTAGGGTGGACATAGCTGTTGGAGGGTCATGCAGCCCACTATATCTTTATCTTCTATTCTCGTTTTACATCTTCAGTTTGGTAGAACACTTTCTCCAGTAGCTGGAGAAAAATTTAGCTTCCACTTTTTTAATGAAAAAAAATGCAAGGTAAATTTTCTGAAACATCACATGTCCAAAATGTCTTTATTCTGCTTATAAATATTATTAACAATTTATCTTGAAATAGACTTCTGGGTTAGAGATCATACTTCTTGAATGTTTTGAAGGCATTACATTCTTGTCTAGCTTAAACTAGTCTAAAGCAATTTTCATGTCATACCCTTCTTATGTGATCTTTTCCCTCTCTGGAGTCTTGTAAATTCTTTCTGCCTCAGTTCATCGGTGTTTTTAGAATCATGTAAGTGCTTTCAAACTAATTGTACTAAGCTTTTCCTGGGTTTCTCAATCTGGAAAATCATACTTTTCAGTTCTGTGAAATTTTTTTCAATTAATTTGTTGATGACTTTCTCTGTTGTTCTGGTCTCTCTTTCTGGAGCTCCTATGCTTCGAATATTGGGTTTTCTAGTATGGTTCTGCTTTTATAATCTTTTCTCATCTGTTTACTATTCTTTTATCTTTGTGAACTATTTTCTGAGGGATCTCTTAGGTTTGTTTTCTAGCTATTTCTGCTACCATATGTTTTTAATATCTAAGAGCACTTTTTGTTCTCTGAGTGTTCCATTTTATAGCATTATGCTCTTGGAAAAAATAATACTGATTTTAATTTTATTTTGCTTTGACTTTTCCTCCCCACCTTAAACTTATGTGAATGGGCTAGGAAATAGGAATCAAAAAACCAACCTTGTGACCATGTACCTCCTGCAATGGGACAATTTCTTTTTGTTTAAAACTGCATTCTATTTTCACCATCCCGCTCAAAGGTGATTTATCAAGACCATCCTACTTAGTCTGCTCATTCTTGGAGTATGGTAGAACTTTGCCCGAGTCTCATTGAGTTTCAGGGCAGAGAGACATTTACTTTTGGTTTGTCATATCTCCTCTGGCCATGATTTTCCATTTTATTATATCTGTTTTGCCTGAAGGGAGAGGCAGAAACTGTCATAAGCCCCAATCCCTACTTCAGGAGGAACTCTATCATTCTTACTATTTTCCCATTCAGCATGCCTTGGTCAGCTTCTGATTTTGTACAGTCTAGTAGAAAAATCAATGAACTGTGAATCAGACACACGGAAATTGGTCAAATTCTGTTATTAATAATCTTTGAGGTTGGAGTGCAAGCTCCTCTAGGTCTCAGTTTTCCTCATCTGTAAGATGGAAGGAGTAGTACTAAACTGGAAGTGCCTGAGCTCAGCTAGGTACCAGTTCTTCTATAGAAGTGCCTAAACAGATTGCTACCAAGAGCAAAAAGAAATTGAGTGGCTTGCTGCACCTATCAAACCACCATGGCACAAGAATACCTATGTATCAAACCAGCATATGTCTCCCAGAACTTATAGTAAAATTTTTTAAAGAGGAAAAAAAAGATAGAAATTGAGTGACTCTCACTTCCTTCTCTCTCCAGCCACAGAAGGACACTTTTATCCATTTCTACCTAAGGACCTAAAACCTTTGTTGTCTGATTGATACTTTTCTGGAGACCAGGCTTTCCTGTCCAAGAAAACTGTTTTAAAATTATCTGGTCTCAGTGGTTTCACTGTTTCTGTCTCTGAATTCTGTGATTTGATATGATACTTTTGTCTTCTTGCCTTTAAGCCTTGGAGCATGAAGGACCCACATGATGACTGCTGATCCACAGCATTTATGAGTACACCAACAATCTCTTTCATAACATGACATGTGGTTTCTTCTGTAGTTCTGGAAATGGACTGTGTATGGTGCTGCAGAGTCTTGACAATCAGCTTAAATTAATAAAGAAATATGGTAACAGCCAGGAGGTCCCACACTGAAGGCTTCAAAAAGATTATAATGGTTCCAACAGCATAGAAATTGTTCTTAACTTCTTAAAAACCATAGTATACCTCAGCAGGCAGATACTTGCAGATTAATAATCACTTTATAACACTGTTGGATATCAGTTATCCATCATCGCAATATGGACTATATCGCTGGAGAGAATTTTAGGAGGTTTGAATGCAGAATGCACTGCAAATGCAGCACTAAAAGAGTTATTTATTCCATCTTATGAAATGTATTTTTGTCTAGCAGATAAATTGTATCATTAGACATTTTTATGCACTGTCTGGCTGTGTACTGGCATCAACAGCTTTTACCTACTCCCCACCCCAATTACAAAATACAGGAGAGCAAATGGCAACTCTTCTTGAGTACCAGGAGACCTGTTGTACAAGTATTATGACTGTTGCATTTGGTATATTTTATTATATTCCAGTGTAATTTCCAGAATAAATTAAGGTGTTAACAAATAACTAGAGTTCAAAGGGTAGAAAACATTGTTTCAATGACAGAAAGAGAATATAGTTAAACATGCAAAACAACGTCTTTTAAATTCAAAGAATAATTCAACAGTGGAATATGATCTGTGAAATAATCAAAAATAAAATAGGTAATTTTATTTGAAAATATTTTAGATTGTAAATGTCATATAATTTTATGATAAAAGCAAGCATGCAAAAGAAAACAAAGACACTGGTGTGTTGCTATCCTTTCCCAGCTGATATTTATTTATTTTATTTCATTTTATTTTTAGAGACAGGGTCTCATTCTGTCACCCAGGCTTGACAGCATTGGTGCAATCGTAGCTCACTGTAACCTTGAACTCCTAGTCTCAAGAGAGTCTCCCACCACATCCTCCTGAGTAGCGATATTTATTTTGTCACCTTATTTTTCAAGATGATAGATACAGTTTGGGTCAGACTATTTTAAACTTTAGCAAGCATCAGTATCACCTGCAAGACTTACTAAAGCCAGATGAAGAGCATTTGGTGGTTCCTGATTCAGAACCCTGGCCAGGGTTTAGAATCAGGTCTTCAAGAGGGTCCAGTTTACAACATGATCCAGCTAATACCGTAATGTTTACTGACTAGTCATTTGAGTAGTAGGGATAGAGTTCAGGGATTTAGATTCCTGAACGGCTAGACCTGATAAACACCTTATATCCTCCAACTGATTTCACAAAATAGAAAGCAGCTTATTTATACCAACTAGTCAAATGAATTCATATTACTTGCTGTAACAGATTGTGTGATAGCAAAGAAACAAACGATCACTGAAGAGATTTGTTTCTCTTTTAATCAACAAAGATGGATAACTTATTATGCTGCCATACAAACCAGGAAGAACACTTATAGCCCAGGAAAATTTCTCCCTGGCTCATTTTCTTTCATCGCCATGTTTTACTCATCGTAAAGATAGAGTATGAACCATAAATCTGTGAGTCTTATATCTGTTAATTATTGACTAAGAGAAAGCTTTATGGCAAATGGTGGGTTTCAGCTTTAATAAATAATGGGGTTGATTCTGCCCAACGACAGATATGTGTAATTCTCATTAAAATCAGTGGCAGCTACACAAGTGAATCAAAGCAAAATGGTGTCTTTTACAGAATGTTCTGATTTTGTAAATTATTCACTCTCTCTCAAACATATGAGACATATGCTATTGTTCTCTGTAGGGAATAAGAAAAAATCTTTTAGGCAGGATGTAGTTTCAAATTTTAGACTTAGAATGTGCAACTAAGAAAAGATATAAAATGTTTTTTACCCACAGTCTTTAAATAAAACTGAGTTAATAATCGTTTTTGAAGATGCTTCTAGATACTGTGGAATGGGAAGTGTTGAAAATGCTTCCAGTGCTATGGACGGGGAGGATTGGCGGATGACTGTATAGATACCTGCTTGTCTCTGGATTTTCCAAATATCAGGTTAGTCTAGCAGTCTTTGCCCAACTGTGCCAACAATCAACAGTATCGCAACCAGTGACTAAGAAATATAAAGGACATCTCATATTACAAAACACAGATGCAACCAGAAGGGCTCAAAGGTGTTAAAAATTAAGCAATGAGTTAGGAGACTGTTAAGCTGAACTCGGGTCTTTGTTCTGTCATTGAGATACTCAGTACCTAGAAGGGCTTCAGTTAACACATCTATAAAATAGAGAAAATACTATCTGCTCATTCTGCCTGCCTGGGATGCTGTAATTAACAATAATGAAAAACTGTTGAAATAATGAAAAGTGCTAAATTAATTAGAAGAATAAACATCAGAGGAAGTAGACTGGGCACGGTGGCTCATGTCTGTAATCCCAGCATTTTGGGAGGCTGAGGTGGGCAGACCACCTGAGGTCAGGAGTTCAAGACTAGCCTGGCCAACATGATGAAACCCTCATCTCTACTAAATACAAAAATTAGCCAGGTGTGGTAGCTCACGGCCTGTAGTCCCAGCTACTGGGGAGGCTGAGGTATGAGAATTGCTTGAACCCAGGAGGCGGAGGTTGCAATGAGCTGAGATTGTGCCACTACACTCCAGCCTAGGCGATAGAGTGAGACTCCATCTCAAAAAAAAAAAAAAAAAAATGTTGGAGGAAGCATGCTAATCCCCACTGCAGCAGCTCTTTGACAAATAAACCTGGACTCTCTGATTACCAGGATAATTGGAAAGAGTCTCCTTCAAGATATTCAATCTTTTGGTGCCTGAGATCTTTCCTAACCCACAGATTTAAGATGTCAAAGCATGTCATATGATCAATTGTCCCCATCCCAACCAAATGTTCCCCTAATTCTTGGTCAGCAATGCATCTGCATAGGTTTGGGAAGAAAGAGAAAGAACCACTTTAAAAGGAAAGAAATGAAAGGATGTTTTGTGTTTATTCTTGGTTGTTTCGTTCCACCACCGTTTTGTTTTCCCAGAATTATTCCTCATTTTTTGCAGACTCTTCTTGATTAACTACATTTCTTAAAATGCTCCAATAGTCTTTAATTATCTGCAGTTCCAAATATAAATTTTAACTGAAAATTGTTGATTAAATACAATTTAATAATTAAAAAAAACTTTTTCAACTTTAATGAATTTATAGCACTTGAGAAGAATGTGGAAAAAAAGTAACTGGGCTTCTTCCTCCAATACTAATGTGCTTGGGTATACTATTAGGATACTGTCTGAGGTAGGAATGTATGATGAGGAAATAGAACATTCAGTGGCTTGAGCACTTGTGTTGGTGTAGGAAAACCTATAGGTAGAAAGGAGAGAGAAAATGCATAAATGAAACTAGATCTGACTGCTGCTTTGTCATTTCTCTAGAGATCTTCTTGTGAACATTGACCGCTGTTTAATCTGTAGGACCTTCCAAGCTTTTCTAAAATGCCGTAAAAGTCTCCCCCTGTAGACACCAATACCTGATTATTTAAATGCAACGTTTCAAGCTACATCGCAACCACCTGCCACATCTTGCTGTTTCTAGGCGGGAGGCATCTATAAGACTGTTTCATTAAAGCAAGAGACTTGGGATCAAATAAGTTCATTGTGTTCTCTGCATGCCCTAAATGTGAAAAGAATATCCACCATAAATTTGATGTCAGAGATTTGGTTCCATATAGAGCAAATTTGGAAAAGAGGAGTTTTATAACATAACTTCAACAAACCACCTTTCCCCACCTCTTTCCCCTTCTTCTCTTTATTCATTTTCTTCATCATCTTTTTTAGAGTTATGGTCCTTGTGGTATCATGATTAAAGTTTCCTGATACACACATAGATCTCCTCCTCTCTGTCAACTATTTATTAAAATGTTTCTCAAACATTAATGTGAGCATGAATCCTCTATTCAGTGTGTACTGAATCTGAAATTGCAAATTCTGATTCAGTAGGTTTGAGGCGGGAAGAGAACCTGCATGCAAACTGGCTCCTAGACGATACCGGTGCTGCTGGTCCAGGAAAGTCAACTTTAGGAAAAGTATAGATTTAGATTCCTACCAACTTTCTGTCTACATGATTGTCTCAAAAAGATCTGAAGTCAAAGATTCACATTCTAACCTGACATCAGTACAATTATGATTACACATTATGGAGGTTTTGCTGAATAATGAAGTATGATTTTGATAGTAAACCTAGAGGACTGAGAGACTGCTAAAGGCAAAATGAAACCAAACACACAGAGGGAGATAGAAATAAATGTTATATGCTGAGCAAAAACGTGAGAAGTAAATCTTTCTGTTGAATTAGAAAGATTGATTCTCAATAGCCTGTGGCTTGGAGAGGGGAAGCAATAATTCCTGGCCTTGATTCTACTCTCTGCTGCCCGGGGACCTTTACTTTGTAGCTATTTTATCCACAGTGGACACATATTTTTGTTAAGTTCCCACACTATTTCAAATGCAAAAGATGGTGCTTCCTACACGCTCCCCCAGGTGAAGATCAGATTCACCTGTCACCGTCCTAAACAAGACTCACAGAACATAGAAGCTTCACCTGGGAGTGAAATCTCTTCCATCTGAGTTTGCTAGGTTGACAAGTGTGAGACCCGACACCACTCATCACCCTGATCTGACTTCAGCTGAGTCCATTATCTTTAATTTTATATGCAGCTTCTACAGTAAATATGAAGTGGAATGTTCCTCTTTTTACAAACATTTATTGTGAGTAGCATAAACATTTTGACTCTGTATTGTTTTATAAGTTTTCTGATGCATACAATTAGTGTGGATATAAATCAAAACGATAGCAGTCCTTCTACAGTTTTTTGAAGTTCCCAGGAGAGCTGTTGGGGTCTTTAATTGCTTACTAATGTAAAAATATCATTGTTAGTAAAGCATAAATCACGGCAATTTTGCCCACTAGAGGCTAAAAGCAGCACAAGATGTGGTAATTAAGATATACTAATAGACCTGGCAATTTCTATAATAGGAGCTTTTAAGAAGGTAAGAAAAGAATGTCATCTCTTATGCTACAGTTAGGCAACAAATAAAATAGGAAGTTTTCCTCTTGCAAAAGAGATCACCCTGCTTAAGAAACATAGCCAGAAAGCAGGTAAGAAAGTGTTTTTTCTTTCTTATTCTCTTGTTTTCCTAGTCACATGGCAGCTTATGAGTATAACCTTAGTGTGTGAATTTGCTTCATAAATTTTAAAGATAAGGAGGATCTTTGGAACCTAATTTCTTTGTTTTCATTACTGGGAAACTGAGACTAAGACAAATAAAATAGCTGGTGTTAGCAAATTGGGAGCAGAGCTGGGACTAGAAACCAGGCACTTGCTTCTCAGTGAAGGGCCCTCTCTGTTTTTTTAGTTTTGTATGTCACCAAAGACCTTCAAAAGTTTTCAAACCTTGAATATTATTTTTCCTAGTTTATACTCCCCTCCTTTTTCCGTGATGTTTGGTGTATCTCCTTTGAAGAATCCTTGAACCTGGGCATCATTGGTAACATTTGGATTATATAGTAGGAAATTATTTGTTTTGGGGTACTAGGAACAGCAAAGACCCCACCTCTTTTGAGTGATAGGAAAAAGAATGTGTCTCCAGACCAAAGCTAAAGCTTACCTATGGCTTCTAAAGTGAAAGGAGAGTCTGTGTTAAATAAGGAGTTGTGCTTTTCAGACATGATGTTCAGGAGCTGTATGCAACAACAAAAACAATCGATTTCTTCTTTGACACAGGTTAAACCCAATTAGCATTAATTAGAATTAAATTCACACAGGAGGGGAGCCACATTGAAAAGGCAAGCAACTTCAATTCCATTTAACACCTCTTCACTCTTATATGGAGCCTTCCAGCAAAGGCTCTCAAGATGTTTTCAGACCTAGAATGTTCTTTTCTTGTTTTACTAAGTTTTTTCCTCTTTTCTCTCTATCTTACCCCATTTATTAATTGATCCATTAAGCTGGAACACCTGCAATATGTTGTATGTCATTCTCTGTACTAGGTAATAGGGATAGAAGACGATCAAAACCTCTATTTTACCCTCCCTAATGGAATTTGCAGTCGAATGGAGGAGAAATACAGGAATCAAACATGCAAACAAGCACATACATAATTGCAAATTGTAGTGTGATACATAAAAGTAAAGTCAGTTGCTTTATTTATGCAGTGACCTGGGCATAATATGTGAGCTAGGGAAGGATTATCTTAGGAGATAGAGAGAAGAGCATGTGAAAACATGTGAGTGATGAGCAAGGTCAGTGTGTTTATTTTATTTTCAAAATAAAATTTTGAAAACAGATTTCTCCAGATACTCCCAGAGAATGGATTATCATGGAGTGAGCTCAGAGATCATTGAAGAAGGTGTTTCAGTAGTGCTGGTGAAAGAGGGTAGTGGCCAGAATTTTGGTGGTGACAATGAAGACAGAAAAATGGATGGAGAGGAGATGTATTTTGTAGGTACAATTGATAGGACTTAGCTGAAACATTTGATGTATACAATATGGGAGAAGGGAAACTCAGGAATGCTTAGGAAGTTTACTTGAGTACCTGGTTAGTTTACAGTGTTGATGAGTATTAATTTAAGTACGGCCAGGGAAGAATGGGTTAGCGGAAACTGGGATGTTTGGGGTATACCTGAGTTACTTAGGTGATGATTCCTGTCTGGAGCACAGAGGAGTAGTCTTCTAGGGGTGCTGTGACATAAATTGAATAACAGACAGGATATGATGAGAGAAAAAAGATGTGTGCCTAAAACCATGTCCTGGGGAAATCAGTGATTAGATGTTAGGGGAAGTATCAAGGGCCATGGACATAGCTTGAAGACCAGGAAAGAACTGTCGTTTACTTCAAGCGGGGGGAAGTAATTTCACAAATGAGAAGGTGGTGAAATATACAAATATTTCTGAGAGTTTAGCAACTCATCAGATTTAGCAACACAACATCTTGACTGCCTTGATAAGAAGCTTGGTGGGTAGTGGGGCTGGTGAACTTTTGCAAGAAAACATTAAGTAGATAATTCTTGAGAAGGAAACAGGGAAAGATAGTCACAACTGGAGATAGATGTAGAATTAAAATAGTTATTTTAAGAAAACCAGGGTACTTTACAATATTGATAGGAGTGGTCAATGAAGGCATGGGAGACATGATGGAGAGACAAGATCACTAAAGGAACAAGGTGCTTGCGAGAAAAAGATGACATGTGGAGTGAGTGACCTTAAATAGAAGCAGGGGTGGTTTCTTCATTGAGACAGGAGAGAGAAGAGGGATGTTTTTGCAGGTAGGTGTGAGTTTTGTTGGTAGGAAGATGAAATGATTTGAGTTTCATGATTTCTCCTCGTTGAAGTGTGAAAGGAGCTATAAGAAAAACAGGGAAGTGGTTATGGGGAAAGTTTAACAGGAAGAAAAAACAGACATAATACTTTGACATAAGAACTGAGAAACTGAGACTTCCCCAACAAGAAAGTTGTGCTGCCACATAGTGTGTGTGATTTTCTCCAGAAATGTTCAGCTACTCAGGTGAGACTCATTAACGAAGGTACATGGTAGAGTATGTACACCCAGGATTTGGCTTTTGCCAAATGGATTTTTACATGGATTTCTGTAAAAGAAGAGAGGAACATGACAGTTGATGGTATTTGCAAAGTTGTCACTATCATAGCCAATGTTACAATACCGGACAGTCAGGGTTCACTTAAGACCATAACATGAAGGGGCATGTTGAGATAATGTTGAAGACATAGGCTCATTTGCTGCCTATCCAGTGGCAATTGCAGAGCACTCAGAAGAAGGGTATGAAAGGGGAAAAGAAAGGAGGGAGATATAGATAAATATATCAGATTAGAAGATAAACCAAACCGTAGCGGATGGGCAAGGAAAGTATGACTTCCAGCAAACGACTGAGATACACAAAAATCCTGATGGGTTTTTGGAGAAGGATGTGTACGTTTTCCAGAGTGTGATGAAAATTCCAGAAGGGCTGCTCCTCCCAGACTTCAGGGCTAGCATCTTATATTTACATGAGCTCACAGGAAAATTAGAGGATTGAATCTGACAAGTATCATGACCAGAGTCAAAGAAGTCTACAGGACGATTGTTTTGTAAACTCATCCTTTTTTTCAATAAAAAGTACCAGTCCACAAAATACAAGAATTTTTTATTTTTATTTTTATTTTTTTTTTGAGATGGAGTCTCGCTCTGTCGCCCAGGCTGGAGTGCAGTGGCCGGATCTCCGCTCACTGCAAGCTGCGCCTCCCGGATTCCCGCCATTCTCCTGCCTCAGCCTCCTGAGTAGCTGGGACTACAGGCTCCCGCCACCTCGCCCGGCTAGTTTTTTGTATTTTTCAGTGGAGAAGGGGTTTCACCGTGTTAGCCAGGATGGTCTCGATCTCCTGACCTCGTGATCCGCTCGTCTCAGCCTCCCAAAGTGCTAGGATTACAGGCTTGAGCCACCGCCCCCGGCCAAGAAAAATTTTAAAACTCAAAGAAACAATTGAATTCTCTTTTCTAGATTGACTTATATTCCTGGAAACTCTTCAAACAGAAAAGTGAAAGTTCTGATACTGTTATACTCATAATAGTTTATATTGATGGTATTTGCATGGTAAATCATTTTCAACCCTCAAAACGCCCAAGTTTCTGTGTCCTTAATGCTTATTAAATCTGATAATATTCCATTGGAATATTTGGTCAATTGGAATTTAATTATTGATATATTGGGGTTCATATATATTATTTTATTTGTTTTCTATTTGCCTCAATGATTTCGGTACTCCCATTTCATTTCATACCTTTTTAAAATGAATCATTTTATAACTTCAAGTTTTCTCCCTATTAACTTGTTAGTGACACATTCATTTATGATTTTTTTTGTGGATACCTTAGAGATATCAACATGGGACTTTGATTTATTATAATCACATTCAAATTATTACTGTCAGTAATGGTAGAATCTGAGAATACTTTACTGCATTTACCTTTTTTTGTCCTCTGATATGTGTTATGTATTTTAATTCTAAATATACTTTAAAGGCCATAAAACATTAATTTCCCTTGAAATACAATCACATATTTACTCTTTCTGTTTCTCATCATTCCATCTGGCATTTTCTTGTTTCCTTCTGCTTAAAGAACTGCTTTTAGAATTTCCTTCAGTGAGGTTTGTTAATAATACATTCTCTTGATTTCTGTTTTTGTTAAAATGGTTCATTTTGCCTTCACTTTTGATGGCTATTTTTGCTGGGTGTAGAATTCTAAGTTGGAACTTATTTTCTTTGATTTTCCTCATTTCTGTTGAGAGGTCAACATTATTTCTCCTTTGAGAAAAATGCCTGTTTTCTCTGCTTTTAATATGGTTTTCTTGGTTTTTAGATTTTAGCAGTTTGACTATGATATGGTATGGTTTGTGATGTGTGTGTGTATGTGTGTGTGTGTCTGTGTGTGTGTGCATCTGTGCCTGTGTGCATAGGTGTGTGTTGGTGTTTATATTGCCTAGAGTTCACTTAGATTCTTGAATGTGAGAGTTGATGTCATTAATCAGTTTGGAAAGTCCTCAGCCATTGTGTCTTCAAATATTGCTTTTGCCGCATTTTCTTTCTCCTAATAGTATTCCAATTACCTGTATATTAGATATTTATACTGTATTCCAACATCTTTTTGGACTTTCTGATATTTTTCATTTTTAATTAATGACTGGGCTTTTTTATTGACTTCCTTCATTTTACTAATCCTGTTTTATGCAATGTCTAATTGTCTGATAAGCTTATATATTATGTTCTTAATGTTAGTTATTATATTTTAGAGCTCTAGCAGTATCATTGGATTTTTATAAGTTCCAGTTATCTGATGAAATTATTCATTCTTTGCATATGTTTGCTCCAGCTTGCTTTTCTTGTATGTATTTGATAGACCCCTTGTCTTCTAATTAAAATACCCAGCTCACTGTGGATATGTCTGTGTGTGTGTTGTTTTTATTTTAAAAATTGCATGTTAGTCATATTATCCTGTGACTTCTCATACCTAGTAATTTTTTATTGAATTTATTTACTGTGTGTAAAAATTTAGATTATTGAGCATCCATTATCTTCCTTCACTCTTTTTCTCTACTAGGAAGATAAAGTGGTAGCTCACCAACTTAACCCAATCAGGGACTGAGCTGAATCAAGGCTGGATTATACTTCCCTCATTTACCTTTGTTTCCAGGATGGAGTCCTCCATAGATCTCAACCAATAGCCTACTATACGATCAACTGGGCCCCCCCTGTGATGGGTCTTGCACTTTAATCCTTCTGTCTGTCATCAAAGGACTGTCAGAAAACTCCGTTCTACTTCTCAGAGGTTTTGTAATTAGCTTTTTATCCTCCATGTAGCTTGAGAATCTGGCATGTGTGTTGAGAAAACTGGCAGTGTTTTGGTTTTTGTTTCCCTCTTTTAAGTGGGATCTTGACAGCTCAAGTCTTTGTTTTTGTCTCTGCAGGGCCACACAAATATTTCTTCTTGTTTCTCTATCCCCACCTGTAGTTTCTGCCCAAGTGAAGGTTGGATTGTTAAGCTCATTTCATGCAGCAAGAATTGGCAAATGCCCCGAGAGGAAAGCTTTTTTAGAATATCACCCCAGCTTTATGAAGTTGTTCCTTTCTCTGAAATCTTCACCCCTTAGTTCTCACTGCTTCAGCAAAAATCTGATGTCTTTAAACAAATTTTGGCGAACATGTCATGCTTTTCTAGTTCAACTTGGCAGAAACCATGGTTTGCTATCAGCTACTCCATCTTGCCCGAAACAGCAGAAATTTCCAACAATGTCGTTTTATAAAGTAAATCATCCTAAGGGTGTTGGCCCTTCAATTGAGTGAGCTTGAGAAGCTGTAACGTCTTTGAATTCTGGCTGCATTGATTGATTGATTGATTGATTGATTGATTGTAATTTGGAGTGTTGTGATGCATTGTTCTGAGACAATATTATTAGCAGCTAAGAATGGTGGGTTTGACATCAGGGAATTCCTTTTTTTTTTTTTTTTTT
>NW_016806761.1:2098758-2108458 GCF_001698545.2 Rhinopithecus bieti
TGTTGTGTGTCTCAGTTCCCCTGGCTAGGAAAAAGGGCTTCCCTTCCCCTTGCGCTTCCCAGGTGAGGCAATGCCTCGCCCTGCTTCAGCTCTCGCTGGTCGGGCTGCAGCGGCTGACCAGCACCAATTGTCCAGCACTCCCCAGTGAGATGACCCCAGTACCTCAGTTGAAAGTGCAGAAATCACCGGTCTTCTGTGTCGCTCGCGCCAGGAGTTGGAGACTGGAGCTGTTCCTATTCGGCCATCTTGCTCCGCCCCGAAGCTATCGACATCAGGGAATTCTAACCCTGGCTGTGCCTATGCAATCTTAGCCAAAGAATTAGATCTCCGTAGACTTCATTTTTACCATCTATCAAATGAGGACGAAAACCCTGTTTTCTATGTTTATAAGGAGGATTAGGTGATAACACATTTATTGATTGCTTATTTTAGCTATACTAAATGCCTTACGTATATTATCTCATTTTAATATGCTACGTACCATAGTACATACTAAGGATTCCATAAGAGATAGCAGCATTATTACTTATCCCGATTACAACCCAGACCTTATTTTGGCTTCAGGTAAAATCACAAATCACCCCATGGTTCATTTCTCACTCCCTGCCCTTTTAACTACAGAATATAGAGAAGATAAATACAGTCCCAAGATAATTCTCTAGCTTACAATATTCACATTCATATTTTTGTGCTGCATTTAGCACTCAAAAGTATGTACATCAATAAAAACAACAAAAATAATGCTTAATTATTAATAACCATGAGCATCAAGACAGTGTAGAAATATGAAACATGTTTTCCCATGGACTTTTAAAAATAGCATAGCTAGTTTTATATGTGGGTTGAATATAGTCAACACATCAGAAAAGTTATTCAGGATAAAGCCTTAAAATCCAGGTTTTACTTTTTGGTGAAAATGACATGTTGGACTGCTGCCTGATGAATTTAAACCTAGACAGTTGCACATGTATAGTTCACAAGTAGGGGAGCCTGTAGTTTGGGTCTCAGTTGCTCCTGGGGTGGTATTTGCACTTCATTTCGGGCCCTGTATATCTGATTTGATGACATCTGTTAAGGAGACAGTGGAGGGAAGACATGCATATGAAATCTCAGTGAATACAGCCTGCATTTCAATGATCTGAGGCTGCTGTTACCTTGTCATTTATTTTGTAGCCTTTGGTACTTTGACAGGCAATACCCAATCTGTTTCTCATCAGTTTAAATCTCAATATTTACTTTTAGATGTTTTACTTTAAAATCTTTACAAAATAGAAGATTGTGCTTGTCCATATCATACAGAATTTGCTTCTTTCACCTAACAAAAAAGATTTGAATAGAACATAATAAAGTAGAAAAGAGCCACTTTACATATAATGAAAAAATTATGACCAGGCATGGTGTTTCACACCTGTAAATCACAGAACTTTGAGAAGTTAAGTCAGGAGGGTCCCTCAAGCCCAGAAGTTCACCACCAGCCTGGGCAACATGGCAAGACCTCATCCCTTACAGAAAATTAAAAAAAAAAAAAAATTAGCCAGGCCTAGTGGTGCACATCTGTAGTCCCAGATGCTCAGGAGGCTGAGGCAGGAGGAGCTCTTGAGCCCAGGAATTTGAGGCTGCAGGTAACTATGATGGTGCCACTGCTCTCCACCAGCCTGGGTGACAGAGTGAGACCCTTTCTCTCTCTCTCTCTGTCTCTCTCTCTCTCTCTCTCTCTCTCTCTCTCTCTCTCTCTCTCTCCGCACACACACAAACACCCCAATAAACAAGAAAAACACAGTTTTTTTTTTTTTTTTTTTTTTTTTTTTTTTTTTTTTTAAAGAAAACAGAACTATTAACAAGCTATAAATGCTCAGTTTTGCTTGATACATTTTTCTTTCCACAGTGGTTTGCAACTGCCAACACCTAAACTGGAGGGTCTTTTTCTTTTTTATACTAACAATCTCCTAACAAGCGATTTTTAAATTTTAGGGTGAATCCCAAGAGAATTACTATTAGTAGTAGGTGCTGCTTATGTAATTGACAAGATCATTAAGGCAGATATTCCTCTAAATGAAAGTCTAGATCTTATATAACATGGAACTTCAGACCTCCCTCATCAAGGGGTGGTCTATACACAGTAGCAGCAGCATCATGGGGAGCTTGATAGAAATGCACAGTCGAAAACTCCAACCCAGATATAAGGCAGCAGAATCTACATTGTAACAAGATCTCCAGGTGATCCATATGCGCATGAAGTTTTGAGAAGCTTACCAGTCTAGACCAGAGATTGACATATATTTTGCTACAGAGGGTCAGATAGTAAACATTTTAGGTTTTATATGCTATTCAGTCTATCTTGCAATTACTCAGTTGTTATTGTGCAAATAGCACCAGAGACAATACAAAAAGGAATAAATGTGCTATGCTACAATAAAACTTTACTTATGGACATTGATATTTGAATTTTGTATATTTTTTACCTGTCACAAAATCTTCCTGTTTTCCTCAATTATTTAAAAATGTAAAAACCATTCTTAAACGCCATACAAGAAGAGGTGGTGGACTAGATAGACCTAGTTTGCTGACTCCTAATCAAGATTCTATCATTTTCTTGACCTTGACCTTTCTTGGGTTGCTCCCTGCCCTTGGTGCCTGTCTTAGCCTGCTTGGGCTGCCATAAGAAAATGCCATAGATTCAGTGACTAAAATGATGAATATCAGCTGGGCATGGTGGCTCATGCCCGAAATCCCAGCACTTTGTGGGGGCCAAGGTGGGTGGATCACTTGAGGTCATGAATTTGAGACCAGCCTGGCCAACATGGTGAATACCTGTCTGTACTAAAAATACAAAAATTAGCCATGCGTGATGGCAGGAACCTGTAATCCCAGCTACTCAGGAGGCTGAGGTAGGAGAATCATTTGAGCCCAGGAGGCAGAAGTTGCAGTGAGCTGAGATCATGCCACTGCACTCCAGCCTGGGACACAGGGAGAAACCCTGTCTCAAAAAAACAAAAAATAACATATAATAAAATAAAAAATGAATATCTATTTTCTCAGAGTTTTGGAGACCAGTAAGTCTCAGATTCAGGTGCCAGCATGGTCTGGTTCTGATTTCTTTTCCTGGCTTGAAAAGGTGGCCTTCTTGCTGTGTCCTCACAGGATATAGAGAGAAAACTCTGATGTCTCTTCCTCTTATAATAAGGCCACCAGATTTATAGGATTAGAGACCCACTCTCATGACCTGTTTAACCTTAATTACTTACATTACTTATGTAAGGACCTTATCTCCTGTTATCTTGAGAATTAGGGCTTTAACACGTGAATTGGAGGGTGAGGAGGCCCAGCACAGTCCGTAGCAGCGCTCACATCTTCTCTCTGACATCTTCTCTGACCGTACCACCCAAAATCATTTTCCTGTCCATGATGTCCTGTTGTCACTGTTAACTGCCTGTCATCTTTGCTGCTTAAATTTGGCCTTATATATTTATGACAGCACATTCTTTTCCTTCACTGAAACTGCAGGCTCCCTGAGTGCAGAGGGTGCTGATCAAGGATCTAGGGATTCAAACAACTTCAAATGACTGGGTTGAGCTTAGAAGTTAGTGATTGACTGCTAGCATTGACACAGCCTGACTTTTTCTGCTCTTGAGTCTCCCAGTTGGCTGAATGATTACAGGTTCCTTACGCATCCTTTTGGGCTATTTTCTCATCTCTAAAATGGGGGGAAATGTGGATGTGAAGATACATCCAGCTTCTCTATGGAGGGATGAAAATTACTCATTAGAGACCTGTTTTGAAGACCCAGTCCTCTGTAGAATTAGGCACTTGGAAGTGGTGGCCTTATCTTCACTGTTTCATCTACTTTTTTGATGCAATAATATCAATGACTTCATTTCCTGATCTTCTGATGGAGTGTCCTTTCTTCCCTTCCATATGCTTTCTCCCATCATATTTCTATTTGGCAGCCATCATTAACATGAGGTCCTTGCTTAACAAAGACCTTTCAGTGCATTTTATTTACCTTTAATGTTTTAACATTATTCACTATCCATCTTAAATATTAGGTCACTGTGAGTTGATTCCCTAGAGAACCATTCTATTATGCCTCCCTTCTGTATATTTTCTAGTGTTTTCCTAGCCCCTTTTTAATGACTACCCACATAGAGCTTCCTTCATTTGCTTTGGAAATGTTTGCATTAGTGACTCATGGTGCAAACAGATGGGGACTCGGGTAAGGTCCTCATAAATCATTCTCAAGGGTTATCTATGTCACAATCACAATTTAAAGCTTTAGGAGAGACTGAATGAATTAGGGATAAACCCTATATATCATCTCATATGCTTTGCAGACCTTTGACTGAAGTCAGCATGGATTAACACCTTTCCCAGCCTCCATTCTTCCATACCCTTAATAATTTTAGTTGGGACCAGTGTCCTTGATTTCATTATAGTTTTAGACATACAGTGCTGTTCTGGAAATGTTATTTTCACTAGGTTTTTTTGCTCACACAAAGGAGAAGTGCAGGTGACAGGACACAAGTGTTCTTGATGTGTTACAAACATTCGCCACAAAGTGGTTGCACCCTATATTTCCTGGTTGAGGTGAGCTCTTGTCAAATGCCTGCAAACAATGCACCTCAAGTCAGGGGAGCAAGGACGCGTGTAAAGGATTCATGAATGGCAAATGAAGACTGAACAGAAACACTTTGAGCAGAGCTGTTTATTAGCATCCTGAAGGAGTGATCTCTTAGGAAGGAATTCACCTCTTGATATTTCATTCACTCTGGACTTATGTGGGGAAGCAGGCAGTCCTGTAGGATTTAATTTGGAATAAGTGAAAAAGAAACAATTAGAACCATTGTAATCCTTGTTGCAGGGAATGCCAAACAAGCTTCCTTTGTTGTACAATTATTTTGGCGCTAATAAGTATGTCTTTATGCCCTCTAGATTGTTGTCTTGGATATTTCTCTCCCTACCTTGTCTTTCCATGTGAAAACTTTAGATGAATACAATTTTCTATTAAAAATTAACTTGTGTCATTTGAAATTAGCATACATTAACATTTCTTTAAAACTAGAGCTCTGAAAAGCTTTTTCAAAATGTCTCTCTCATGAGTGTAAAATGATTTTTTAATCCATTTTGACTTAGCCTTTTTGATTTTTAATTTCCTCAGCTGTAAAATGGGGATAAAATATTTACTCCCTAAGGTATTGAAATCCTTAAGCACTGTGTGCAAAGCATTTGCTCAAGTAATTGACACATGCACATATAAGATGGTCAATATTTTTTCTTCATTATTATTTTGAATATTTGAAGTATGCACATTAAAATTATAGTAATGTCCACTGGTTATAAAATGCCACGGATTCCCTTAAATCACTGTGTAACATTGAGAGGAAGGAAAAAATCATCTCTTAGTGAGAGCATCTTTATTTGAAATCTTTGCACATTAGTAATTTTGTATTAGAGATTTTCCACATCAGTTTTTGTACAGCCAAGTGCAAGGCTTTACACATTGTTATTGAAATGAGAAGCAGCCGCCCTCTTATTCCTAAAGACTCTCAGCACACTTTTATTGAAGATGGTACAGGTATCTGGCACAGAATTGGAGTATAGTAAATCGTGCAAAAAATGGTATGCCAGAATCAATTTACTGCAGCCCCCCAATACAGTCACTTTCTCCTTACGGGTTTCCAGCATAAACCTCTGTGCATGCCTTATATGCATGTACCACAAGTAACTAAATGCCTTTATGTTGTCTCTCTAAGCAGAAGTTTATGCCACAAAGGTAATGTGATAAATAGAGAATAACTAACAAGTTTCAGTCTTCCTGAATTGTATTCAGAAAAGGGGAAGAAGAGGGAATCACAGGATATCAGTGTTGGATCAGTGCTTGGTGATTGCTGTTGACTTTTCACCGATGGGGAAACTGAGTCACAGAGTATGGAAGTGGCATGTTGGAGAATGCTACCTGGTAATGAAAGAGTCAGAATTTAAGCCCATGTCTGTCACCTCTGAGGCCCCTTTCTCTTTTCTGTATAATAAATTGCTGTCAGAATTTCTGAGTGGATATTTTTTCTAATTAGTTGTTGCTTAAGGCACATATACTTTCTTCTCCTGTAGCACATGACAGAAAACAGACTAAGGTATCTTCATCTACTATGTGCCGTTTGCTTTGTATACAGTTTCTCATTATCTGTGGGCATTCCCTGGTATCCTGATTACATGAATAGTATAGTTAAAAATTTAAAATGTTGATGCTGTCTCTCTAGGGCCCACAGTTTGTAAATGAGAAGGGGACTTAAAACTTGTCTCAGATCCACTGATTCTTGGGGTAAAGTTAATGGATAAATAGACGTTCTAAATATGAGAAGCTGTGAAATCCTGCCTTCCAGTTCTGCATTTTCATGCATAGTTAAAAGACACAGCACGTCAGAAACTTGAATTTATACTTCATAGTGTATATAAGTTGTATTATAGATATATATTCCAATGGAGAACTTCATTCTAAGCCTTTTTGTTTTGGTAAATTAGAATTAAAGAAATTATAAACTGGAAAAGGAATAATAGAGTAAATAAAGAAAAAAATATTCAATTAACCTCTGCAGAAACAACAAGAATATTGACTATATCTCAAAGATTATGAGTTATAAATAAGAATATCTTAACTATTTTTGTTTCCTTGGGGTGGCTGTTCATTGCTACCACCCTTTCCCACAAACTATGCATCTTGAAATATCTTTGATTCTCAACACTATTTAGTATTTTTTTCCAAATATGCACATTTTCAGGAAAGAGACTGGGTGATATCCTTTCCTGTTGGGTGGGACTCTATTTTAGATTTTCTGATTGTTATAATAAGATATACTGGGTCACTGAACATCTAGAATTGATCCTTCCATCCATTACACAGTAGTAAAGGATGCTTGCATCATGCCTATAGAAATAGCAGGGTTGCAAATAGCCAATTCATTGCTGGTTCCAATTTGGAAGCTGACAAATACTTGCTTTATTGCCCTGCCACATGCGAAGTCTATCTTTCTGCCTACACAGCACAAATCAGTAACCTACATAATTCTTCCAGGATATTCTAAAAGCCCTGAGGCGGGAGTTCATACTCTATATATTTGGTATTTGGAATCTCATATGGAAGTGCATTCAGAGATATCCTGGGAGAATTTCCAAATATACCAAAACTTTTTTTTGCAGTTCTTCCAATTTGCATTATTTAACTTGTGTTGTCTTGCTAATATTTGCCTTTGTCATATATTTATCATATTATAAATTTGCAATTTAAAAATTTGATGCAGCAATACAAACGTATTTAAGCCGCTATGCTGCTCAGAGGGGCCTATTACATATCAGGAATCTGAAGAGTCAAATCAAATCACAGAGGATTTTCTTTTATACTCTTACTTATTTTACTGAGATTTTTCAATGTAAACAACCATAGCATCATCTTAAAGTCATATCTCTTTGATTCCAAAGTGAAAGACTCCATTAGTAAGACAATGAGGAGAAAAAGAGAATTAGAAGCTGAATGACTATACAAGTCATTGTTAAACTAGGACACTCTAGAGAGTAAAAGGGGGCTAGTAGTCTTCACACTGCATGAGTTTTAGGCAAATTGGGACTCAGAGTCATCCTTGTTAGAGATGTGTTATGTTGCTGATCTGAACTGAGCTCTCAAAAAGAAGCCCAAGCAAAATAGTATATTTGTTGTGCTAAATCTAAGCCCCTCTCTACTCAAAAATCGTCAAAATACAATATATTGATACATAGATAAGTAAACATTTGCCTATGAAAAAATATACAGTAGGAAAATCATGCAGTTGTGCTCAGAGTTTATATTCCTGAGTTCAGCATATTCCGTGTTCTCTGTAGTTCTGGTGACAGAATTCTCTCCTTGTTCCAGTCTGCTGAGATGACCATGAGTCCATCTCTTCTTGGCTTTGTCACTGCCCCATGGTAACATCCTCTGAGGTGGTCTTGTGCTCATCTGAATTTTAACTAGCCAGTCCATTCCTCTTGATTGCAGGGTCCTCCATTATAACCAAGAGGACCCTCTTGGTTCCCCCAGGTTGGGTGTCTCATTTATGTCACTTATGGTCACTTGAAGAAGATATTTGGCTGCTTCCTGAGCCCTGATGGGATATTCAATCTACTCAGGGAAACTGTGTTAGATGTATCTACCTGACCATCCTACACAGGTGACTCTACTGCACCCTTCTCTGCCATGGAGAAATAGCTCTTTAGGGATATGTATGCCATAAATACTTCAAGTGGGAAGCAGAATAAAAACACCCTCTACTCTCAACATTATAAACATAAATGAAGCATTTCTGCCAGTAAGATCCCACCACTCCTTTCAGTCTTAGAGATACTAACCAGGATCTCACTGACTCTTCCTTGTTTCCCACTCCTCCCAACTTCCAGTTCAAAGAGGATGCATAGGGGAGGGGGGCTGGTGGGGATGATTGCTGGGTAGCCTGGATCATGTATTATCTTAATATTCTATCCTACATCTGTATCATAGCTTTCCCTCACCAATAAAAGTCAACAATTTGACAGATGTATTCTCTGATTCTACTTTTAGCATCATGGAGGCCTCGAGTCTAGCAGTGTCAATGGGAGAAGGTCACAGCAAAGTAAGAGAATGGGGATGGCAGGGAACATACTGGTAACTAGTGACTGGCTAGTACTTCCTGTCCTTCCACCCCTCTGAGTTTCTTGAGGGAGCAGGAAGCAAGTTTGTTCAGCTTTGAACGAAAGCTCGCAGCTCAGAAAAGACTGCACAGATTAGGGCCTCCTTAGACTGATGATAAACCATAGGTAAAGTACAGCGGCTCTGACGTCTTTCCTTTGAGTCATATTGGCTTGGTTAGGATCCCTGGACCCTGCCAGCTTGGGGTGACTGTATTTTATAGGTCAAAATTTATTGGAAGATAGAGCAAAATGAATTAAGTGATAGCCAGAAGTGGGATATCTCAAAACTATGAAAAGTTTATCTGCTTGGGTGTTACCACACTCTCTCCTCCTGCTTCCCCCCTCAACTTCATCCCATTCTCTACCTTTGCACCCCCCGCAACCTCAGTGTAAAAGCCACCAACCTCAGCCTGCCTCTCCAGCTCTCACAACTTAAATCCCATGCACTGTCCACAGCAATCTGACAATTCTTGTTTTGGAAAAACCATCAATATCTATCTTGACATACAGTGAGTACCTATGAATAGCTACTGGATATCTCTCAAACTTTTTGTATATTTCAAAAAACATTTGAAATGATCCTAGAAATGCTCAGAATAAAGCACTCCTATTTGTTTTTCTTTCTAAAGACACAGCTGAAAGCCTCAAGAGTTTTAACAGAGCACCTATTAATAATTTCAGGGCAATTAGAAGGGAGAGGAAAGATCAGAGAATGTATCAACTTGCTGTAAGAGGCAAACATGAGCAAATTAAGTTTGTTGAAATTATCAGCAAACAGTTGGTTTCTGTCTGCCCCAACTGGATTTCAGCAGCATTTTATTCAGTTTCCGCCTCATAACATTTTCATCTAATGCTCTATGCTTTTCAAATAATATTCATATATAATTTTATTTTTAGCCCGTGAGTTAAGGAAGATGATTCCTATTTCCACAATTTTACTCTCAAGGAAACTAAGACAGAGAGAGAAGGTAATAGAATTGCCCGGTTTACATGACTACAGAATAGTTAAGAT
>NW_016806761.1:2108892-2195734 GCF_001698545.2 Rhinopithecus bieti
CTTCCAGGTGAGGCGATGCCTCGCCCTGCTTCAGCTCTCGCTGGTCAGGCTGCAGCAGCTGACCAGCACCGATTGTCCGGCACTCCCTAGTGAGATGACCCCAGTACCTCAGTTGAAAATGCAGAAATCACCGGTCTTCTGTGTCGCTCGCGCTGGGAGTTGGAGACTGGAGCTGTTCCTATTCGGCCATCTTGCTCCGCCCCCCAATAGTTAAGATTTCAATGCAGTTCTTCTCCTTTGGTCTCTGATTCTTCTCCAACATATTTAATTTTTAGAAGAAAATATGTATTTAAAGAAAATATTGAATCTTCACTAAAGGGCACAAGAGAAGTTTTATATATATACACACACACACATACATATATATATATACACACACATATGTATATACATATGCACAATAGCATGTATATATATACACACATGGTATCAGAGGAATTTAGATTATGTAATCACTTTCTAATTGCTAGAGCAATCAAAAAATTGTTGGCATCATAATTAAAGAAAACTGGTACAATCTGCCCTTTTCTTTAAGTCCACTCCATCTGATAATTGAGTTAAAGCTGAAAAATGCCAAGACTTCTATTCTGCCTATCTTGTGGACATATTACATGCCATAGGAGGGGTTCACTTTGGAAATCAAAATTGTAAAAATAATAAAATGAAAATTAGAAGAATGGCTGCTCCTCATGGGCACATCTGATTCTATGAGAATATCATTGTTTTTATCAAAGAAATTCTGAAACAGCTGTAATATTTTTGAAATACTTGTTAGTGCATATCAGTTGTGCTACAAAAGGTCATTTATAAAAATCTGCAAATTTTATGGAAATATTTCCTTTGGATGTGAGAAAACACATTTCCACATGTCACCATGTTCACAGAGCTGGCTGACAGGGTTAAGAAAAGTGTGAATTTATTAATGTGATCATAGCATCATCCTTTTATATTACCCATGCAATGCCATATTACCTATGCAATGCCAAATTCCCATAGGAAAAGTATTAGGGTAATAGTTGTTTTCCTCTTTGTTTTACAGCTGGATATTTTAATTTTCTATAATTATAATTTGGTGGATAAATTGTTTGCATAATCCCATACTATGTCATATATTTTTAAAAGGCTTATTGACAAAGCTAAAATTTGGAAATATTCAGCTATAATAGAATACCTTTTTAATGTTCATGATTCAATATAAAATCCTTAATGTGATGCATAGGATTTAAAATCTATTAGATTTTTTTAAAACTATTTAAGGTTGACCTGTGAAAACCCATATAAACACGAGTTATGATATAATAGGCTTTAGCTGGGTGGAATACAGTAATAAACAAAAGGTACACAAACACCATTTAAAATGCATATCCATATAAATGGTTAGGTTGTATTATGATATTGTCTTTGTAGATTCTGGTTGTATGTGCTCAGGATGAATAAAGCAATATCTATTGTCTGATAAAAGAAAATTATTAAACCAAAGGTGTATGCCTATGTTACTTCAATATGAGTCACTATGATTAATGTTATATGATATTTTCCTTAAAATCTATTTTATGTCTATAAATCCTCTCTTTCCTCACTCTGGAAATAGTGTCTTTCTATCAAGAAATAGATATTCAGCATTGCTATTAATGAAACTATTATTACTGATTATTGTTATTTTATCATCTCTACTGTCACTGTTGGCCATAGATATAATTATTTCTTCATTTCAGTAAAATGTTTGAAGAATGATTTTAACAATGTAGTATATGGAAAATTTGAAGTGACAGTTGTTATAGATTTTATGTATTATCGATAGTGGTAACATTGATATTTTAAATAATCGCATTTAAAGTTCAAATTGGTGATGGATTCTATTGATTAAAGGGAGAAAGGTGAACCTTAAAAAGTTTCTAAAAAAGAGCTTTGGAATGAACCCAAAGATGACATATTGCAAAATGCAATATGGGCACCAAATAGTTAAAAAAGGACTAAGAAAATGAGGCTGTTTGTTAACTCAAGATAAAATGCTAATCCTTCATAGTCTAATAGGAATCTCATATCCTTCACTATGAGTCTTATTCTCTGTTGAGCTTTAGTATTTGGTTCCCCCTTATTATTATTATTAATGTGAGCCAAACAGGTTGAACTAATTAATTTCTGTCAAATGAATCAAAGTCTGGTGAATAGGACTAAGATGTTATTTTTTCTGATCATTTCAAATTTCTCAGAGTCAAATATATTAACACGGTGCTTGTAAGTGTATTAGTATAAAACTGATTGCACTGAAGGTTGGTGTATAAAAAGCTTTGATCAGGAAGAGATGAAGCATTTGCATTCTTAATATGTAAATCATAGATAAGAGATGGAATAGTATAATAGCTAAAACTAATCAGAGATAGTCCTGTAAGAAAACTTCCAACGAAACAGCAGTTTCTTTTGCTGAATTCAACAATTAACCTGTCCTTTGCCAAACTGTACATTTACATGAGAAGTAAGATATTGTATCTCCTGTGTTCCCAGAAAGGGCCACAAAAGTGAAACCAATCCAAGAAGTTTCTCTTTTGTCCGTTAATGTGTCCCCAGCTAGATCTTTTCTTTTGCTTTCCCAAATAGATCAAAATCTACCATTTCTAGAGTGACTGAATCCTTAGAGCATCTTTTGGTACCAAGTTTTTTTTTTCTTTCCTGGTTTCCCACTGCTACTAGAAAATAAAATAATAATTTCAGGCTGGGCACAGTGGCTTATGCCTGTAGTCCCAGCTCTTTGGGAGGCCGAGGCAGGTGGATCACCTGAGGTCAGGAGTTCAAGACTACCCTGACCAATATGGTGAAGCCCTGTCTCAGGTAAAAATACAAAAATTAGCCGTGTGTGGTAGCAGGCAGCTGTGTTACCAGCTACTCTGGAGGCTGAGACAGGAGAATTGCTTGAACCCAGAAGCGGACATTGCAGTGAGCTGAGTTCACGCCACTGCACTCCAGTAGGGTGACAGAGCAAGACTCTGTCTCAAAAATATAATAACTATTACTATTATTTCACCCTAATCTATGGGAATCAGTATTTGTAAATGACCCTCCTCAATTAGAGAAGAAAGATGTCTGCTCTTCCGTTATGTCTAGTTCTGTTTAGGGCAGTGTTTCACCTACTAACAGTTTGTGCTCAGTTGAGGATCTCCTTGTTTTAGTGTAGTTACAAATGTATTGGGTGGAGTAGAGAATCATCTTTATACATTTTATCATTAATACAAATGTACCTAATTCTCCACAAAAGCTGAGAAGATTCAGAGTTTGAATCTAAAGAAAGAAAACTACATTCTTTCTATAGATACATATAATTTCAGATTACACAGCAAGCCTTTATATTAAATAGATGTTGAAGCACACCTATAATATTATTTTCAAATTTGTCACTGAGCCACATAAAAGATATGAAAAAAGCTGGAGAAGTTTCAGAGAACAGTAACTCAATTGACTGGGGCTGTAAAGTGATTCCACACGGCATTGACTTTAAAAGATTGGGGATTTATATTCAGGAAGTGTTCAGATTTAGAAATGATATAATTGAAAACTTTGAAAGCTTTCCTAAAGAGGAAAAAAAGTTACTTAATCCTGGAATACTAGTGCAGGAAATTTCTTCTTAACATTTGAGAGGAGAAATATTCAAACAAATAAGATGCTACTTTACACATAAGTTATGAAAGAGACTTAACAAGGCAGTGTTCTGATTTACACAATTTACAGATGAAAAAAAGGCTAGAAGAGGGAAGAAGACAATGACAGAGTTCACATGTTGCTTGAGCAGAGATGCAGCCTAGATTTGCACTGCCAAGCACAGTAGCCACTGGCCACGTCTGCCTGAAATGCAACTGGCGTGACTGAGAAGCGGGTCTTCAATTTTATTTCACTTTAATTAATTTTAATTTTATTTAAGAATTAACAGTTTAATTATTGGAAAGAAGTTTTTGAAGTAAGTTTGGAAGAACTTGAATATGTAAACCTATTTTTTAACTGTAAATTTTATAAAATCTAAAAATAGATAAAATATTTCCAATGAAAATTTTGCATTCGAATTGAGAAGTGTTATAAATGTAAAAATATATAGTATGAACAACTAATTTATTTGTAATATGGTATTACTATTTTAGCTCATTGGTAAGTGTTTAATATTGATAGACTTTGAACTGATACTATTTTGATAATTTAGGTTAAAATAAAACATTTTCAGTTAAAATAGATTAGTGAAAATATTTTCACTTGTTTCTCTTTACTTTTTTCATGTGGCAGCTCCAAAATTTAAAATTACTTCTGTGGCTCATATTACATCTTATATTGCCACTGGACAGCACTGATCTGACCAGGAATTGATTTAAGTGATTACACCAATTAACAAAGTGTTTAGACAAGCCTATCCTAAGTTTACCCACAAAACTGAGGGAACATTCCCTTTTTGAGATGAATATCAGCCCACAGCCCACTGCCTTCTTTCATCTCTTCCAGAACCTCATGGCTACATAAACAAATGTCCTACAACAGCTGGTTCACTCCAATTTCTTCTCCTATCTGCATTGACTGTCACAGCCTGTACCCATTTACCTGAAGACAATTACTGTGATTTATGATCTAGTGGCCTTATGTTTCTCCAAATTACTTTGAAGGCAGCAAGACTTGAGATGCTACATCCCCACAGATTAACCAAGTTGCACCTCTCTTGATTAAGTCTAGTCAGCATGGGCTGGGCACGGTGGCTCATGCCTGTAATCCCAGCACTTTGGAAGGCCGAGGCAGGTGGATCACCTGAGGTCAGAGGTTCGAAACCAGCCTGGCCAACATAGTGAAACCCTGTCTCTACTAAAAATACAAAAAAATTAGCTGGGCATGGTGGCAGACACCTGTTATCCCAGCTACTCTGGAGGCTGAGGCAGGAGAATCGCTTGAAACCAGGAAACCGAGGTTGCAGTGAGCTGAGATCGCACCACTGCACTCCAGCCTGGGCAATGAGAGCGAAACTCTGTCCCCACTGCCGCCCCCAACACCAAAAAAAAACCCAAAAAAACAACAAAAAAAGTCTAGTTAGCATGACTGGGCTTCTGACTTAGGGCCACTCCTTGGTCCTTTCAGCGTAGCTGGTCTTGTAACTCAGGGCCCTTTGAAGACATAAACCCTTCTCTGAATGTGGCCTGTTGTCTAAAGTTGTGCATCACATCATTCACTGGCTAGCACTCTCCCAGTGGCTGGAAGTGGCCTTACTTCTCTGCATTCCAGCTGCGGGCTCAGGTCCTTATAGACATCAATGCCTGTAGGATCCGTGGCAGGCTGCGTGTCTCCTCTGCAGATTTGTGACCTTGGATTCCCCATGAAACTGCTTCCCTTGCCTGACTTAACTGATGCTGAAGACATTTGGGCTTAATAAACACTGGGTTCCCCCTTAGAGCTTGATGCTTTAATGATCTGTTTTCCTGGAGAAAGCCTCCTTACCTATCACCCCACTCACTATGGTGCCCTTATTTCCACTCATTTCTAACTCTCATCCATCTTCCTTCTTGAGCCATAGAGAGTGAACTGAAGAAAACTCTAGTTAAGTCAGCTAATATCATGGATTGTTAACAATATACTTTTTGTGAAACATCTTTTTGTGTCCTTATCATAGGGAATGTACTCTACTAGAAATATCATCAGTCTTCCCTGGAATACTACTTCTGAGCGTGAAAGGGTCTTCCCAGAATCTCTGAAGGTGCCCCACAGAGATAATCACCTACTGTATGTTTCTGTATGGTTAACTCAACTTCTCTCTTAAATGATCCCCGCGAGAGTTATCATTACAGCGTCCTGATTTACAAAACTTACAGATGAAAAAAGGCTAGAAGAGGGAAGAAGACAGTGAAGGAGTTCACTTTCCTCACACAGCTGTAGGGTAAACTATAAACAACTAATTTGTCTCTTAAGTTTTTCAAGGTGAATACAACAGACCAGGTCTTTAACAAGGGTCTAGAAGGATCAAGAGATCGAGACTATCCTGGCCAACATGGTGAAAGTCTGTCTCTACTAAAATACGACAAAATTAGCCAGTTATGGTGGCGCATGCCTGTAGTCCCAGCTACTCAGAAAACTGAGGCAGGGGAATCACTTGAACCTGGGAGGCAGACATTGCAGTGAGTTGAGATCGCCCCACCGCACTCCAGCCTGGGCGACAGGGCAAGACTCCGTCTCAAAAAACAAAACAAAACAAAAAACAAAAACAAAAAACAGAAAAGTCTAGGAGACCTTAAAGCCTGGTTTGATATGGGAATTATGTAGATAAAAGCTCCAGAAAATAGTTTGAAAGAAGAGAAGAAAGACATTCTCTCATTTAGTGTTAATGCATGCACCTCTTCCATGTGGAAAGGAAACAAGGTACCCAAAGTGTGCAACAATGGCTTTCAAACTGGGGAGGGGTTGAGGTTGTACTCTCCAGGGACAGTTGGCTATTTCTACAGATATTTTTGAATAAGGACCTGGGGGACAGAGGAATCCTACTGGTATCTAATAAGTAGAGCAGAGAGTTACTGCTAAACCTCCTACAATGCACAAGACAGCCCCCATAATAAACAATCATCCAGCCCCAAATGTCAATAGCTCCAAGGCTAGGAATTCCCACGTTGAAGTTCACCTACATTTTAATCTCACAACATTTTAATCCCACATACATAGACTGAAGCTCACAGATATTAAACGATGTATTTAAAGTATTAGGACTAATTAGACATGTGATTGGACCAGAACACAGAGAGTTTCATTTTCAGGACTGGCTTTTTCGTGCTAACATGCTGTCTCCTGTTATTCCCATGTTCTTCTGAATTTCTTAAGAACAGTTTCATGAAACTTTTCAAGTTTGATGAAGCTGTTGAAAGGGTGTGGCTGTGTTTATATGATGTGTAAAGACTGCCTTTCCTGAAACTGAATAAATAACACAAAGACAGCTCCCATTTGACAATGCTGGCCATTAAGCAGGATACAGGAAGTCTAAGTTATTATTCTTACTTTACCTGAAAGAAGCTAATGATCTCAGTGAGGAGACTGAGTTCAGCATTATGAGAATGTGGGTAATAGATTAGGTACTTAGGACTCACCAACCCAACTATAAAAGAGTTGCACAATTTTATTGTTAGATTAGTTCATCTTAGCCTTGTGCAGTTGCCTCTACCATTCCTGTGGCCAAGTCCTCCATCTACATTTCCTCCTTAGCTGCTTTTTATCAAGAGAATTATTTAATTTTAGTGTAACTAACAAATTTGGCCATTACTTTATCCCTTCCTCTTCCACATAATCACATGATTACATCTTACTAGAAGGGCTGAGTTCAGTATCCTGGACAACTGCTTTTTAACTTCTCACCTACTGAAGTTCTTTCTTTTCTGGATTTAGCTAGCTTTTAGGCCATAAGAAAACATTTTTGGCTTTAAATTTTAATTAAATTTGATAATGGATGTTCTATTGGATTTTAATTTTTTCATGGTGACATGCACTCAAAATCCATTGTCATATTTCTTGAACACCTACTATGTGCCAGATAAAAATAATGAGCACTTAGTATTCAGTCATACATACCATAGGCAGAAGCCCTGTCTTGATGGAGCTTCCATTCTAGAGAAGGATATGGACGATGAACTAGTAAATATATGGTAGAGCATCAAGGTATGATAAATGCTGGGGGAAAAAAGAAAGCAGTATAAAGGGATAAGGATTGACAGTGGTTACTCTTTTGAATGAGATGGTCCACATCTATTAGATGTGGTATCTGGAGGAAAAGTGCTAAGGATGATGAACAACAATATAAAAATCCCTGAAGCAGAATGTTTTTTATTCATTCAAGAAATATTAGGAAGAACTGTGTGGCCTCAGGGTGGAGTGAAGACATGAAGATGGCTTATACCACTGGAAAGGGAGCTAGGAGTAGAAAATACAGATCTCTATGGGCCTGTGATCCTGATCCTGTGATCCCTAAAAAGAACTGCTGTTGCTCCTCTGAGTTGAAAAACTACAGGTGGAACAAGTTGGGGGCAAAAAAAACAGTGAAGAGTCTGTTATGGTTCTCCTAGGAAGAAATGATAGTAGCTTGGAAAGAAGGGAAAGTAATAGACACATTGCTTGTTTTATTTTTCTCTTTTCCTAAGGATGCTCATAATACAAACAACTTATATTTACCATTTGCTTTTGTATTTGGCAATGCACCATTCTAAACCATGAGACACAGCTTCCTGAGTTTCCATCCTGGATCCATCACTTGTTAGCAGCGTGATCTTAGATCTGTAAACTAACCTCTCTGATTCTTTTCCTCCTCTGTAAAACGAAGTTAATACTGGTACCCACTTCAAAGGGCTGTGTGAGTTGAAATCTGTACAAAGCTCTTAGAATTATTATTGGCTTATGTTAAGCATTATGGTATTATTATTATTATTATTATTCAAACAAATCTATGAGATTCGTATTTCTTTTCCTTCTGGAAAGCAGGTCAGTATTATTTAAAATAAATTTACTTTATAGATGAAGAAACTTAATCAACACCTAATAGATGGCTTACAATGCAAACCAGAGTCTTCTGGTACTAAAACTAGGTCCCTTTCCTCCATACTACATGGTGGTCAGGTTGTCAGATGCTACCCAAAGCTGTGTATGGGCCTGCACTCCTCAGTCTGCTGTTAAACATCTCAATCATGTTCAACAGGTGTCCACCAAAATTTCTTTGAGGTTTCATTTCAATTAACAGAGAAGTGCTGCAGCAGGGATCAGGATGGTGAGAAGTAACCTAAAAGCCACAATTCCATCATACCATTTTTCCCCATTATTTTACCTTTACAATCTGTAGGTATCATCTGTTCCTATTGCTTTCTTTATTTTTGGCTGTCTCAGAGTAACTTATTACTTCCACAACATAGTTTGGACTTTAAAGCATTATTAATCTTTAAAGAAATTTTTCTTAAGAGTTGCACTTTTGACAATATAGGGTAATCATTTAATTATTCTTTGATAAAATCCTCTCTCTCTATATATATGTATGCATATATATAGTGCACATATGTATATATAGTGCATATATGTACACAAGTGCATATATGTGTATTCATGTATATGTGTGTATATGTATATGATATAGAGAGATATAAAGTTATATTTGGGAATTTACTGAAAGATTCAGGATTGCTGCTTAGACATGGTTTTTTAACCTCAGGATTATTGGTATTTGAGGCCAGGTAATGCTTTCCTTTGAGGTGATATCTTGTGCATTGTAGGATGTTTAACAGCATCCCTGGCCTCTACCCTCTACTGGATACCAGTAACACAGATTCCCCCTCCCCCAGTTCTCAAACAACCAAGAAATGTCTCCAGACATTGCCAAATATCCCCTATGGGGAATAAAAATTGCCTTCAGATGACAACCACTGGGTTAGAGACTTGGAAATGTGATTGGTTTTATTTGTATGCATGAGACTGTTGATTTGTCTCCTTAAAATGTGAGCTCTGTGCCTTTTTAAAAAAGTCTGTGCTGCTTATTATCAAATGGGTATGTTATCAACTGAGTATAATTTTCCATATGCCTTTCGAATTTTCCAAGCATAAGAATAGAAATACAAATGTGATTGGCTCATTACCATTCAAATGGGAAATGAGAAGATCAAAGCTATATGAAATAAGTAGCTTGATCAAAAATAAGTGGAAATATTGCCATATTTAGATCTAAATTTTAGAAACATTGTACCCTATCAGTAAAAATGTTTGAACATGAACCCCTTATCTATGTATATTTATTAGAAAACAAATACTCAGTCTTTCCCAGCAATCAGAAGAGGAGAGAATATTCCCCAACTCATTCTATGAGGCTGGTATTGCCACCACACCAAATCCAGACAAATGCAGTAAATAAACACTACAGTTCAATATCTCTCATGGAATTATGTACAAAAATACTCAGTGAAGACAATGTGATGTTAGCAGAAAGATAGACATATGGAACAATGGAACAGAATAGGAGGCTCAGAAATAAACCCACATGAATATGCTCAACTAATTTTTGACAAAGGCTCAAAGCCAATTCAATGGAGAAAGATAGCCTTTTCAACAAAGGGTGCTAGAGAGATTGTGTTTATATAGCCAAATATGTAAGAAATAAAAAATTAACCTCCACCTATATCTTATACCTTATACAAAATGAACATAAAATAGATCATAGACCGCTGGACACGGTGGCTCATGCCTGTAATCCCAGTACTTTAGGAGGCTGAGGTGGGTGGATCACGAGGTCAGGGGATCGAGACCATCCTGGCTAACACGGTGAAACCCCATCTCTACTGAAAACACAAAAAATTAGCTGGGCGTGGTGGTGGGCACCTGTTGCCCCAGCTACTCATGAGGCTGAGGCAGGAGAATGGTGTGAACCCAGGAGGCAGAGCTTGCAGTAAGCCAACATCGCACCACTGCACTTTAGCCTGGGCGACAGAGCAAAACTCTGTCTCACAAAAAAAAAAAAAAAAAAAAAAAAAAAAAAAAAAAAAAAAAAAAAAAAAAAAAAAAGATCATAGACTTACAGGTAAAATGTAAAAGAATAAAAAGAAAAAAATTTTAGGATAAAGTCTCTGAGATCTAGGGCTAGGCCAAGAGTCCTCACACTCCAAAAGCACAATGCATAAAAGGAAAAATTGAGTTGCTGGATAACATCAAAATTAAAAACTGTTGCTTTGTAAAACACCCTTTGAAGAAGTTGAAAAGACAAGCTACAGACTGGGAGAAAATGTTTTCAAACCACATCTCTGATAGAGAATGAGTAGGTAGACTATATAAGGAACTCTCAAAACTAAGTAATAGAAAAAAAATCCAGTTAGAAAATGGGCAAAAGAAATTAAGAGGATACCCAGATGGCAAGTAAACACATGAAAGATTTTCGGCATTATTAGTCATTGGGGAAATATGAATGGAAGTCACAATATAGTGTCACTATACACCTAACAGAATAAAAAATAGTGATGACTCCAAATACTTGTGAGGGTAAGGAAAAGCTGGATCACCCCTACATTGCTGGTGGCATGTAAAATCGTACAGCCACTCTGGAAAACAGTTTGATAGGTTTTTTTTTTTTTAAAAAAAATCAAATGTCATACAGCCTAGCAATTGTACTCCTGGGCATTTATTTCAGAGAAATGAAAACTCATATATATATATATATGTGTGTGTGTGTGTGTGTGTGTGTGTGTGTGTGTTTATATCGGTTTTATTTCTAACAGACAAATGTTTAAATAGGCTATGTGTTGTTCAGCAGGTAAGTGGTTAAGCAAATTGTGATTTGTATTGTGGAATACTACTCAGCAATAAAAAGGAGAACTCTGAATATGATTGGTAGGCCATACCAAAGTCAATATTTGAGTGTGATACTTTATTATAGTTTGGCTAAATTTTACCATTAAGAGAAACTGAACAAACTGTACTAGATCTTCTTTATAGTATTTCTTACAACTGCATGTGAATCTACAATTATTTAAACAAAAATATATTAAATAAAAATGAAAAAAGATAAGATAAAGGTGAAATAAACCATGTTATGTAGTATTAATGATAATAGCTTAATACTGTCATATACTTCAAAGTCCATTAAATACCTGAAAAGGTCATTATTGCCGTATTAGATATAGCTTCATAGCTCAAATAGTCTTCTTAATAACCTTTATTTTTTTCCTGACTTCACATCAGATCTGATTATATTGTCATTTAAGAAGTTACCTTGTTAAGAATTCATTCTACAAAGATTGGAAATGTTATTCTTCTATGTTCCTATTTGCTTAGACCTGCGTGTTACAATAATTATTTTCCACCTGCCATTTATTTGCAGGAGTCTTTTTGAGGCACTTGTTCATTTTAAGAGGGATTTTTAACGTAAGATATTCTGTGTCTATGTAAACAGGCACATATAAGCTACCAGACACTGCAGCATGCTGAAAACAGTAAACGAACCAGTAAGGGCTCCACTGGCTTCCCTTGGCATCTTAGGACTCTACACTCATTTCAGGAAGCTTTACATGTGGACCATAAGTGACACCCAACCTCTGACTTTCAATCGAGGAAGGGTGCCAGAAACCATCTGTGTTGTAAGCATTAATAGAGTTAAGTGTCTTTCATATCTGTTCTAGATGAAATTATCATTAGAAAAAGAAGTTCAACATTTTCATCTTGAACACTAAATGATCTTTCTTGATAGCTGCAGTGGTATTTACCAGTTCAGAGACCACCAGTTTAAAGAATAAAGCCATGTGTGGATCAAAAAGACTTGATACACTGCATTGCAGGTAGAGAGGACCAGGCAGTGAGAAAACCAGCAAGGCGCTGAGTAGAATTTAGGTTAACTGGATACTACCAGCCTTCTGTATCTTGCTTACTATGACCCCTAAACCCAGTTACTAGCTAATTGAGAAAGTCCTAGAAATGAAGACAGCATCACATCTAAACTCCCAAGTTTTGCCAGATAACAACTCCTTAGGTCCAATTTATCCTTTTCCTTTTTATTAAGTAAATATTTTCTTAAAGTATAACACACAGATGGAAAAGTGCATATGTCATAAATAAGCAGGTCAGTGAAATTACAGAAAGGAAAGCATTGGCATAAACGGTCCCCAGATCAAGATACAGAATGTTACTAGCACATGTAGGGCCCTCTTGTTCCTACTTTTCTAATTCTATTCCATGGAGAACCACTATCCTGACTTCTGATACCATAAATTAATGTTATTTGGGGATTTTATTTTAAAGGGATTAGGAAATACATAGTGTTCTGGGTCTGGTTTTATCCATGCTGTTGATTATGCTTGTAGTTCATTCATTCTCATTGCTGCATATTATTCTTTTAAATTATTATACCACAATTGTTGATGAACATTTTTTCCTTGACTTTTGACTGTTACGATAGTGCTGTTAAGTACATTCTTACATTCTCCTCTATTCTTTTTTTTTTTTTTTTTTTTTTTTTGAGACGGAGTCTCGCTCTATCACCCACGTTGGAGTGCAGTGGCTGGATCTCAGCTCACTGCAAACTCTGCCTCCTGGGTTTAAGCCATTCTCCTGCCTCAGCCTCCCGACATTCTCCTCTATTCTTATTCCAGATTGTGGCATTGTTTTCCTGTAAACTGTGGTACTAATCTCCCTAAAAAATCTTTGATACCTTATATTGCGAAAAGAAAAAGCAATCCTCCTAGAAGCAATTAGCTTTCTTTTCTACACAGTAATACAAATAATTCCTGATCATCTATAGAGTTTGAATCCAAAGGCTATGACGGCAGGAGGCTAAGTAAACATGGGATGTTGAATGAGCCCTCTAGGTCTGAGATTCCATAAGACAAAGTCATTGCCATGTGCTGGGAGGGGTCAGGGTAGAGTTTCGAAGGAAAGGTGGAACCGAGAGTTTGGACATTGCATATTGCAATATGCATTTACAAAGAAGAGTAGTGTGTTCAAAGCAAGGAAAAGGTAAAAAGGCATGCAATGAAAATATTATTGCTCAGGTTGAACAGATTAGAATAGGATAAGCTATCAATTACTCCTTGTGTCATTTCCTGTTTGATTCTCCAATTTACAGATAGGTAGTCATAGAATAACACTGAAATCCTTCTACCTTGGTGTGTCTTGGAAAATAAAACAAAACTGTGCTAGTCTCCGAAAAGGGGCAGTGCAGAAAGTAGATCTGAATACACATGAAATGAGCCGGCATGATGAATATTTGTCTGTTCTCACTTTCTCTTCTCTTGTTCTTGTGTGTATGTGCCCCCTTGCAAAGTAAACAGTGCTGGCAATTATTAAAACTATTCTTTGCTCATAAACTGAGAGTATTTGAAAACAGAGGCAGAGAGACAGAAATGACTGGACCCCTATGGTGCATTTTTGTTTTATTTGCTTTTAAGAAAATATCTACCTGCCCCTACATACTGGGTTGAGGCTCCTTCTCTCCTTAGCTTTCTCTCAGACAGATTAATCACCTGTCTAAGCATTTGAGGTACTGATTAATTTGTGACCCTAAATGAAGGCCAGAGAATGCTAACCATGTCCCTTGAGTTGAAACAGTTTTCAGTAGGTGGATGAAAACCCATCTTGCTAATTATAGTTTTGGATAACAGATTAAAATATGTAGAAGGTTTCCTCCTTAGATGATTAGATCTTTCTGAATGACAACTTTTCTATTTATTAGCTCTGCATGCCTTAGAAAAAAATGTGCTTGTGTGGGAGAGCTCCAGAATGTATCTGCCAGATTGGGAGCAGACCTTGTATTCACTTGTGCCTTTCTGCAGCTCAGTTTACAGCTTTCTCAGGTTTCTGTGTTCTGCGCCTGGGTTTTGCTTATGAAGTAAGGTCTTGCATGCCTCAAGAAGTGGACTTTGTTAAGTGTGATCTGCTGTGCAGTGGGGACTTTTTTCTTTATATAAATTTTTAAAAAGAAACTGATGGGAGAAATAAGAGCCCCAGGGAACGGATGCTTATGTGCAGATTTTGCTGATATAGGAGAAGAAAAGATAACTGTGTTTTGAAAAGACATGTGCAATAGTTTAATCATTTCCACTAGCTTTGCTATTTAGGATAGCTGGATAAGTTGCAATGAGGGACAGGCAATGGCATGGGAGAAAGTAAGAGAGGGACAGGTAAAGCAAAGTTAAAAGAAAAGGATAGAAATGGAGAGAATTTGGTTATGTTTGCCTCTTTGTATTGAATCTTTTTGCTCTAAATCAGGGTTTTTGCACGTTTATAAAGTGGAGCCCAGGAGGGATCCACCTCAGCTGTTATCAGGCCATGACTATGAAATGTGAAACTGAGGATGGAAATAATAGGATGGCTGACATCTGGCTAATTGCCATTGCAATTGAAAGTTGACTGACAGTTGCGTGAAAATTGCTTGGAGATGAAGAACTTTCAATGAACCATGATGGACAGAAGTATCTGAGCAAAGAGATAGTGGGCGATGAAAGAGATGGCCTGGAGGACAGGGAGGAAACTGCCTGTCATATTCTCTCCTCTCTTGTATTCTCCTCCCAATGTATCTCAAGAGTAAAGCTTACTCAGTTAATGGCAAGTTATTTTCAAAGAGAAAACAGAAAGCAGAGGTTTGCAAGTCTGGAGTTACATTAATTTCCCTAAATTTGCCTTCACCCAAAGACTACCGAAGCACCAGTCATCCAAGGGTCTCTTCGTAAACAAGTGCTTCCAAACTGCTCAGTACCCAAGCCCTCAAAACATGAGCCCCCAGTGCTGCCCTCCACAGTGACAACACTGTGGTCCTCCTCCAAGCACCTAGTGCTGAGAAGTGACTTCGGAATTGTCAAGATATTTCCTGTGAATGGTCACTCCCAGAACAGGCTTGCTGAACCCTGTAGCATAAGTGGTTACTACTATAATCAATAAATCCAAGTTAACCTACCTAATCAACATTGTCTCCTTCATCTTTTACATTTTAATTTTGTATACATTTTAATTTTGGCTGTGTGGAAATCATTGGTGATCATTACATGGAGTAATATTAATGGTAGGGTTTTCCGGAGATGTCCAATATTGTGGATAATGGTCCTAAAGAAGAAATTTGCAGGGAGGCTTTGCTTTATGAAACCCTTCACACCACCCCTGACTTGTGAGGAGAGAATAGCTGCCTACTGCCTGATCCAGTTCTTTTTATGTCCCTATAAATACAATCTTTCAGATTGGGTCTTAAATACTTTTTGTTATATTATGATGCATTTCTTTTAAGAATTTAGGCAATGATTTTTTTTTAATTTAGAATTTCTTAACAATGTTAAGGGTCAGAGAATCAAACTATTCTTTCCATTTTATAACATTGGTTAAAAGTGCCTTACAATAACAGTTTGTGTTTTGCTGTTTTAGTTAGTGTTGTTTTCATGCATGAGTTACATTGCTGTGGTGAAAACTTGTAAAGAAACTTTTTGGCCTTATAAACAGTATTGGAAATTGTCATATACTTTCCTAACAAGTAATTTTATTTTTTGTTTAATTATGCAAACTTAAGGGGACTGTTGAAGAAAATAGTGTATTTTCAGGCCAAAATATATATGGTGGTATATTTTAAGCCAAAAATTCTATTAAGGGAGTTCATTTTGTCTAGCAGACATTCTTATTCTTTTTCTTGCTTTGCATGTGAACATTCAGACTATGATGCTCAGGATTTGAAAAAATGCATACTTGAATTGTAAATGTTTTTGAGGTTTAACTAAGTTAATTTTTGTAATGAGAAGAAATTAATAAAATATTTTAGAAGAAACTTAACTTTATATGTCAACTTCTGGGTCAAAGAGATTCATTTGAGGTTCACATTAAAACTTCCATCATGTTCATTGAATAATTTTAAGGTTGTCTTAGTCATCTTGGGCTGCCATAACAAAGCACCATGGACTGTTTGCTTTAAAGAACAAAAATTTATTGTCTCAGTTCCGGAGGCTGGGAAGTCCAAGATCAAGACCTGGTACAGTTCAGTTTTCAGTGAGGGTTTTGTTTCTGGCTTGCAGATGGCCACCTTCTTACTGTGTGCCTACATGGCTCCATCACCAAATGCCATCGTTTTGGGAGTTAAGGGTTCAGTATATTTATGGCAGGGTGGGGCGGGGGATATCAACATTCAGTCCACAAAAAAGACCTTAGAACTCTGCTGATAAACTCTGTATTTGTCTTCAGTTTGCGGAAGGCATACAGGAATCTGCGTTACACTAGTTCGAAGAGTTTATCATAATTTTTAAACTAAACTGGAAAATGTGAATGGTTTGCTCCATGGATTGTTTATTAATAAACAGCAACTTTCTCTTCTATATTGACTAAAGGTGACATAACACTTAATAATGATTAGTAGCTGAGTTTCTATCCCTCATCCTACTACTGCCTCTCCAGCCAAAGCAAATTGCAGAGTTAAGATGCCACTCAATAAATATTTGTTGGAAGGATTAATGAATAAATGAATAATTTAGGCAAAATCTATCAAGTTTAAAACAATAGTCCTCAATCTTATTCAGTAAATATTGTCTGCAAGCTGACTTTGAAAAAGAGCAACAGAATAGAAATGCCCAAATTTTAAAAAGGTGATGACTTAGTTGAAAACCTGAGAGATAGAATAACATGACTAAATAATCATATGGCAATAACAGATTAAGACATAGTTTTGGGTTACTCATGGATGATTACATGGTCCAGGGATAATCATCTATAGATACATCTATGGTAGTAGCTACATGTACATGGTTTTACCATTTCTATAGCATAATTTTTATTTGAATCAAAATAAAATAAAATTTTACAGATCTTTTGTCTAGATCTAGATTCCATGGAAATACTGGACATGCCCATCATTAGACACAATAACCATGTTGAGAGATGCCTCCTCTTGTTCTCTTCCAGGTGTAGTATCTTAGTGCTGTCCAAGGACTACACCAAATTCTCAATGAGACCCCCTGCTCCAGAACTGACAACAAAAATCTCTCCATTTTAGTTTTTCTAATCTCAGATTGCCAGATAAAATATAGGATACCCAGTTAAATTTTAGAAAACAAGTACTGCATATAGAATTATTTACTTATATCAAAAGTATCCTATTGTTATTTGCCAAATTGGCAACCTTTCTCTAAGCCTGTCCCAAGTGCTACTTTATCATTGCATTGTAATTTTAACCACCCTTCAAAACACAGTCTATTTGAAAAAAAGGATTACACTCACATATAAATGTCTCATAGCTAGATTAATGTATAGTCATTAAACTAAGTATATTTATATATTTATATATTTATATTTATCCAGAGGATCAGTCTTCTGGAGGTTAATTTTGAATAGAAATATTTTATAGTATTCCACCTCAACAGAGAATTGATACTTTCTTCTCAAGTTTGAATGGTTAAGAAGAGGTTGGGTGTGACATTCATTGTGAATCTGTAAGAGTGGTAATTCTAGCACCACCGTTTCAGAACAGGACCTAGCTATAGAAAGCATGTGATAGTCATCGCCACAGGCTAAAATTATTCTGGTAACATTGGTATGAAATTATTGTTTGTTCTAATGGGCAGAAACATTTATCATTTTTATTTATTTACTGTCCTCTGAAATGTGGACAAAGAACAATGGGTTAGAAGTAAGGAAACCTAGATCTTATTCCCAGATCTGCCATTGGTTTTTAGGTGGTCTCAAATGTACTGGGCCTGAGTTTCTCACTTAAAGATTCTGCATCTCAACTTCATGTAAGAAGCAGCTGAGGTGTCTAGGGGAACATGTAGATTTCTGGGTTTCCCATCAGACATTTTGATTCTGGCACCCTAGGAGTGGGCCAGGATGATGAATATTTTTAATAAGCACACAAGTTGATCAAATGCAAGTAGTTCTGTACCACAGGTTGGCAAACTTAGAGTAGGTGACCTCTCAGTCCCTTTCTATTTAGTTTTACAAATGTAGACATCTGTGATTCAAAGAAATAAACTTGTTTATTAGAAGTGTATTCTCACTTTTTAGAAATAAATTGTTTGTTTTAGAAAAATTGAAAATATAGAAACATAAAAAAGCATCCATTAGAAATTTAAATGTCTTATAACAATCCCACAAAATACACAAAAGCTAATTTCAAAAGCTGTATTAACTCTACATTGTGAATGCCTCTGGGTATTTGTTTATTGGGCAACTTAATCTAAAAAGGTTCTTTCATGAATTTTCATCAATTTTGCAACAAAGCCCTGTTGCAAATTGTGAATTATGCATTAACATATGTTCATGTTAATTTATACACTGGTGACAGGTTTTTGGCATGGGATCAATAACTTACAATTATAATTTTTAAAGTTTGTTTATTAATACCATCAGGGACTTGGGATTATCATTTAGTTAACAATGTGTCATTTGAACCCAATTTTTTAAAAAGAGTAAATTCTGCAGTTGTCTTAAGTCAGTATATTTGTCCAAGGAACAACAAATGAATCTGAAACTAACAAGATAAATGCTTCCTGCTCTTCTCAATTAATAACTTTTATAGCTCTGTAAGATTGCCTGATGTTGGTGTCTTGTCATCAGATGTAAATGCAGGGTGTTGTTGCACCAAGTTTCTCTAATATCTAAATAATTATAGACAAGTCTATTTAGGTTACAATACTTAAAGATAAAAATTATAATTTCAACTAGCTGCTTCTGAAAATTTAATGTGATGCTTCATTTCTTTATGCATATTCTTTAAGGTTAAGACAAAAAATTCCTAAAAGAAATCAGAATAATCTTAAGAGCTTCAATAGTATGTTTCTCTCTCTCTCTCTAGTATGCTTTTATTTAAGGACATTGGTTTGTAAATAAACCTTCTTTTGAAAAGCCCTGGTATACAAAAAATATTCTAACAAAACAAGTAAATTAGAAGTTGATTATTTGCAATGCTTCAAACATTTTCTGCCTTAAAAATATGACTGTATGACTGCATTTCCCTTGAAGAAGCTCCTGTTTATTACACTGAAATGGGATTTGTCTCAAATAATTTTATGCCAACTTTTTGGAAGCGCATTGTTATGTAAGTGGAAGTTCAGTTTTTCTATACACAGCAAGTATTTGATCAATCACTATTACTAATTTGTAGAGAGGTTTTAGCTACCACATCTGATAATTATATTTCAATATTTATTTTGAAAAAATGAAGTTACTAAGAATAAATCAATTATAGGCTCACTTTATCCCTCTGGTGATGAACAGTGGAGCCAAAGGGAGGGCATGAGCTTTGAGTATGCCTGCTGCTCATCCTTATTAACATCTTTGCAGGTGCGCCTTGCTGGTGGTGGCAGAGGTAGGAAAGAAAAGAGCATATTTTTCTAATTAGCAGTTCTATATCAAATAGCATATGATGGAAGGCCAAGGGTAATTATTCCTACACCCACAATAGGAATTTTAGGTTTTAGATTTTAAATTTATGATCATAGAAGGAATACAATTTTGAATAGCAAAGAGCTGATTTTAAATCTTAGTTCTCTCCATTGTTAATAGTGTCAAAGTATGCATCTTCTCTGAGATTATGCTGTTTAGTGGGTTCTTATAAGGATAAACTAAAATTATCTTCATATATATATATATATTTACCCTTCTCTGGTATTTAGGAGGCAATTAATCAACATTTAAATGTGCATTTCCATCCACTCTGAAATAATGAAGCTGTCCCTGTGGTCCTGATTTGAAACCAAAGCTTTCTATGTCCCCTATAGCCACTAGGATATCTAGTCTATATGGTATCATTCTGCATCTGTTGGTAGGTTTCTTTACATTTGTTAGTAAACCTATGTGATCATCCAAACTAGTCTGGTAGACCTTTAGCCCCTTTCATGCTCATCTTCCACCCTCTGCACCACCAGCCTCCCTACTCTACCCATCTGTAGCAGTCTGTCACAAGGATTGTCAAACTGTGACCTGTAGGCCAAATCCAGTCACTCATATGCTTTTGTAAATAAAAATTGATCTAGATATAGTCATTCCCATTCATTTACACCAAGTGGATGGCAGCTTTTGAACTGCAATGGTTGGGATGAGTAGTTGTAAGAAATCTGACCGCACAAAGCCTAAATTATTCACTATTTAGCCATTTGCAAAAAATGTCTGTAGACTCTGGTCTATTACCTAATAGAGTATAACTAGAGTTTTTAAATATGGTTGATTAAAAATTAAATACTTGTTGACAATTAAGTGGAGAACAGAAAAATGCGAGCGTTCTTGTCATAAATATATCTTAACTTTCCTACTAAGAATGATGACAATAAGGACAGAAAAACAAAGTAATTTAAGAGAAATAATGGAAAGATGGAATCCAAAGATGACGAATCCTCCATTAAGTGCTATTGTACCTTATTTGAGTTATGTTATCTTTGTTAGCCTCAGTTTTCTTATCTGCCACGTGAAAATAATGATTTCTACTCGACCTAACACCCTAAGGTCCAAATGCACATTGCATAAACTAACGATATTCTTATGTTATGTAACCTTTATTTTCTTTATATAATTATAACTCCTAACCTAAATTTAGAATTCAAGATGCATTCATTCTTCTTTTCTAAAAGTTTCATAAAAAATGGTGGTTGTCCTTGTAGGAACAGCTAGGTGTGAGCTGAGTAAAGATAAAGAAGTATCTTTAGACAGTATTTGAGGATTTAGTAAACCTTATTTAACATGGAGCAAAATTTCTGGCAGGCCCAATGGAGAGAAAGAAGGGAGAGTGTGTGTCAGAAAAAAAAGAAAGCAGAGCTTGGAGAAAGGGGAACTAAGGGGAGGAGACAGATGGCCAATGACCTTGCAATGAGAATATTGAGTATAGCAAATTATTAGCTTTTCAGTGTTTCCAACAAAATCAGTGACAGCAGCCCCTGATATATAGGCAATCAAAGGCAAGGTCTTCAGGCACTGCAAGGGGCTAGAAGACCTGGTAGCTGGTAAACAACAATTCAGAACATTTGATCTTTAAGAGACTTCTGAGGGCCGTGAAATGGGCACTGATCTAGAATGCAGAAGCCCTTAGATTTAAGGCCAGACATTTCTATCTCATGTCGTCATGAGTAAGTCTCAGTTTCTTCATTTGTAGATTTAGAATATCTTCCTTGTGTACTTCATGAGACTTCAAAGAATTTAATGAGGTAATTTGTGTAAACATGTTTTGAAAACTCTTCAATTATAGGCCCATATTATTATTTTATTGAGTATAATAGCTGAATAACCAGAGAAGGACATGGGCTTTTAGTCTATTTCTAGAAAAGTTGATAGATTTTCTGCCTGCACAGACACAGTTACACACACACATGTCCAGACTTATTTCATAGATCCATCTGTTTAGGTGATATGGAAGTAGGGATATAGTAAAATACTCTCTCGGCAGGGCTTGGTGGCTCAAGCCTGTAATCCCAGCACTTTGGGAGGCCGAGACGGGCAGATCACGAAGTCAGGAGATTGAGACCATCCTCGCTAACACAGTGAAACCCTGTCTCTACTAAAAACACACACACAAATTAGCCGGGTGTGGTGGTGGGCCCCTGTAGTCCCAGCTTGGAGGCTGAGGCAGGAGAATGGCGTGAACCCGGGAGGCAGAGCTTGCAGTGAGCAGAGATCGTGCCACTGCACTCCAGCCTGGGTGACAGAGCAAGACTCTGTCTCAAAAAAAAAAAAAAAAAAAAATGCTCTCTCTGTGTTAGTCTCATGGGTAGTTATTTTCCTCTCATCAGGTTACAGGTATCCCCAGAAATCTTCAGAATACAATCTACAGGTGGTGTTTAAATATCCAAAGTCATATGCCAATGCTTTCTTATCCAGTGAGCAAAAAGAAAGCTCAACGGGAAGCTTTATGTAAAACTGGTGCACAGGGATGACATTATTCTTACAGGTGTGTAACCTAAAGCTTTTACTGGGTTCCATCTATCTGGATTAACAAAGAACCACATTACAAATAATTCTGTTCTCTCTGTGATAAAAGAAAAATTACTGAGAGGGGATATCACGTCATAAGACTAGAATACTAGGTTTAGAGCAATTTATTCTTCTTTTTTTCAACTATGCAGTAATGGTATCCACATACTGTATTCAGTCTATGGGCAATGTGATTAGAAAGAAACAAACATAGTCTTTTTTGAAACAAAGAGATGTTATGCATTAATACATGAAGTTGTGGTTCTTTTGCTATAATAAATGCATAGCTGGTGATTCCACCAATGAGCAATTGATTGGAAATGTTTTATTGGTCATGATTTATGGATGACAAGTTCGAGTAATTGTTAAGCTTAATTGCACTTAAATGATGGATTTTTTCCTCAATTATTTATCTTTAGGGCATGGATCAAAGCAAATGTGTTAGAAAAATGCAGAGTTCAGTAGTTGCTAAATGAGCTTATTAATGTTTACATATGTAACAATTTAGGCCATTAATATGTATATGTTGGAATGAGATGGCCATCGCATCTCTCAGTCTGCAGAAATTCCTGCACAAACGATCACAATTTTACTTTTGGATAAACACACAGCTGTTCTATTTCAATTACAAATTCAAGTTGTCCTGAGATTAATTTTGTTCTATTTGTGGCTGGTAAAAGTATTTTCAAGAAGAAAATGAAATTACTATACCTATTTGGCATGCACGAGGGCATTAGGTCAAGAGCATGTAGCCTCTGACAACTCTGGGGAGGGAGGGCAACTGGACAGATCCCCAAAGACTTGGCCTTATTTCCACAGAATGATTTTCTAGGCAGCCCATTTTACCTTTAATACAGTGGGTCAGCAAGGCAAATTTGCCTGCCTTTCCAAAGGCCAGAATGAAACACTGACTTTCTAAGCTTTAAAATATTCTTGTTGCCTTTTATTACAGCTAAATATGATATAGAATCTTGTTATGGACTTTACGGCTGAGGGCACACATGGTTTAAAATTCTCAGATAAGAATCCTTGTATAATGGATGGAGCATGAGTTAGGTTGACCTCCTAAAAAAACAAACAAACAAACAAAACAAAAAACAAAAAACAAACAACTTTCTTTTCTCTCATTTTCCCAATATCTCATTAGTTTTTCAATAAATACTTGTTGCATGAGTTATAACATTCTTCAAAAACAGGGCTGATACATACGTACATATATATATATATATATATATATATATATTTTCCAAGACATATTTTGAATATAATGTGCNTGAGGGCACACATGGTTTAAAATTCTCAGATAAGAATCCTTGTATAATGGATGGAGCATGAGTTAGGTTGACCTCCTAAAAAAACAAACAAACAAACAAAAACAAAAAACAAAAAACAAACAACTTTCTTTTCTCTCATTTTCCCAATATCTCATTAGTTTTTCAATAAATACTTGTTGCATGAGTTATAACATTCTTCAAAACAGGGCTGATACATACGTACATATATATATATATATATATATATATATATTTTCCAAGACATATTTTGAATATAATGTGCCAGATGCTTTTTGTTGCTAGGAACAGAAATTCACTCAGTTGAACTAAGAAATGAGAGATTTATTATAAATATACATATGAAAATAAGGAAGTAAGGAATTTTGACCATATTTCTGAGTTTTATAAAAGAGTGTAGAAAAATCTGCACTACTAGATTTCCAAGAAGAGCAGGTACACTGTTACTGCCAGGTTCTCAAAGACTGGAGCCTGGATTAAAACCTGGACCTCAGGAACTGGGCAGACAGCCTTTTAAGATCCACCAGCACTGGTGACCTGATTATCACATTACCCCTCAAGAGCAGGTCTTATCCTCACCCTAAGATTTCATCATTAGGGAGATAGCACAACTCTCCACACATCTGCTTGTCTGCTCTTACTGTAACTAACTTCTATGATGGGCATCTGTTGTCTGCTCCTACTGTAACTAACTTCTGTGATGGGGTTCTCCTGTCTTGTGGTTTCTGCTTTCTCACAGTTTTTAGCGCTTCATGGACTGTACTTACTGCATTAAGTCTACAACTGTTCAACTTTATGTTTCTGCACAAATTTCCTGAGATGAAAATATGACTGGTTTAGTTAGTCACCAATATTCCAGTTAGGCCACGAGTTGTATAGATTTGCTACACTTGTGTTACATGCTCAATACTTATCAACTGGCTGTCACCAAGTTGATACAAATGACAAACTGTATGCCCCCCTAGTGCCAATCTGTAGACAAGAGACTGGGGACATTCTAAGGCTCAACCTTTTGCTACAATGGGGTTTCTCAACTGACTGTGACAATTAGATGTAGGCCAGTATTCCAGTAATCATCCGTGTACCTGGTTTTCTAAGAGAAAAGAAGACATGGTTTCCTAAATGTTATTGCTATTCAATAGCAAAAAATAAGTATCTACAAAAATTAATTAGATATTGTGATTAGAACTGGTCTGTCATATTATAGAAAGAGCAATCTCATTCCTATTGCTCCAGCATTTTAAGCAGCTGTTTACAGCAGTAATGAGCTGTTACTTCCTCAAGTTCTTCCAGGTTTTTCAAAGTCCATTTCATTTTCCTTGGAGTTTCAGACTCTGCGCAATTATTCCACTAACTCATGCCAAGGACTTGCAGATATAAGAATTATTCTTGATCGTATAAGTCTTGCCCTTGAAGATGCATCCGCCTTGAGCTGCCTTCTTATCCACCTTCTTATCTCTCTTCTTCTGTGGATATGAAGATGATAATATCTGCTCCCGGAAGACTTCTTATGATGTGATTCAAGGGAAGAAATGCATCTACTTCCTTTAACCCATTTGCATATCTGGAAAAAAGTGCCATGGTTAAGTCTTCTCTCCAATCAAATAGAAAATATTAGCAAAGCCTATAAAACAAAAATCTCTAATAGAAAGCTATAGTCAAATCAAAAACCCTCAAAATTTTGAATGTAATTAAATGTTAATATATTTTGGTGAAATTATATGATATATATATGACATTGTGAAATGTAAAAATAATATAGTATATGTTTAAGCAATGGTAGTTTATATTTTCATGTGAATTGCTATGTTTCATTCTTGCACCAACTCTGTTAAGTGGACAAGAATCATCTCTCTTCAAGGAATGGTACATGTTTTACACACACACACGCACACATACACACACACACACACAGGAGATGAGGCATTTTTTGGATGTGGAGCTGTATGAGGCTGACAGCAGTTAAGTGATTTGTTCAAGTTCATCACAAGGAAAACAGTAAGTTGCAGTGAAAGAACATAAGCTTTTGAGTGGGTCTGTCTGCGGGTTTAAGCCCTACTTTTACACTTTCAAGTTGCATAACTTTGTGATAGTTACTAAACATTTCTTAGGAAGTCTCAGTTTTCTAAGATGCAAAATGAGAATTGTTGCAGAGCTATAAGGAAAACAGAGAATGCACATAAAACATCCTTAGGAAAAGGTACATAGGAGGTGCTCGGGAGGTAAAACGAACTTTTGTCCTTTTCTTCAGTGTTCTTCCTACTCCATTGTACTTCAAGAATTAAAATATCATTTTCTCAGGGAAAAGGAATGAGACTACCAAAAACTGAAGAAGATATGTCTTCATTATCTTTATCCCAAAGCATTTACTTGGCATCCAAAAACATATTCAGAACACTGTGCTAAGTAATGGGAAAGTCCTAAGACACCCAGAGATAGATGTTTCCTTACTCTCACAGTGGATGAAAAGTACTGAGTGGATGCCTATGTCAACTTCTCACAGCATCAGTCTAAAGTATTTTAACAGGTTTTAGTGACCTCAAAATAGCAAGAAAGACTTAAATATAAAAGTCCTAGATAGGTGATGGCAGATAGAGACAAACACTGAAATTTCAGCAAGAGATATTATAGATAAATAAGGACAACTTGACCTCTAAACATCTTCTATTTACTGCACAGTTCCTATTAATTTCGGTGTCTTTGGGGCACCCTTCTAAGCATTCACACATCTACTCTGAAGCAGGCATTGCTTATAAACAGCCTTCTGTCTGCTGAGCTGTTTCATGGGGAATTCCTTATCATCAGGGCTGCATTTCTACTGATGAGTCAAGCAAGCTACCTGGTGTATTATCAATTCCTTCAAACTTGCTCTGAGATGTGTGACACGTGGAGAAAATAAAAATCTAAGACATTGATCTACAAGGATGCTGTATTTGCTTGGCTCCAGAAGAAAAGAATCCTCTAGAAATCCTAAAAGCAGACTGGAAAAGGCTGAAGTTCTCTTCCACATTTGCCAAAACTTATTTAACACCATCTTTAACTAAAAGAAATATGATAGTCAAAAGACAAACCAATTTAAATATATTTGAAAGTAAGGCAATATATTCATTACAATATGGTTTTATTTGACATTTAAAATATCAAACTTCTTTGCCTAGAGAGATGTTTACTATTTCATAGTATCTTCCTTCTTAAAGTAGACAATTGAAATATGTTTCTCTCCCTCTCTCTCTCTCTCTCTTTCTCTCTCTCTCTCTCTCTCTCTCTCTCTCTCTCTGTGTGTGTGTGTGTGTGTGTGTGTGTGTGTGTGTGTGTGTCTGATCTATAGCCTGTCTGGCCTTCACAGTTTTAATGAGTTTTCCATTTTTTTTTTCTTAAACTCTTCTTGGCTGGTGAAAATTACTCAATACTGCTATCATAGACTATTTCAGCGACCTCCCTTGACATCCATGCTCCTACCTCCCTTTTGTAGTTTCTTCTGCTTCATTGTTACCTATTGCCATTACTTACTCTGAGGCTGAGTATCTGTACTAATACCTCCTAACGTGTTCTGGAGTAGTGAAGCATATTCTATATTCTATGTTCAAGCATATTCTTGACCTTAAAAACAAAAAATGATAAAGAGAAGGAAATTGAATCTCCAGAACCAACCCACTATCTTATGCAACTATTGCCTTCTGTGAGCCAATCTCATTTCCATAACCACCTCCTCTCTTTCCTTTGCACAATGCAAAAGGTAGAGATTTCATGCAATTTTTATGACAGTGACTTAGCTCCCCTCACAGCCATCATCAAATCTATAGGTATATTGGAGTGGCTCCTGTGCTTTTGCATGCAATTTAAGGAATGTGTACAGAACTTAATCTAAATTCAAAAATGATGCTTATCCTTTAGATTCTTCTATTATAGGAATAAAATAGTTATGTTGGCACTTAGAGAAAAAAGTTCAAAAAAAGCATCCTAGACATATACATTTTGCATGTGATTAATGTGAGGACTTCTTATTAAAATTGTGTCTATTAAATCTCTCAAGAATTCCTTATTTTGTTTCTTTTTAATTTGTGGAAGCTGGATAGATCACATTTAAAATTTTACCAAAATAAGTTCAAGACTCAAGAACTCGATCCATTGTTACCAATTGTTCTGTGTATTATGTGTTCAAAACACAAACTAATATTAACACTAATTTGGATTCAAATGACCTTTCTACAAAAGGCAAATGACATTTTAAGACATATTCTGGGAGCTGGATCTTCTGTTTAGATGCTGCTAATAGGGAGACAACAGCTGAGAAATGTGCATCACCATTGACTGAAGGATATGTGTGTGGGAAGCCCGTTTTTCAAATGAGTAATTCATTGAAGTGTAAGGGAAGGAAGTTATTGTCCATAGAGTGGTACAAGAGAGAAGAGAGCTGTCTGTAAACTATTTTTTTCTGAGGGCCTCTTGCTTTTTTTCTGAGGGCCACCTTCTCAAACCTGGAGACGAACTGACATGGGTGACTGAGATAAAATTCACGTAAAATATATCCTTCTAAAGTAGACCATTCGGTGGTTTTTAGTGTATTCACCAAGTTTTGCAACCATCACTGCTATCTAATTGCAGAACATTTTCATCTCCCTCAAGAGAACACCATACGCATGAGTAGTCAGACTCATTCCCACCACCCCAGTCCCTCTTCTACTAATCTACTTTATGTCTTTACAGATTTGCCTATTCTGGACATTTTATGTGTGCAGGATTATAAAATATATGGCCTTTAAAATATTTGCTAGAAGTTTTTATTAAAGTAATCATAGATTCAAATGTCACTGTAAAAATATTAGAGAGAGGTCATATGTACCCTTTACCCTGTTTCCCCCAATGGTATCATCTTATGTCACCATAGTACAATATTATAACCAGGATATTGACATTTGATACAACCTGTCTAATCTTATTCACATTTCCCCAGTTTTACTTGTACTTCTTTGTGTGTGTTGTGCAAACCCATGAATTTAATTCTTTTTTTTNTATTTGCTAGAAGTTTTATTAAAGTAATCATAGATTCAAATGTCACTGTAAAATATTAGAGAGAGGTCATATGTACCCTTTACCCTGTTTCCCCAATGGTATCATCTTATGTCACCATAGTACAATATTATAACCAGGATATTGACATTTGATACAACCTGTCTAATCTTATTCACATTTCCCCAGTTTTACTTGTACTTCTTTGTGTGTGTTGTGCAAACCCATGAATTTAATTCTTTTTTTTTTTTTTTGAGACGGAGTCTGGCTCTGTCACCCAGGCTGGAGTGCAGTGGCGGGATCTCATGAATTTAATTCTTAAGAACACTGTTACATGTGTAGGTTTGTGCAACCACCACTACAGTCAAGATACAGAAGAATTTCAACATCATAAAGATCCTAGTGTGTGGCCCTTTGATGTGCCTGCTTTCTACCATCCCTAGCCTCTTGCAAACACTAAACTGTTCTCCATTTCTAAACCTTTGTTTTTCAATGCTATATAAATGGAATCAAACATTATTTAATCTTATGGGATTAACTTTTTTTTTTTTTTTTTTTTTTTGCTTAGCATAATTTCCCAGAGACCATCAGGTGTTTACATGTGTCAGTAGTTCATTCCTGTCTATTACTAAATAATAGTCTATGACAAATGCCACAGTTTGTTTAACCAGTCACCCACTGAACACATCTGGATGCTTTCAGGTCTTTGGCTATTATGAATAAAGCTGCTGTGAGCATTTCCATACATTTGTGTGTGTGTGTGAATACAAGTTTTTATTTCTCTGGGATAAATGCCTAAGAATGCAATTACTGGGTGATTTGCTAATTGCATGTAAATTTCCTAAGAAATTACCACACTGTTTTCCAGTGTGGCTATACCATTTTACATTCATATCAGCAGTATACAGGTGATCCAGTTCCTCTTCACCCTCACCAAGATTTCATGCTGTTACTTTTTTTTATTTTAGCTATTCTGATAAGTATGTAGTGAATATGTGGACTTTGTGACTGTCTTATTTCACCTAGCACAACATTTTCAAGGTTCAGCTATGTTGTTGTGTGCTTCAGTAGTTCATTCCTTTTTGCCACCAAATAATGTCCTACTGTATGGATATACCACATTTGGTTTACCTATTTGTGAATTAATGGAAAAATATGTTTAGTAGCAGGACAAATGTTTTCATTTTTTTTGTATTAGAATATTATTTAAAGTCTAACTTCTATTATTAAAACTATGAGGCACTGTATTAGACATTTGATGTGTGTTTTCTGATAGAGGTTACATAACAACTCTAAGATCCAAGAATTGATGGGCAAACTGGAAACTCACATGTTAAATCAAGCTTTTGAAAAAATAATAAATTTATTAAGAATACTTATTTAACTTGACCAAGTCAATTTTGAAAACAAAATTTGAATACCTCCATTTCCCTACAGACCCCAACATAAACTTCCTTACCTGTCATTAGATTAATTCACACATTTTGGCCATCTTGCCCTAATGAGAAATTTGCATTTCCCAGACCTGCCTTGTGGTCTAAGTCATCTTACAGATAAAGAAATTAAGATATATTCATTTATTGCACAAATATTTACTGAGAGACTAATGTACATTAGGCCTGAAGTAGGTGCTGTGATCCAGAAAGACTAACTTAGCTAAGGTCACAAATTTAGCAAAGCAATAATTTAATACTACATTGCAGATCGAGAGTAAAATTTTATTTTAATACTTATTTTCTCTGGATCCTAATTAAAGCAATACAGGGAAATATTTTAAAGTATTTCATTAGGGATCTTTAATTTTTTTACATAAGTGAACTATTAGGCATTATTTTGAAAACATAATTTCTACTTAGCTTGTCAAATGCATCCCATTATTTAATTTTAGAGGGAAAGAATCCAATAGCCAAACTACCTGGCATATTGGTTTCCCATTGTAAGTTTTGTCCAACCTTATTATGTATAGCTGGAATACAGATATTGAGCACAATGTATCATTAAGTCACTAATAAACTTCAGTTGCTCCTTTACCACTTTCCCCATCCCCCACTGTCAATGAGTAATTTATTTCCAGCTGCAATATGCATAAGTTGTCTCTGAAAAGGAGGGACATGGCATTATCAGTCACTGCATGAATGAGTTATAGCCACCTCCATCATGGAAGAGAGCAGATGATTACAATCAATAATCAATCAAAGAACCAGTGACAGTAATCATACATCACTTTCCACTGTGGAATCTTCACTCAAAGCTTAGTAATGCAAAATCCACTTTCTGGGTATATTGGTACCTTGCCTTTGTACTGAATCTGCTCCTGGTTTGGAATAAGCCCGGAACATGGAGCACTTCTACTTGGACTTTCACCCTTTTGGAAAGGTTAGAAACAGTAGAGCCAAACTGAATGTGAGAGAAGAAAAGAACAGTTGTTCTAATCCTTGCCTGAGTCCTTATTACTCATTGTACCCCGTTTTGTATACAGCTAAGGCTGCATTGGTTAAATCTTTGCAGAACTCTCTTGTTAATCAAGTGTATGCATTTTGTGAAACTTGTTGGCAGACATTTTATAACTAGACGTGGAAATCGTGTCCAGTAAAATATACTGTCCAATAAAAGGTATGATCTCCATAAAACCACAATTAATTTGGGAAAATTTTCTGGGGGGTTTATTGGAAAGCAAATGCTTTTGCAAAACACTAAAACAATTATTTAAGGGAAATAATATTTAAAATACAAAAGCCATGCTATTTGAAATAAAATAATATATTCTGAGGAAATGGATGCATGGGGATTTTCTAAACTCAGATATTCAACACCCGTTTGCTTAGCACTCATTAAGCACTGGGAAAACATAGATCTCTGCCCTTAAGGAACAAAATATCTGTTATAAGAAAAAAGCCAATCACTGATTATATGGTGCAGAGTGCTCAAGGCTGTAAGAGAGTTTGTTCAAAGTGCTTTGGGAGCACAGAGGAGGAAATACAACAGCCTGATGGAGTCTGGAATATTCCATGAGAAGGTAGCTTTTACACTGAGAATGGAAGAAAAGCAGTGAAAGGTCAACACAGTGTGTGGCTAGAAAGTAGAGGAAGGGTACGGGCTATTGGCAGGAGGAACAGTGGTATGTAGGGAAAGAGGAAATGGAACCATGTGAGTATGTTGGAGCCAGATTGTAAAAGGTCTTATATACCAGGCTCTCCTAGAGGGGAAGTGAATAGACCGACTTGGCACTTCAAGAACCACTTGATCCTGACCACAAACATGGAGAAAAGACAAAAATGGGAAGCTGCGGACAGATGGACTAAGTAGGCTGCTGCTCCTAAGTTAGGCATTTTGCTCAATGTAACTTCCTAACTTCTTCCAATAAAAGGACTTCTGGAGATATGGGCTTCACCAGACATGTCTTTCCTCACAGATCCAAAGAAAAAATTACCAAATTGGGAGTAAGACACAGTTTTATCAGTATAAAAATTTTCAGTAAATCTAAATGTATCAATCATATGAGAACGTCAGTGTTTCTCGGGAAGAGGTGGCCTCCATCCCAGATCTCTAAACAGGGCTCTCAATCTTTAAGAGAGGCAAGGCAAAAGTTGCTATGTTTGATTTAATCACATACCTAAACCTTCCAAAATGAGTTTGGCAAAGCCCCAAATTCCATCCATCCCCTAGGACATGTCACCCTTTTCTTCAAGCTAGCGTGACTTTTCCTTAAATTTTAATATTGAAGTTGCCCTTATTTGAAGGATCCTTTCAATGTTTTATGCAAGCAGCTTAATTCCTAAAAAGATTCTGATACATTTTTGCAAAGAAGTTTGGATCTTTTAAAATGATCTCTTTAAAGTTCTGTATTGTGGCCAAATATGTTCTTTTTGAGAACCAGTTTAGTTATTATTTTCTTCATGGAAGGTTTAGACTCAGTGCAGTGCCTTTCTGATTTTAATCATCCTTAAGGAAATAGAAGATGTTACTAAGAGGGTGCAGGGAGCTAGTGCTGTTAAAGTGGGGGGCTATTGGATTTGATTATTTTGTACCGGAGGGTTTAATCGTGAACTCTGATTTTCTTCACATGTTTGATGATGAAAATTATCTCTAGGTCCTTATCATGGGAAAAACATCTCAAGTATAGAGGACAAACAGAAACTGAAAACAATAAGTTGCTGTGCTTTTGCTTCAGGAAATAAATAAATAAATGCAGTAATAAGTAAATAAATGGAAAAAGTAATATTTAAAATCTTCTTTATGATATATTGAGACTTGGGCTGCAAAACATAAACAAGAAACTGTTGCAAAGAATTTATAAATTATTAGCTTTCATAGGTTCTAAAATTAGGCTGTTGTGGGATGGGTTTTAGGAAATTAAGCTTTTTCAAAATGATGTTTTCCATTCAATGTTGGAAAGTAAACACAGCGCCTGTTGAGGCTGCTGCCTGGAGGCAAACACATAGTTAGCTGAAATCTTCCTGGATATAAATATCTCCTGGAATTTCTAACTTGGAGACTTACAATTACAGTCTAGGGGAGGCAGCTACAGTCCACAGCACGTACACATTTTTGGACCTCCTATAGACAGCTTGTCTCAGATTCCAAGAGAAAACGGCATATGGCTTTTCACTGTCTGTCAATGCAGAGTATTTATCGACCATTGAGAGATTGTAATTATGCCTCATGCCACTTGTCTAAAGCCAGTCAATGATGTCCCCATGTTTTATATCTCCCTCATACCTTAAAGTCCTCTTTTGCCTCTCTGATCAAGTATAGCTGTTTTCCATGATTATTAGAATTTTCTGTCTTCTGCCCATACCTGCTGGATTATTTTTTCTTGCCTATAATTCAAATGTTACACTTTTTGTCTAGACTCTAGCTATGGCTACCTAACTGAACTTCCTACCCTGGATTCCACCTGTGCATGAACCATCACAAGGAGGATCTTTCTAAAACAGACCTAAACATTCCATTCCAGCACGTAAACAACTTTTGGATTTGGCACCTCATCCATCCTCAGCATGGCATCAGACCTCTACACCTGTATCCCAGTCTTCCTCCAAAGTCTCCCAGTAGTCTTGCCTGCTTACCTCCAACTACCATCGTACAACTTGGGGCTCTGAAATTTAATAACTTTCTGCTGCCTTTCTGCCTTCTTCACACTACTAAGTCAACCTCAACTTTCTAAAAAAATCCTTATCCTTTTAAAATCCTATCTATTGTAACATTCTCTTTTCTCCTCCAACCCACTGCAATTTCTTATTTTTACTTCTCTGAACATCATAATATATTACTGTTACAATAAGACAATACACACACATAAACACACGAACACTTTCACTAATATCTGTAAACTCTTTCCTGATGTAGCCTGTTCAAATTTTATTTCTTTCTTTTCTAGTCTGGCCACACTTTGTCTCTATTATTTAGTACATAATAAATCTTGCCTTATTGTTTGGTAGGTTTTGTCTGTCTCCTTCCATTCCTCCTTGCCCCAGACTAGACACAGCTCAGAGTATCATGTTCCTTATCTTCCTATCTCCAGTAGCCCATTCACAGGGCCAGCCTTGCTATCCTAACACCTCTTTAGAGAGCTGCGTCCCTACTACAGTGTCCTGCTTGTCTTAATATAATTTTCTCTCTAGGAGTTTCTTACAAACATGTTTTTTTCTTTTGATTTTGATTGCAAATTCTTTTGCAGCAGAAGTTATCTGTTCTCCTTTTGTATTTTCCCACAGAGCCATGCAAAATATCAGTCACAAAGTAGAATTTGAATACAGTGTATGAAATGAATGAATAAGTGAATAATGTGTGGTGGATGGCATGGCCTCAGTACTGAGGTTGGTTAGCTGATCTGAGGCTGATAGACATGTGAGTAAAAAAAATAAAATCAGCCTCTTGTTCTTTCCAGATGGAAAGGAGTCTGGTTGCAGCGATTGCATGTTAATCAGCAATTTGGGTTTGGATGTTTGTTAGAACATGAACTGGTGTTGGGATTTTATTCAGCCTTGTCTCTGAGTCAATGTATATTTTGAGTTTCTTCTTCAATTCAAGATTTTGTGGGGCTTAATTTAAACTGTAGTTAACTTGGAACCATAGAGAGATATTTTAAGATTTAATGAATTTCTAGGTAAAGTTCTCCGAGTTACTGAATGAAATACCCTCTGCCAAGATCTAAGAAGGAGTTCAAGGTAAATCTAGGAAAAAAAATAAGCTTGATTCAAGATTTACAGGAGATCTATTGTTCCGGGAGTCCTCAAACCCCCAGGCCATGGACCAGTATTGGTCCATGGCATGTTAAGAACTGAGTCACACAGCAGAAGGTGAGAGCAGGCCAGTGAACACTACCACCTGAGCTCCGCCTCCTCTCAGATCAGTGGCAGTATTAGATTCTCATAGCAGTACAACCCCCATTGTGAATTGCACATGTGATGGATCCAGGTTGAGTGCATCTTATGAGAATCTAATGCCTGATGATCTGAAGTGGAACAGTTTCATCCTGAATCCATCCCCCCAACCCATCCCATGGAAAAATTGTCTTCCATGAAGCCAGTCCCTGGTACCAATTAGATATGGAACTGCTGTGTTATACAACATGATGATGTAGTTAATAACAATGTATTCTGGAAAATTGCTTAGAGAGTAGACTTTAAGTATTCTCACCACAAAAACATGATGACTACACAAGATAATACATGTATGAGCTCAATTTAGCCATTCCACACATGCATACATATTTTAAAACATGTTGTACATGATAAATATGTATACATTTTATTTGTCAATTAAAAATAAACAGACCGGGCGTGGTGGCTCACGCCTGTAATCCCAGCACGTTGGGAGGCGGGGGCAGGCAGATCACGAGGTCAGGAGATCGAGATCATCCTGGCTAACACAGTGAAACCCCATCTCTGCTAAAAATACAAAAAATTAGCCAGGCATGGTGGTGGGCGCCTGTAATCCCAGCTACTCGGGAGACTGAGGCAGGAGAATGGCGTGAACCCCAGAGGAGGAGCTTGCAGTGAGCCGAGGTCATGCCACTGCACTCCAGCCTGGGCAACAGAGCGAGACTCCGTCTCAAAAATAAAATCAATCAATCAATCAGTCAATAAACAACCCCCACCCCCCGCACACACACACAAAATTTAAGTATCCCTACGTAAAGGTCAGTGGGAAATCCTGCTAATTCCAGTAGAATTGGAATTCTGAAAGCTGTATTCATGTTTTTCTGGTTGTGCCATGTGATGTTCAGTGGCATTATCTTGATGCAGTAGAATGATTCCTAGATCATATCTCAATGTTGGATTTTTTTCATTTTCTTTAAATGTACTTTCTAGGGCGTTAATATCTCTCTGGATATTAAAACTTTATCATTGCTTGGCCTGGAGCAGTGTCTTATGCCCATAATCCAAGCACCTTGGAAGACTGAGGCTAGATAATTGCTTAAGGCCAGGAATTAGAAACCATCCTAGGCAATATAGCAAGGCCTTATCTCTAAAAAAAAATTTTTTAAATAATGATGTGCACCTGTAGTCCCAGCTACTTGGGAGACTAAGATGGGAGGATCACTTGAGCCCAAGAGTTTGAGGCTGCAGTGAGCTATGATAGCCCCAATGACAGAGTAAGACCCTGCCTCAAAAAAAAAAAAAATTTTTTTTTAAATTATTATTCCTTTTATTGATGTTGCTTTGTCTTTTGTTTAAACGTCATTAAGCATTTGGTCTTCAGTGTGGTTACTGTTCTTTCTCGAAAGAAATGTGTTATTCACAACAGGTATATTCAACTGCCTTTTATTAGAGGGAAATAGATGTTCTGGGGCCTGAAACATGAGATTGTATTACAATTAAGTGGTGATAGCAAGAATATCAAGGATGAAAGCACTGTTTTATTGTCCTAAAAGTCTTTCCAAAGTCATGGTCCCATTTGATCCTCATAGCTATCCAGTAAGCTAAGTAAAACAGGTGACTGCCTCTACAGCTGAGAATAAGACGGCTCAGTCATTTCACTTAACATACCCAGATAACATGGTATACAAGTGGATAAATCAAGAGGGGGAGCTGGAGCTTAATATTTCTAGTGCAGTGTTCCTCTTGCCATTCTTGGCCACCTCACTCATATTTTATCCTTGTTCAAGGACCAGATGGTCTTCTCCTTCTGCTCTATTGAGTAAAAGCAAGTGAGCTCAGAGCTGTGAAGACAATTTTAATTATATCTTCTCATTACCCTCAACACTGTTGATGATTCTCTTTAGTGCCAAAAAAAAATAATAAACTTGAATAGATTAAAGTTTTTAACCTCTGTTTTCTATGATGAATGGAGATAGCATTCATAATTCTGAGAAGAGAAAAATCTCATTTCTACTCCCAGGTCCTCTGTGTCCTAGTACCATTACCTTTGGAAAGTCATTTTATTTCTTTGGGTGCTTATTCTTAGAACTGGAGTGTCAAAGGCATGCGCAGATTAGCACAAGCATCCTTTCTAATCTCAATATTTTATAATGTTTGGGCATGAGTTTTGCCTTGTTCATGGAACAGAGTAGAGAACTTCCCCTGGCTTTAATCTTTCCTAAGAAGAAGGACTTGGCTTTTCATCCTTGATATTCTTGTTAAATGGTGTCAGTGGTTCTGAAGTTTATATGACCTGGTCCTCTCCACTTTATAATGAATGAACCTATCGCTTTGGTCTTGTTCTGGGAAGGTCTTTATATGGCATCTAGACATGAGAAGAGTGCCTTAAAATAAAAGATTTTATATATATAAATATATAATCCTTTTAGAAGCAAAAGACTCAGACTATATAAAACATATAGACTATTATACCAAACATATAATATACATCTTAGCAATATGCTAACAGTATAATATATATAACAAATATATATTTATAATAGAGCTGTCCCTTTACATTTATGACACCATTACCTTTATACTTAAAATAAATCTATACCAGGACCTTTCTTGTTATATTCAATTAGCTCCTGAAGTAAAATGCAACAAAATGTATAGTTTTACTACAGAATAATCCACCTCTCATCTTGGATGCATTCTCTGAATTTGAAAATTTTTTAAAAATGTTTAATTCAATAGTAGCCACTCAAAAAATGTTGAAAAAAATAAATGAATGTAAATGTTCAACACAGGCGAGGTTGGAGTACATGACCATTTTAAGTTTGAATAAATTTTAAAAATAAAGTGTCAACAAAAGTAATTTAAATTAAGCCACAGAACCAAAATGTCTAGCTATACAGTTGGAGAATCATGTATGCTGTGATACCACAAATGCTATAGAATTTCTGTTTTTAAAAAAACTATCAAACATTGTAATGAATTGAAGGAGTAAGGGGTAGTTCTTTGGAATTCTAGTCTAAAAGACCAAGTTGAAGAGCAGAGCTGGGTGCAGTGACTCATGCCTGTAATCCCAACACTTTGGAAGGCCTAGGTGGGCAGATCACTTGAGGTCAGGAGTTTGAAACCAGCCTGGCCAACGTGGAGAAACCTTGTCTCTACTAAAACTACAAAAAAATTTAACTAGGTGTGGTTGGTGCACACCTGTAATCCCAGCTACTCGGGAGGCTGAGGCAGGAGAATAACTTGAACCGGGTAATAGGAGGTTGTAGTCAGCTGAGATAGCGCCATTGCACTCTACCCTGGGTAACAAGGGTGAAATTCCATCTCAGAAAATAAAGCAACTAGGAACATGATTGCAGATTTTGTATGGAAAGATGAGTTGAAGATGTTGTGAATGTTTATCCTGGAGAAGAAATAGAAAGATATGTTAAATGCTGTTGAATATTTGAAGCTGGGCTTAACCTGCCCTTTAGTTCCATGAATTCAAACTAGAGGTTAAGATGAGAGATTTTTACCTCAGTATGAGAAGTAGTAGTTTCTCAGTCAGATCTATCAGGAGAGAGCCTGGGCTCCCTGCGGAGGCTGAGTTCCTTATCAAATAGAGGCTAGACAGAATGTTTAAGGGAAGTGCTGCCAAATAGAAAATAAGAATGTCAACAGAGAAAGATGTGTAGTTTTAAAATTTCTAATAACCATATTTAAAAAGTAGAAGAAATAGATTATTTTAATTGCATTACTCTTCTATTCAACCCAATATATTTAAACTGTTATCATTTCAACATTAAATAAATATATAATTATTAATAGGAAGTTTTTACTTTTTTTATGCTAAGTCTTCAAAATTCAGGGTGTATCTTATACTTAAGGGCTCATCTCAGTTTGGGCTAGCAATATTTCTAGTCCTCAATAGCTACTTGTGTCTAGTTCCTGCTGTACTGAGTACTGCAGTTTTAGAGTAAGCAAGAATAAAAACCAACCTTGAATTGCTGTAATTCAAGAAAGTATTCTTACTTGACTGTCACAGGGGAAGAATGGATATCCCTTTCCAAGTAAAGGCACTTTGTGGTCAAGAAACAGATTTGGGCTGATGGGATAGTTGTGAAACCCTTGGGGCTGTGGAGAAAATGTGAAGACAAACCATCATAGATCATCTTTGTCCCATATACCACTCTTGTATGAAGTATAAAACAGAGGCCCCTCTGGACAGATAAAAACCAAAAAGGTGCTCCTGACCCTTCTCCCACATCAGGACAAAAACTTTAATGGAGAGCAGAGCTGGAATCCAGCCCCAGCCTTGCCCAATGAGCTGAGCGTCCTCTTGAGGCACTTCCTGGCATCTGTGTACTATCAGAACCAGTTTCTGTAGCAGCTGCAAACTGCAGTCTTCAACAATGATAATTCAATTTTAATAGGTCACAGGTCTGTCTCAGAATGTGATAAATGCCATGAACCTCTTACAAAAGAAAATTGTCAAAATTCAAAATCGTGAACACTTTGAAATCTACGGACCTGTGATTAACAAAACTGGCCACAATAGTAGCTGACTGTATTTTTTTGTGAAAGCTTTAATTTGACCCTGTTGTTTTGAGGGACAGGAGAACAGGAACAAAGAGAAAAATGTATGCTTATCTCTCCCGTGCCTCAAATAGCTTCCATGAATGTGAATTGAATGATATTTGTTTTCCTTGCTTATTTTGCCAAGTCATTACTCCGTTTGAACTGTGTGATGATTTTTGTCCTGCTGTCATCGGCTCTTCCTGACGTTCTCACCTTGTCATGCTGGGGGAAGAGCACCTGGTGATAACGAAATTGAAGCACTGAATATTTTGACACCAGTCAAGGAACAAGCCGGTCATTTGGTCTATTTTTAAAGTCATCCCCATTGGCATTTCCTCCCAGGTAGGTTTTTTTGTTGTTTTTTGTTTTGTTTTGTTTTGTTTTTGTGGCACCACAGAACATTCCTTCCCTGCTGTCTGCCTCCTGCTGTGATCAGTGCTGATGATCACACAGGTTACATTTTATATCAAGAACAGTTGACTCAGTGGGCTGGGACTGTAGTTCACTCCCTCAGTTCTTGCTCTCCTCTGCTATTCCATGCATGTCAAGGCTTTAGAACAGTGAGCAGAAAGGAAACTTGTGGGATTTTAGCCACCTGTATAGTAAGTCTACAGTATCATCTGGAAAACATAGATATAGGTAGATGTAGATATAGATAGATAGATAGATAGATAGATAGATAGATAGATAGATGATAGATAGATAGATAGATAGATAGATAGATAGATAGATAGATATAGCTATTCTGTGTTTTAAAAATACTCCCTTGGTTTGACTGAATGTTTTCTGGAAAAGTTAAGAGTTTGGCAACAGGTAGCAGGTTTCTCTTTCCACCTGAGTTATAACCATTATTCTCACCCATTAAACCTAATGAAGGTTAGATTATTGAGAGAAATACTGCACTGTATTATGCCTTTGCAATTGCCACTGCAGCTCAGCTTGGAGATGGAACAATTAAGAACTTTTTGAGAATGCTTAGAAGTTCAGAGGTGTGTGATAAATGAGTAAGAAGGAAAAAATATAGCTCTGAGAAACCAACAGCACATCCAATCTGCAGGGAAGATAAGATGCTCAATCAGATGGTGGAAGCAAGGACCTCTCTCATTCTGAGTCATTTTTATACCTTGGGGAAGAGTTGCTTTTGGGATTTAGTTTATCAGTGTATGTGAGATACTGGGTCAGACTTGACAGCTTCTCCCTGGGAATTGTGGGGAAGTACTGATCTGGAGGGCAATTCTTGAGATTACATTGGTGGAGGGATGCCTTCTTGTGTCAGGAAGTGCTGAGGAAAGCAGGTTTTTGCCTGCCCTGATGCTTTCCTGCAGTGCTCCCCAGAAGCTGGTAAGTGGAAAGATTCTCTTGGTTGGTCACTCCACAGCTGTGAGCCAATAATAGTGTAACTTTTTTGAATGATGCTCACAGCCTCAAGCCAGTTCAGCTCTCTCAATGGTGGCTTCCCAGAACTTTTTTTATGGGAAAAAACAGGTAAAATGTTCAGTATCACCATTAGGGAGATTGGTCCACTGGACAGTGTTTAATGAACATTGAAGAAAATAGTTCCCTTGTACCTGGGTAGTAGCATAAATTTACGTATACTGAGGCCCCAGAAAATTACCATAGGTTATTGTAATAAGGGTCATCTTTGAAGAAGGGAATTTTTCTTAATTTACTTCTATAAACAGCTTCATGGGAAGATTATTCATATCTTGAGACCAGAGGTCATATATTTTCTCATTTTATATCTTAGCAGTAGACTGGCATGTGCCTTCTATAAGGGAGTGTTGAATTCAGGAATAGACAGTACTAACTGTTTGTTATTACTTACACATCCCTACCCATTTGGATACAGTTTCTTACTTCAATGGCCACTTGTTACACAACTTTTCCAATTTTATATTGGGTTAAATGTAGTCACAAGTGAAGAAATAAAATATGTACTACCAATGCCTGTCATTTAAATGTCAAATACATATTGCTTACTTAGCATGTCCATATATGGAATACTATATTAGGTCCTATGAAGAATTTCTAACAAAGCAAAACAAAATGATTCCTACCCTCATGCAGCTTGCACTGGATTCGAGGGGTGTCTTCCTATACATATATATGCATGGGTATGTGCGTACACACACACACACACACACAGGAAATCCAGAGAGCTGGAAAACTCTGAATTAATATAAAATAAGATCATGTTAGCAAAGTACACTGGAGATCTATAGTTGAAACAGAGAATAGGAGTGGTGTTGACGGGGATGTGTGGATGCCTGGGACTGTGTAGATCTGGAATCTGTAGAAGAGAACCCTATTGACAAAGAAAAGAGATCAAAGCCACGACAGTATACAGCAAAGAAGTAGAAACAAATAACATATTGTAGGGAGCAGCACAGCCTGGGTTGTCCAGAACTGACGAAGTAGATTTTTTTTGCCTCTCTCAGACAACACCTACTTGCCCCTGATAGTTCTTGATTAGAGAAGTTGATCAGAATGGGACTCACAGCCTAGCACGGTAACAGGATGAAAGGATGTTACTGCTGGATAGAGCGTGGAAGGCCTCTGGGCCTAGTGCCTCGTTTTGCAAACAGAGAAATGAAAGCCCAGAGAAGTTAAATAGAATGTGAACAATAATAAGGATAATAATCATCATCATTGTGCCTAGTAAATTGTAAAGCTGGTATTGGAACCCAGGTATCTTGAGACCTTGTAGTGAACTCTTTCTACCATGTCATTCTATTTTTCAACTGGCACTTGGGTTGCTGCTTGGCCGATTCTCATGTTCTGTGAACCTATAAAGCAGATGGGAACTGCGTGTAGCTTGAGGAAAGAAAGCCAAAGAAAAATTGCTTCTACCAAATTGTGCACAATGGATCCAATTTAGAAGTCTGTCAGAACATAGGCAGCTAATAGAGATATACTCAGAGGCTGTCTGGACCTTCCAAGTCACTGAAGGGAAAAGAACACACCGTCTGGAGTTAGGGGATTTGGTGTGAGATACTAACTAGTTGCCTTATGAGAATAATTTAAAGTTCCTCATCATTAAAATCATTAGGTAAACTTAGAATCCCTTTGAAATACTAATAAAATGTTGTTGAACTTATGCTGACGTGACTATAATCCTCAAGTCTTATCCAAGACATCTAATTGCAGGCGCAAGCTGATATTCTTGCCAAACTGGCAATCTGCTTTATGCACTTAACCATGTAGCATTATATTTTATTGGGACTTTTAAAAAAAATTATTGATCTCAAAAGTGAAAATGTTGTAAACTTGCCTTGATCATGGACCTATTGTAAATTGGGAGAAGGAGGAAAAGATGTTCATCAATTGTTGCTGGATATGCATTAATTTTAGTCAACTCATTCCACCCCCTCATTTGTTTGAATGTGTACCTACATTCAATAGCTATTTAGTGAGTTTCTATTGGTAAAGATAAATTAGGCAGTGTGGGAGATAGATAGGTAAATTCTGCCCACAGCATGTTCAAAGTTAAGGTGAACAAAGCCAGTTACATAAATAACTGTATACACCATGAGATGAGATGTTTAGACATTTGAAAGACTGGTGAACAAATACTCATAATTGAATGCTTTATAAGGCTTTATAGGGAAAATGAACGTTTAAAAGACCTGTTAGGCATAGTGGGATTTCATTACACAAAAATAAAGGGGGAGGGGCATGTTAAGTTGAAGGAACAGCATGAGCAAAGGAACAAAGGCAGGGATATTAAAGGGGGGACCACAAATTACTAGGACAATTATTGGCACACATTTTTGGTAAAGGGCAGGATAGTAAATGTTATAGACTCTTCAGGTTATACCATCTCTCGAGTAACTACTCAACTTTGCCATGTAGCCCAAAAGCAACCATAGACAATCCATAAACAAAGATTCATGGCTATGTTCCAATTAATTACAAAACAGGCAGTAGGCTGGATTTGGCCCTCAGCCCAAAATTTGCTGATTTCTATCCTCAGGTATGGAGAGAAAGAACAGAAAGAACAGGCTGGAAAGAAAGCCTGGATCAGAATATCTAAAACCTTCTATTAACCCTCCTAATTTTAACATCTTATTTGTTCACATAGCCTTTTCTTTACATTTTACAATGTTGGACTCAAATTTCCAATTAGTTGCCTTTTTAAAAAATAGGAATAGTTGCTTCCTTGATTATGCAGGCAACACTTTCTTAACCATCCTAAATGTAGGCCAATATTCCAAATAAGTTGTGAAAGGCACCCTGACTCAGGGGCTTGAATGTAAATAATTAATATGTGTTTCCCATCAAATATACCAGTGCTGGGGTAAACACCATCCTGCTTTTCCTGAGACTGAGGGGTTTTCCGGGAGAGAGGACTTCCAAGGCTAAAACAGGGACACTGCTGTGCAAACCAGTGTGCTTGGTCACCCTAATTAGTCAACATTAGCATCTCAAGTAGGCAGCAAGTGCCCACATCAGTTCTAGGCTGGTGGTATATCCAGTTAAAGTGGGCAATTGCTAAGCTAGCAATTGTTTCACAGAAATAACTTCTAGAAAGAGAGAGTGGATAAGCTATGTAAAGTGCTTTTCAATTCAAAAACTGGGTTAGTGTAATGTAAGTCACAGCCAATACTGGCATCAGTGAAATCTCCCAGAACCCCAGCCTGGTCTTGGAAGATCCTGAGAAAGTGTTGGATGGCATTTCAGCAAAAATGTTTACATTCAGATGGAATATTCGGGTCTCAAATTCTGGAGTAATTTCCCATTTGTAGACAAAATGTAAATGATTTGATCAGTATTACCCAATAAAGTATCTGCTTCAATATAATTACTCATTTCTATGAGATATTGAAGAAAATGTATGTTTCGACATTGAGATTCTAAAAAGTTTTGGGAAACATTCTTCACTGATTTGACTATACTTGGATCTAAATGTCCCTGCACTGCATTCTTCCTACACATATTTCCCTTTTTACTTTTAGAAGAAATCACTGCTGAGATACTGAAAAGTGATTAGAGGAAATGAAGATATTAAACACAATATGGGCAGGTTTCTGATATTGGATTCTGAATGCACTTTTCATGGTCTTTACAAATTTGAATCTTCAGTGATGGAAATTGACCTAGTATTTGATGCTCCTAATTGGATTTTGGAGAGAATATATAGATGAAAATTAATTCATGCCATGTTATACACTGTTAGTTCCTGCATTTAGCTTCTCATTCCTGATGGGATAACTAGAGACATCCTGTTTATACTGGAGATAGAGAAAATTCTGGCTTTGATACATTCCATTTAAAAAATTTTTCTCCCCTCTTCTAACCAGCTCCTTCTGTCACATGCAGTTGTTTTTCTCTTATCCCCATTTGTCTCCTGTCTGGGAACTTACCTTACAGGCACAGCCCAATTTTTTTGCTCATAAGCAGCTTTACTCCTCCGACTAATTTGTCTTTGTACCTCTTTCCTAAAGACCCAACAAAAGAAGTGCTCATAACTTGTCCTCCACATAGTGAACCAATGTTTTTCTACCTATTCCTGTAGCCTCATTCCTACCACCACTACTACGGTTAATAATAGAATACTCGAGTAATAAGGTAACCAACCATGATCTAGGACATTCATTTTAGTTGTTGATTTCATCTTTGAGTAGTAGCATCTCCTATTTTATCAAACAGCCTTACTAACACAGAGTTTCATCTTTTGCCATATATGGCGTTATCTGATATTTAGAATATAAACTATGATTTTTATGGCTAACATTTATTTTATACTTTTTTTCTATTCCAGGCACTGCTTTTTTTTTTCCTTTACAGAGATTATCTCATTTAATCTTTATAACTCTACATGTTATACATAAGAATTTTAAATAATTTGCATAAGTACTCCCCTTTCTCAATGAGGTAGAGCATGACTCTGCACTTCTTCAGTGTAGTGTTTACTTCCAAAGAGTAAACCTGTGGAAAGACCAAAAAAAATAACTTTACAGTAGAGAAACAGGACACACACCACCTCAGCTAAGAGTTCAAGGTGGCTATTAATAGTAAAAGGTCATGTTGATACTATGTACCCTTAATAGGATGTGATGAGAATGACACTTTACCTCTGTGTTCTTTCTCTCTAAAAAAATACATCGAGCAAACATAATCATGAGAAAAATATCACAAAAACCCCGACTCAGAAACATTCTACAAAACACCTGGCCAGTCCTCCTTAAAACTGTCAAGGTCATCACAAACCGGGAAGGTCTGAGAAACTGTCACAGGCACAAGGCGCCTAAGGAAACATGGGGATTAAATGTAACGTGGTCTCCTGAAAAGAAAAGAGATATTAAAAAAAAAATACTAAGGACAGCTGAATAAAGTATGGATTTTATTTTAACACAATTTATCCATATTAGTTCTATATCTGTATGTGTTTTATTTGATGAGCGGTTTCTCATTTGGCATTCTTTGTTTTAGTGACTTATTTATCTAAGCCTATGGGCTTTGCTCTCTAGAAGTCCAGGCAAAATCATTACTACCTTCTGTTTCTCTTACATGTATCAATACTGCCCCCTCCATACACACACACCAAATCTATACAAGGCTCCAAGGTACATATCCTAATACAACAAGAGGAAAATATAAACTTTATCTGCAGCTTAAGCACTGGAATAGACAATACTGCTTATGAGAATAGTTGAAATCCACGATAGGCCACCAAAGCTGACTGTGCTGCCTCTTTCCATCTCTCCTCTATTAGGAATAGTAATTCATGCTGCAAAGTGTATGACAGACGCACTATACTACTGTAAGATGTTACTAATGGGAGAAAATAGGTGTGGGGTATATGGGAATTCTGTACAATCTTCACAACTTTTCTGTACATCTGAAACTATTTTTAAACGTTTATTTTTTATTATTTTACTATTTTAAAAGTTTATTTTTTGAAAAGAATGATAGTGATAACCTGGAATAAGAGGTACATGTGCAGAAGTTAGGGACAAATGTATTTGTATCTTTGTGAATAAAATGTTTCTACTTTTCAAATTCAGAAACAATCCTGCTGTCTACAGCATAAAAGAGGTCAAAGAAAAGAGTGTTTTAAAATTATCCAACAAGCAGAGAATTTGGTCAGTGGCAAAAGTACTAGAACTGTGTGCCAATGATGGAGGTCATGGCAGAGTGGACATAATGGCCACTTGGCAGGCGTGTTCTCTTAATTGAAATGTCAGCCCTATTGGGTACTATCTATATAGGAGGGCTCAGAACAGAAAAGAAAAAGGTAGCAAGGTAGCATCATACTTCTGAAATATTAACAGTGGCAATGAACTTCAACTTGACAGTGAAATTAATAGTAAAGCATTTAGAAGAGGACACAGCAAATGGAGAAGAACAAAGAAAACCTCAGTCATGCTCTACCATAGCTTGTTATAGTAATATGATTACCTTTGAAGGAATACTCACACTTTGGGACATAAAGTTGTGCTAACAAAAATGGAAGAATCAACAAGATTAAAAGCATTTTCATTGATAAGACAATGATCCAGAAGTTCAAAAGAGGGAAAGATGTTCTACCTATATTTTTAGTAGTAACACTGCTAATTTTTATAAGCAGGCTTTGAATAATGAATGAGCTACTCAAATTCATGAAATGATAATACAGAATAACTTCTGAAAGTCATGCATCCTCCCTTCTCATTATCACCCCTCACTCTCCTCTACACACACACACACACACACACACACACACACACACACACACACTTTGCAGCATGAATTATTTCTAGTCAGCTTTGGTGGCCTATCATGGATTTCAACTATCCCCATGAGCAACATTGTCTATTCCAATGGTTGAGCTGCAGATAAAGTTTATATCTTCCTCTTGTTGTATTGGAATATGTACACTGGAGTCTTGTGTGGATTTGGTGTGGGGGGTATTGATGCATGTAAGAGAAACAGAAGGTAGTAATGATTTTGCCTGGACTTTTAGATATCAAAGCCTACAGGCCTAGAGAAATAAATCATTGAAACAAAGAATTCCAAGTAAGAAACCACTCATCTAATAGTAGAACACATACAGATACAGAGCTTACAAAAAGTGGTGGATTGATAGGTAGGTACATGAAAACATGTACATGTGCTGAAGGTCAAAGGCAGGTAGATTCTACTTTTAACATTACAAGAAGGAGACCCACAGCAATTAGGAGGGTAAAGCAAAATGACCAGAGAAAGCATAGGCCATTTGAAGGACCTTGTTTCCAAGAAAAGGAATAGCTATCATACGAAACCTTTTACGTGATTTCCGGTACCATTCAAAACTATTCTTGAGATATGTGCATCCCAGGACCTGAGTTGAGGATACACTTTTTAAGGGAAGGTTGAATAGGGTGGAAACAATAAAAGTTTATTTGGGTATGAGAAAAATGTGGCAGTAAATAAAGAACAAATTTTTTTAATGAAAAAGTTAAGCTGTTTATAAAGAAACATAATGGACAAGAAGTGTATATTTATCAAACTATAAGTCACAGTTCATTTTTAAAAAATTTGGGGACAGTAAAAGCATCTAGCAAGATTCAGTGCAACTATTTGGATATTTACCTCATTGTCTACAAATTTTTTCTATGTGTTACTCATGCAATGAGTAATAAAGGCAGTTAATTAATTGGCTTAAGGCAAAAAAAAATTGTCTTCATTTATTTTAGTAATTAAGATAATTCTAGTTGACTTGAAATATCTAGATAGTGATGTTAATTCTTTAATCTACACACATAGATGTAGGCTACATGTAAAGAAATAAGCAGGCTAAAGGAAAAAAGCAAAAGAGTATTTCTCATACTTTTCACTAGTGATATGCATACAAGAAAAATAGCACATACACCAAAAAATATCTTAAACATAATGTCTATTTGTGCTTAAGCATTTAAGTGGAGAAAAACTATATGCAGTTTCACAAGATGCAGGTTACAGCATTATTGGGTTTAAAGGTTCAAAGGGAAATGTCTTTTTTAATTCAACATTAAGATTTTGACATATTTAGTTCATTCCAAAAGGGTAGAAATAATCTGATAGTAAAGTGTTAAATGTTCCAAATTTGAGTTTAGGTTTTTAAAATTCTCAGATCACTTCTGATTAGAGAAAAATGTATGTGTGTATATAGATGCACGTGTATGTGTATATATATATACTTATACAAATATATATACATATATATACACACACACACATACATATATGCTTTAAGCAGCTGATGGTGTAATACCAAGGGATGCCAGAGAGACAGCAGATCACTCACTTTTTCCTCTGCGTTTCCTCTCCAAGAACCAAAAGACTTTTTGACTTGAACATCATAGAACAAATATGTGTAAAGACATAGGCTAAGCAGGGACTGAAGCGTTGGAGTGGGAGGGTGAAGTGGTATAAGTTTTGAAGCTGCCCTGAATGAGTTCAAGTCAGCTTGGCCAGGTGACACAAAGAGAATGGATCAATGAACCACTGCCAAACATGAATTCCTGTTCAACAAACATTTATTATGCACCTTCAAGAGGCAGGCACTGTGTGAATTTCTGAGAATACAAAGATGAATAAGTGAGGAACCCTGTCTTCCCAGTGTGAGTGCACACTCTGGGAAGGAAGCCAAAAATGATAGACAATAATGACAGTGTAAGGAGGGCAATTATAGAGCTCAGAGGGGGTATAGAGTAGGGTAGGGGAGGATTAATAGAAAGGATGCTGTTTGTGCTGGTTAAGGATGAATAGTAGTTTTCCATATGGACCAGATGTGAAAGCCATTTTGGAGGAAACAATATATGCAAAGTCATATAAAAACAGCACATGCAAAGGCATATAATGAAGACATAATGATATATGTCACACAGTGCCACATTACAAGTTGTCATGTGATAGTGACTTTAAGAAAGAGTACAGAGCCAGGAGGAAATAATGTTAGGTTCAATTCCCTCTCTGTAATACACCAGCTGTACCATTTGAAAAAGTTATTTACCTTCTAATTTTCAGTATTCTTATCCATAAAATGGGGATAATAAGGGAGACTAGGTCAAAGATGGTTGTATTAAGTGAAACAAGTGCTCTGTAAATGTTAGCTGTTACTGTTATCAGGGTTAATTAGACATCGTTGGATCACAAAGTAGAGATGGCCTCAGGTTAAAGGAAAATGGCAGATATAAACTCTAAAGAAAGATAACTAGTGGGTTAGTAACTAAAGGAATGCCCAAAGGATGCAATTAATGAGACATTATCCATTTTCATGACATGCCACAGGTTTCCTGTTTATCGTGATTAACATTTCCATCAACCTGGATGAATGCTTCTGAAATTCATAGATGACATGAAGTTGCAGGGCTTTACTTGACTTGGAGTGACATTTTCCAGCTTCCAACTGATATTGATTGACTAGCTGAAAGAATTGTTGAAATCTGACAAGATGAGATTTAAATTTTAACATGAATAATACACAGTCCTGACTTTGACTTTACAAAAGATCAGTGACAGATCAGAAAAGGGCCTGTATTAGCAGAAATTGTGAAAAATAAATGATTGGGGATTTTGGTTGGTGCTGAACTTGGTGTTGTTCAACAATAACACAGAGCTAATGTGATTTAGATTACATTTAAAAAGGAAAGGCACACCTAGCATGATAGAGGCAATGATCTCATTTTTCTGTATTTTGGTCAGAAAACATCTTCCATGAAAGACTCTCAGAGACATTTACAGACCAATTAAACTAAATTCACAGGATCACTATCAGGATGGTAAAGGAACTTAATCCTCTCATTTAAGAAATGTGTATAAGATGTGAAAAGGAAGAGACTCAGGAGGACATAGTTTCTGCTCTTAAATACATGAAAAGTGGTCATGAAGAAAAGTAATTAACTAATTTGAATAGAATTGAAGGGTAGACTTAGGATGAATGAATGAAAGATAAAAGATAGAATTTAGGCTTGGCATAAGTGAACTTTAAGCTTACTTCTTTTGAGTTCAAAAGATTGAAGGTGGAAGGTGGGGGTTAGCTAATAAAGACTTGCAAGCATGGTCTCATTGTACCCGGTAAAAACTCTATGGAAGAAACTATTGCCAAGAGAGTATTGGGCTAGCTGGCTTTTAAAGTTTCCACCATACCTGAACATTTCTGAACCTGTGATAGTAGCTTTTGACAAAGAAAACTCACAGGCATAAGAGCAGTATAGGTATTTTAAATATCATCTAAAAGTTAGTCCAAGAAAATTTGGACTAATATAAACCTGAAGGAAGACTAACAATGTGAAAATGATCATCCACGGTTAAAACTTTTCTAGGGTCTTGTGCTGTAGAGAATTTCAGGCAAACGTTGAGTTCTAATTCAATTTGCTATGTATTGATGATTTGAAGAATGAATAGCATGGACATTAGAGTCAGTCGATGTTTCAAATACAGAAATATAAGAAGAAAGCAATGTACATTTTTTCTTTTGCTATACCAATAGAGCCCTATATGCTGAAAGAAAAATGAACTAGATAATCTATTCACTTCTGTTTTGCACATCTATATTTCTACAGCGGCAAAAAGAATATAGTGAAGACTAGAAGCATATTTTGCTTCTGGATATTTTGATATTGGCTATTAGCAATGCGCCCAGGAAGGAGAAGGACTCAGGTTTGCTTTTTAGTAGAGACTTGGTTTGGTAATTTCGTTCTAAGACTGATTTTTTAAAATCTGTTATTATTTAATTATATCAAACTAAAGGATAGCATCTGATTTTGATTTATTTAACCTTAATGGAAAAGAACAAGTCATTACTTAAAGGATGTTATATAGCCTGTGTTATTTCTGGTATTTTTAGAAATCATTTATTCCTCTTCAAATTGATGTAATATAATTATTCATTAATAACTCGTCTTGATGTCTCTAGAGTTACCCATTACTCACAGTCATTATGCATCATTTTGTGAATGTTTGCTATAATACTGAGATATCTATAGTTCATTGAGTCATTACAATCATTGGTGTCTATCCTTTTAGTGAAGAATATACAATTATTTTGAATCAAATTGCATTGAAATACTTTCCAGGAACTATATAAGCTGCTCCTAAGTCCAGGGAGAAGAATAATACAGATATAGCCCCTAGATACCAATTCCTACACATTCTTCATAGAAATCACTACCTCGGCTGGAGTATTCAATTCTTGTTGCTGAGGTGGTGCCCCAGAGGAGATTTGTTCATAACTTATGAGTCCGAAGTTGTAACACAAAACAACTTCCCATAGAATCATTACCATAACTATATTATACATTTAATGGTAGTTTGTACTAGAACTCATTATAGATGGGTTCAGTAGCCATGAAAAGGTCTAAAAACCTAAAGACTATAAAGAATATGATTTCCTCTGGATAATGGTGAGGTAGGTTAGATAGAGTAGTCATAGCTTCCCTTAAAGTAGAACAAACTTGGTAAATAGATGGAGAGAACAAATCACATTCTGTACTCATGGTTAGAACATCCTGCAGCAAGGAGGTAGAAGAGCAGAAGGGACAATACCCAAATTCATGCAAGGTCAGAACTCATGATTAGTGTCCTTCATTTTCACAGTAAAAATCTCGCCCCTGGGTGGAAATTTGAGATGCTAATGAGACATGCAACGTATGTACGAGCATGTACAACAATAGCACATGCACCCCCAGGAGAACACCCAGAACATGCTTAATGGCAACACTCCTTCCCCCCACCTCATGAATAACTGTGTAAGTTCCCATAAAGGGAGTTTCCCCAGTGTCAGTTGGTGCCGCCATCTCACCTTTGAGCAGCCCTCTCTGATCAGCCGTCAGAGTGTATTTTCACTTAAAGAGAAATTATTTGTACTTTGGACTCACTCTCAAATCCTCTTGTGTGGCAAAGTCAAGAACCTGAACTGGCCCAATGACTATAACAACATTTTGGATATCAATAAACCACAGTGTATTTGTTAAAATAGGAATACAGACACTACTTCATAGATTGAAATATGCAGCATGGTCAGGATAACTTTTTAAGTTAGAATCAGGTCAAACTTTTAAATCAATAGTTATTTTGTTTAAGTTAATCTAATAAATTATACGCTGTGTAGATATTTACACATATTCACCCCATTTCTTAGAAAAATGCCAAGTATAATATTTCTTCAAGTATATCCAGTGTATGAAAAGAGTTTATAAAGTATGTTAGTGTATGGTTATTCATATCAGAAGATGTTTTTAGTTACAAAAGGATAGAGCCTAGGATTTCGTTAAATGTTGCATCCCATTATGCATTTAAAACAGTACTTAGATTATCCAAACCTTCAGGAATAAATCTATTATGTAAAGTAACAGATACATATATTACATTATTTGTGAAGTTTGGTGAAATTAGTTATTTGGTAGATGATTGACACAAGTCTGGCAGGAAACCAGCAGTGTGAAAACCAAGAATTTCTGATCCTTGGGGTTGTTATATAATAATCTGCTTCCATAAGAATACTTGTGATGAGTTATTTTTAATAATAATACTATTAATATACTACTTTCAAAATTAAAGTATAATTTTCTCAACTACATAGAAACTTCAGGAATAGTTTTTAAAAGTGAGAAGTCTGAATTCATTCATTCCACAAAGTAAGTTTTCAAGACAAAATGTCCCTAACTCTTCTACCTAAAACCCATCCTTTTTTTTTTTTTTTTTTTTAATGTGAGACAGGGTCTCATTCTGTCACTCAGGCTGGAGTGCAGTGGTGTCATCCTGGTTCACTGCAATTTCTGCCTCCCAGATTGAAGCTATTCTCGTGCCTCAGCCCCCCGAGTAGCTGGGATTACAGGCACCCACCACCATGCCTGGCTAATTTTAGTATTTTTAGTAGAGACTGTTTTTAGCCATGTTGGCTAGACTTGTTTTGAACTCCTGGCCTCAAGTGATCCACCCTGCCTTGGCCTCCCAAAGTGCTGGGATTATAAGCATGAGCCACAGCAGAATTCAATATCAAATATTTTTATTCATTTTGTATTGCTTTATAAATAAGGTTGTGAGTATATTATATATAAATTTGTGTTCTTATGTTTTCCTTTAGAATTGTAATTAGTGAGCTTTTCATACTATATTAATACAAACTTTTAATAATTAGCATTTGAATAAGCACACGATTTCTTCATGTAGACATAAGTGTTTAACAAAATTTAATATTATTGAAAATATTGGGAAAACAATTTATTGAGAAAAAATAAAATTTTGTGAGTGTAAATAACACTTATTGATATTACTATTCATTATTATCATTTATGATAATACATTTGTTATTTGGAAAAATAATATTTTGCTACTACGAATAACACTATTTTAGCAGAGCTTTGTAGAACCATTAAGAATTTCTCTACACATATTGTCTAATTGCTTTGCCTACTGTTTTCTATACATACATATTATGTATTTATATGTTACATATGCACACATATATTTTTCTTATTTACGAGTGAAAGATAACTAGTATTCCTGTCATTGGCAGTGAGATGAACATATTCCTCTCCAGATTGCATGTTTGCAGGATACTCTTTTCCTCTGTTTTGCAGTGTTCATATTGTGATTTCATACAAAATTCCTAGAAACTTGGGGAGGTCAGTGAATGGGTTTCATCACACCCATGTAGCAGGGTCTCCTATTATCCAAAGACAGGCATCAGGTCAGTGGAAGTGGGAGGAGAACCCAGGTCTCCTCAGTCCTGGTTTAGTTACATCTACCAGAATTTTAAATGAAAAATGAAAAGCAAAGAGTGCATTCATAAGCATCTGAGATGGAAAAGACATTTTCCAGTGATGAATAGGCTCATTATGTTCTCATAAATTAACTGGTGAACACATAGTTAGAAATATAGAATTTTAGAGCCAAAGGAAGCCTCAGCTAACCCAATCTCCCATCTGATAGACAAGGAAACTGGGGTTGGGACAGGTGATGTAGTTTGCTTACCGTTATCTCGTGAATAATTGGTGAATAATTGCAGAAGTAGGATTGTCTGGATTTCTAACTACTTGTTTTTCCACTGCCCCAAACAAGCTACTGCTTTTGTTTTTCTTTCACCCAAATGTTAATTTGCTTTATTATTTAGAGAGTTTTTTTTTGTTTTGTTTTGTTGTTTTGAGACTGAATCTCACTCTGTCATCCAGGCTGGAGGGCAGTGGCACAATCTGGGCTCACTGCAACCTCCGCCTCCCAGGTTCCAGCAGCTCTCCTGCCTCAGCCTCCCGAGTAGCTAGGACTACAAACGTGTGCCACCACCCCGGCTAAGTTTTTGTATTTTTAGTAGAGACAGGGTTTCACCATGTTAGCAAGGATGGTCTCGATCTCCTGACCTCATGATCTGCCTGCTTCGGCCTCCCAAAGTGCTGGGATTACGGACATAAGCCACCATGCCTGGCCTAAGAGAGATTATCTTAAATATATCATTCCATCTCTATTAATTTATCTCCTGTAAAAAGAGATTCTCTCTCCTTTTTCATGCCATAAATGATCCAGACAGCCACAAGGCTTAGCATGCAACACTGACATAATCAAAATCAAATTAGGTAATCAAAAATGAAAACCAAGGTACTGCAATATGAAATAATGTAAATCATGCACAGCAAACATATGTATAATAGAAATACCATGTTCCTGCCTGTTTCTCTAACCCACTACTTATTCAGTCACAAATAACTTATTCTTAGAAAACACGGAGGGCCCCAAGTTTGATTTATTTCCCCATTCAAGTAAATTTTAAAAGGCTGCCAAAGCTTTCTACATTAATCTCAAATATCTTCCCATATTGTGGAGGAGAGAGAGAGAAAGAGAGAAAGGAGCTTATTATTTATGAAGCTAATCATGCAGGCAGAGGAAGAGTTAGTTTTTAACTTTTTCATTTATTATTTCCTCAGAGTTAATATTTCATGGAGAAGCAAACTATAAACAATATATTTGGGAGCTTATACAGAAATGACTTACAGATTTTTTACATTGTAAATGAGTACTACTTATTGCATTTATTCCATGCCCCACCATTTTATTAGCAAGGTCATTTAAATAACAAAGAAAAAGTTCCAACTCAGTAGTTATTTATTGGTTGAAGCCAAGGATCAGCAAACATTTTCTATGAAAGGCAAGATAGTGAATTTTATATATTTCTGGCCATGGGAGCATGATCTGTGTTGCAACCACTCAGTCATGCCTCTGTCACAGGAAAGCAGCCATTAAAAGTATGTAAATAAATTGGTGTGGTTGTGTCACATTAAAACTTTATTTATGGACACTGAAATTTGGATTGTATATAATTCTGTGTATCATGAAACATTGTTTTTTCCATTTATTCAACTATTAAAATATGTAGTAAACCATTCTTAGCTCACTGCTATACAGAAAGAGTCAGACTTGCCCTGGGGCCATAGTGTGCCGCTCTCTGGTTAAACTGAATACCCTCATTTCAAGGATTTTGGTATCTATGACCCCTCTCATAAACAAGTGAGCCTGTTTATGAACTAGTGAGCTCTCCCACATAGTCTCCCACTTCATCCTTCTGTAGAATAGAAAAACAAAAACTGAAGTAAAGCAAAAGACACCTCTTAAATACTCTTTGATCTTGATCCTTGTGGAGTGGTTATAGTTCCACCTAAAACCTATACACTAGTGCTTGATGCTTTCATCTTTTTAAGACAAACTGTTACTGTGCATGAACCCCGTTTGAAATGTATCATTTTCTGCCCTAGAGATGTTTGTGTATATGTCTTTTATTTGGATGTGACAATGTGGTATGGTGTGTGAAATATGGCAATTACTGGATGTGATATAAAGTATTTTCTTATTTTCTTAAATATAGTAATATAAACATTTTTTGAATTCAGATGCCTTAACAGAATGATTCAGATATTGCATTTTATATAATAAATTTTTGTATCACTTTTCTATACATTATAATTTTATCTATTCATGATGCTAGCCATTTGGATATTTGGAAGCATATGGAAGGTTGAATATTTCACTGTATATCCAGATGTTTGGTGTTATTCAAACCTATGATATATAGGAAAGAATATGCTGAGCCATCTTTATTCAAGATTTGTATTAATTTCTTTATTGCCCATAAAATTGATGATTTACAAATGTATAGGTATTATAAAGGAGTTTGGTTAAATATATTTTATTGTTGTGAATGCTTAAATATGGTTTAGAATAAAATATCTATTCATATATTAGAAACATTGCATTTGTAATTCTAGAATTTTTATGATTTTATGTGTGTGTGTGTGTGTATGTGTATACAGGCAGGTATCAATATGTATATATGTGTGTGTATATATTTAACAGATATTTAAATACACACACATATATAAATATATATAGATCTTTACCTGCATACACACACACATATATAGATTTATAAATCCATATAAATCTATATATGTCTGTGTATGTGTCTGTGCTATATATATATATGGCAGTTTTGGAATTGATCTCTGCCTGTTTCTTATTCACACTTTAGTTTATACATATTTTAAATATTATGAGTGTGCCCGAGAAAGCTAATGTGGAAACACTAAGTGAATGAAACTTTATTTTTTGAACTGGTAACCATTGTGAGGATCCCCTCACTCGCTTACTCTAACAATCAATCCAGGGCTTTCTGCTCAAAAAAGAACTTCATCCTTAGAGCTATCATGAAATTGCATGGTGATATTCACTTCGTGGTGGGTTTCACATTAAATGAGAAAATATGCCGATTAGCTGTTACGTATTCAACTTCACTGAAACTACTCAATCCATTTTTCTCCATCTTATTTCAGAAGCTATTTCTAAATCAGAGGATAAGTGTTTTTATCCCTGGCTTTTCTTTTAGTAGTCCATGGATGCATTCGAATTTTATTATTTCACAATTGTTAATTGAGAATGGTTTATTAAGTGTTTGCTGTCCTTAGCCCTACATTAAAGTGCTGTACAGAAGACAGAGACATAGCAAAGTAGAGATTCTCAGGAGACTGACATCTAGTTAGGGAAATAAACACATCAACAATGCATTGGTACAAAATGGGATGGTGTTGAGCACAAGTTCACTAAGCTCTCAGAGGGGGGATACTGAGTGTGGCAAAATCAGATTCACGGGTGAGTTAGGATTTTATCTTGGCCCTAAAGGAGGGGAAGAGTTTTGGAAAGTGTTATATGAATCGACATTCTTTAATTAATAATTTGGCACATTCTCCTGAAATGGTCTCTTGTTAAGGTAGCAAACATGAATTTTATATGCAGCTAAATGTCTAAGTCAGCCTTTCTGACAATCAACATTCATGGGTCCCAGATTCCTTATTTTATATATAAAGGGATTAGATGACTTGTATCAAACCACTGTTCTTACTTTATTTAGCCACACAGAGTTTAATTAAATGGAAAATACCAAATAGAAATGACCTTGCCAAGTTTCCAAGAAATGAAGAGTGGTCAATCATCATGTTAACTTTCAGTTTCCTTTTCACCTTTTTGTGAACAAAATAACAATATTCAATTTTGCATCTCCAAACACTGTTGCCACATACTATGACTTACATATTAGTATGATTGGGAGAAAATGAAGAGTTGAATATTTTCAGTTGTATGCAAAAATGGTGTAAGATTTATGTCTATCCGAACATATTAGAGAACAAAAAAAGAACAATTTTAATCATTTTCATTATTTTTTTATTTTTATTTTTTATTTTTGTAGGGACAGAGTCTTACCATCTTGCTTAGGCTGTTCTCAAAGTCCTAGGCTTAAGCGATCCTTCGGCCTCATCCCTCAAAAGTGCTGGGATTACAGGTGTGAGCCACCGCGCCTGGCGTTAATCATTTTATTTTATTGAAACAAAAGCAGAAAAATTGACTGCTGAAGTTAGCATCTGAAATGAATCCGTTAGAGATTTACATTAAACTTTAGGACAAAATTCTGATACTTGTTGACCAGCTCAAATATCAGTTCTTAAAAATGAAATTCATCATCTCTCAGGTAGAAGTAGTGATTTTCTTCACATCCTCAGTAACTGAAAAGTGTCTACACAATGGGAAAAGGAAGGAAGTCAAGATCCATTATCTAAAGCTGAGTCTATCTGGATAATCAAAGGTACACATAAATATTAGTTTTTTGATGGTGACTTTTACAATAAATATTAATTTCACTTTAATTACAGCCACACTGCTGTCAACACATAAACATAGGTATTAGAAGAAATGAAACCCTCTTCAACTCTTGTCAGAATCTATAAGTATGAAAACATACACTGTGTTTTTTAAACACTAATTGACACCAGAGACAATTTGCCAAGTTCCTGCTCAGGCATTTCATTCAACTCTGAAGGAGGGTATGTGTCTAAATATTAGTGTAAACTCTGCAGTGTCTTACATACTGCAGATGAAACATTCCATCTTCAGCAGGCACACATAAGGATGGGAAAACTGACCTTTTGACATAAAGTTTTGGAATCTTCCAGGAACTTTAAGGTCAGTGGTTTCCTAGTGACTATGCCTTGGTGACTATGCATTTTTGTATTTGGATACAATTAAAAGGGCCACTTGTCATTAAATAGAGTATGCATGGCTTTTCTATATTGCTTCAAAATTATTCAAGTAGATTTTCTCTAGAACTATAGAACCCTATCTTTAAAATAGTCTCCTCAGGACTGTATTGTATTAGCACTTCCTATTTCCTGATGTCTTATTTAGTAGTTCCTATTTAGTACATCTAATTGAAATCTGTTGTCTATCATTTTGCCAAAGCCAGGAATGCCCCTCAGTAGGGTTCTGTACCAGAATCTCTGAGTCTCACCCACTGTGTTCTAGTCAATTGACTTGCAAAGCAAAGCTTTGGGAATTCATGTAGAAAAGTAGATCACGGGTCCAATGCAGCATTCCTAATAGTAAAATGTATACAGAATCATGATGCTGGTTGTTACATTTCATGCCAATTTTCATCCAGTTCAAATCATGGCACTCATCTCTGTTTCTTGTGACCTGCTTTAAATTAAAGATGCTTACTAACGGTATAGATTCTATACCATTTTAAAGTTTTCTTCTTGGATTTTCTTGTTTTCCTCAAAGGATTCAGGGTTCCAAAAGTAAAAGATGACAAGAAATGTAGAAGAGGTCTATGAGAGAATAGATTCTCCATTTACATACATGTGCATATTATTTGCTTTATAGATATTGTTCTAACTTTCAGAGAGATGAAGTTATTTTGAAAGAAATTACTGGGCTGAGAATCCCTAGCTCTTCTCTAAGTTTGTTAAATGTGTGGTCCTCTTGTTCAGATTTAAAATTCTTAAACATGCATTAATAGTCTTCATGTTTTCCTCATGTTTTCAATTGTGGCAGTAAAAAGTAATGTATACCTAATCTCTTGATTTTTGTCCTCTAGCTTTTGAAAGACATTTTGACAAATTATATGTGCATTTTAAATCGGTTTCTTCAAACAGAAATTTTAAGACTATGTAACTTCAGTAATAGAAGGAAACAACTCTTCCAAATTTATATGTCTCTTCTTTCATTGATCTTTGGGCCCAGGGTACAGGATACCTTATATTATAATATTTGGAGGGGGGGTGGTAAAGTGCCTCTTTCAGCACTTGATGACAGTTGGAGAGTCGCTTAAGTAAAATTTACCTGTATACAAATACATAAAATTTCAAGGATTTCGTGGAACTCATGAAGACTATTCAAGACCGTGGAACCCAGTACGAGGAGCTCTTATTCTCTAGAGAGAATAAGAATCTCTGTACACGAGTGCAGATTGCTTAGGCGGCCTTATATGAAGATGGGTACCTAGAGTGTGCTGCTGGAGAGTAATACTGAATTCAGTAGAAGCTAAGGAGCTGATGTCTCACACTGCTTGCAGAAGGGAAGCATTTTGAAATTAGAGGGAAATGTAAAATGTGTAAGGGACGAAGAAGGAGGTTTTGCTTGGGATGAAGCTAGACCTAGTTGAACAAATTGTCTAGCTAGGTGGAGGAACTGCAGTATAAGACTTCTCTTCTAAGCTGGACCTCACTGGATTCTATGTACTTTTAAACATTTATGTTTTTTTCAAAAAAATAAAATCCTGTCTCTGTTCTATTTGAGAGTGGTTAAAAATGACAATGGGCCACATTTTCTTTATCCAGTCTATCACTGATGGACATTTGGGTTGGTTCCAAATCTTTACTATTGTGAACAGTGCACAATAAACATATGTGTGCATCTGTCTTTATAGTAGAATGATTTATAATCCTTCGGGTATATACCCAGTAATGGGATTGCTGAATCAAATGATATTTCTTGTTCTAGATCCTTGAGGAATTGCCACACTGTCTTCCACAATGGTTGGACTAATTTACACTCCCACCAACAGTGTAAAGGCCTTCCTATTTCTCCACATCCTCTCCAGCATCTGTTTTTTCCTGACTTTTTAATCATCACCATTCTAACTGGCGTGAGATGGTATCTCATTGTGGTTTTGATTTGCTTTTCTCTAATGACGAGTGATAATGAGCTCTTTTTCATATGTTTGTTGGCCACATAGATGTCTTCTTTTGAGAAGTGTCTGTTCATATCCTTCGCCCACTTTTTGATGGAGTTTTTTTTTTTTTTTCTTGTAAATTTGTTTAAGTTCTTTGTAGATTCTGGATATTAGTCCTTTGTCAGATGGATAGATTGCAAATATTTTCTCCCATTCTGTAGATTGCCTGTTCATTCTGATGATTGTTTCTTTTGCTATGAAGAAGCTCTTTAGTTTAATTAGATCCCATTTGTCAATTTTGGCTTTTGTTGCCATTGCTTTTGTTGTTTTAGTCATGAAGTCTTTGCCCATGCCTATGTCCTAAATGGTATTGCCTAGGTTTTCTTCTAGGGTTTGTATGGTTTTAGGTCTTATGTTTAAGTCTTAAATCCATCTTGAGTTNGAGAAGTGTCTGTTCATATCCTTCGCCCACTTTTTGATGGAGTTTTTTTTTTTTTTTCTTGTAAATTTGTTTAAGTTCTTTGTAGATTCTGGATATTAGTCCTTTGTCAGATGGATAGATTGCAAATATTTTCTCCCATTCTGTAGATTGCCTGTTCATTCTGATGATTGTTTCTTTTGCTATGAAGAAGCTCTTTAGTTTAATTAGATCCCATTTGTCAATTTTGGCTTTTGTTGCCATTGCTTTTGTTGTTTTAGTCATGAAGTCTTTGCCCATGCCTATGTCCTAAATGGTATTGCCTAGGTTTTCTTCTAGGGTTTGTATGGTTTTAGGTCTTATGTTTAAGTCTTAAATCCATCTTGAGTTAATATTTGTATAAGGTATAAGGAAAGGGTCCAGTTTCAGTTTTCTGCATATGGCTAGCCAGTTTTCCCAATACCTTTTATTAAATAGGGAATCCTTTCCCCATTGCTTGTTTTTTCAGGTTTGTCTAAGATCAGATGGTTGTAGATATGTGGCATTACACCATGGAATACTATGCAGCCATGAAAAGGGATGAGTTCATATGCTTTGCAGGGACATGGATGAAGCTGGAAGCCATAATTGTCAGCAAACTAGCAAAGGAACAGAAAACCAAACACCGCATGTTCTCACTCGTAAGTGGGAGTTGAACAATGAGAATACATGGACACAGAGAGGGGAACATCATCACATACCAGGGCCTATCTGAGGGTGGGAGGCTAGGGAAGGGATAGCATTAGGAGAAATACCTAATGTAGATGAGGGATTGGTGAGTGCAGCAAACCACCATGGCACATGTAGATCTATGTAACAAACCTGCACGTTCTGCATATGTATACCAGAACTTAAAGTATAATAAACAAAAGTTGAAATTTGGAGATTTAATGTAAACTGACCCAGGTCACATTGCAAGTCACAGATGGTGGTAGTTTTATACCAATTTTATATAAATTTATATAATAAAATTAAAATGTTAAATTTTAAAAAATGATATTGAGGTTACAGTAGCTTTTGAGAAGCCTGGAGCTTCTCAAAACAAACAAAATCATGAGAAAACAAAATTCATGAGACTGAGGAAGGCCTAAAAAACAACCTCAGAGTCTTTGGGGTACAGCAAAGAAGGAGTTTGAAGCTATGAGCTCCCTGTGCAGGACAAAGTAAAATGGTTTATTTGGGCTTGTCATTAATACGTCGTAGAAATTTGGATTCAACCTAGCTTGGATACATTTGTCAGCTATGCGATGTACCATAAAAATGAATGATGTTATAAACAAGCCATATTATAAAACTTCTAGAATGCCTAAACCCATGTAATAGCATAGCAGCAAAGAGCAAGGACTTTTCATGCATTTGAATCCAGGAGCTACCTTTTATAGTGACATTAGGTTATTGTTAACTTTTATAAAATACCTAGGATGGTAATACTCAAATACTGATTGTCATTAAAATTATATTGGACCCTATGAAGCACTGATATCCAACTGTGTTTTAACACAAAATTATAATTTCATAAAGCTAAACTTAACATTCCTTGACAGAGCTAAGTTTTAATTATCCTTCCAAACTTTATAGTTTGATATGGTAATTCAAATATTCATTAGATAAATTTATTAAATTAATAGATACAAATTTTATCTCTTAATAAGACAGTTCTACCAAGTCACATCATCTTTAGTCATTATTATAAGTGCTGCCTTGTGTGAAAATGACCAGAATGGTAGAAAAATGTAGCATGGTGGGAACAGAATGGACCCTGGAGCCATACTGCCATGGCTCACATCCTGGCTCCATCATTTGCCAGCTGTATGACTTCAGGCTTAGCTTCTACTCAACTTCTCTGTGTCACAGGTTGCTCATCTTTAAAACAGATGTGAGGTCTCCAACTCCTGGTCTCTGAAATGGAAAGACAAATACCACAAGTTTTCACTTACAAATGGGAGTTAAATAATGTGTATGCATCAACACAGAGTATGGAATAATAGACAACAGAGACTCTAGAACAGGGATGAAAGGAGGATGGGTGATGAGAAATTACTTAGGTACAAATGTACATTATTTCCATGATGGGTACACTACAAGCCCAGACTTTACTACTAAGCAATATGACCATGCACTTGTACCCCTGAAGTGTATGCAAAATAACCAGTATTGAGCTTAAAAAAAAAAAAGAGAGAGAGAGGTGAGGGAATTCCTTTATCAGGATGGAGCAGTTCTGTATTTTGATTGTGATGATAGTTAATCAAATTCATACTTGGGATAAAATGTCACATAATTTTATATGCATGCACACACACAGAGCACATACGAAACTGATGAAATACGAGTAAAATCTGTAGTTTAGTTTGTCATATTGTGCAAATATCAATTTTTTGATTTTCATAATGGTTTGTTTGGCTAATGACAGTTCTTTAACTGGTTTAGTACTGGGGGTGCACTGAGTGACGGGTAGACAAGGTCTCACTGTATAGTTTTTCCAAGTTCTTTTGAGTTTATATTTGAAAATAAAAGTTAGAAAACTACACTTATCTTATGAGCCAGCAGTCCTACTCTTATTTTCCATAGAAAAATAAAAACATATGCTCTCACAGAAAAAGCTGCACAAATGTCTACAGCTGTTCTAATCATAATCACTCCAAACTAGAAACAACCAAGATATCTTTCAACAAATGAATGAGATGAATGGATAAACAAATGGATACATCCAATGTATTATTCTCATAAGCAACAACAACTAAAAAAAAAAAGATAAAAATGAAAAAATGGCAACTCTTTACAGGGTTGTTAAATGAGTTTTTATATAGATATATGAAGTTCCTCTAATAGAGACCAACGTGCAGTGTGTGCTTCATAAGTGCTTGCTATTATGATTTATTCAGAAAAATAATTGATATTTCAGGATTCTAATAAATGTTTTTTTATCCTAACTTGGACAAATTAAAGAGTATTTATAATTCTGTGAGTTTCATATGTTTACTATACGTCACTATACGTGTGAGCTTACACGCACACACCCACACTTCTCATTTAGATGTACCCATAGACAAAGCACAGGTGAGCTGCGAGAATTCAGCAGTGAACGTGCAAGATGTGGTCTCCGCAACTACAGAATTTTGACTCTAGAATGATATTTTTTTAAAATGCCTAAGTTTAAACTTTTCAAATTAGTGCTTAAAATTATTCCAATTCATTACAGTTTTTAAAAATTATGCTAATTATGGGATTGTCTTGTGCATTAGAAATACTATGATTTAAAAATATATTTGTTTGTATACATATCTCTCGTTGATTGAGATACAGGACTAACACCATACGTGCTTACTGAGCAAAGTCAGCTTTTATAATGGAGTTGTTATATTTTGAAGAACACGCTTTGAATCATTGATAAGTCTGTGTAATAAAAAGATATAACAGGATTTACTGGACATTTGTTGCTAACTACATAGCCATCCAGCACTTTTCCATCAATCTGTACTGTGTGTGAAGTGCTGGGCTGGATAAAAGAGGAACACAAGGCATTTCAGCCCAAGCTATGGAGTAAGATACACCTGGGTCTATTTCCTGGTATTGTCACTTGCTAGGTGTATAGATTTGCACAAATTATTCAACTTGCACGCTCCTCCACTTCTTCCCTTATAAAGTGAGCACAGTATTAATGATCAACCTCACAGAGTTACCGTGAAGGAAAAACCTTGTCACATGACCGGACACATCTAAAGTACTCAATAAATGTTAGCTATCTTTATTGCTATGTATACTAAAATTACTTGAGGGAAACATGATTTAGAGATTTAATGATGAAGAAATAAAAAGTGGTGGAAATTACATACTCTCTACTCCTATATAGAAGCTTGTGTTGAAGGGAATCTCAGATATATTATAGGATACTTGCGTTAACTTCACAGGCAATATGGAGCTTCCTCAAGGGCTTCAAGTACTGTAAGGTTTCCGATGTTTACCTAGTGACTACTACAATTCCGGCATTATGCTAAAAGGGGAATAATATGAGAAGAATGTGTTGACTGAGTAAGGTGAGGTGGAGTTGGTGTACCAGGAATAAGTAGATTAGCATTAACCATTTATGTTATAGCTAGAGAAAGAAATGTGAGCCATGAAAAATATAAAGGCAATGTGTATTACATATCACTGCTATGTGTATTTCCCAATATAAAGGGATTAAGTGCAACTTGAATTATATATATGTATACTCAAGATAAGTTAGCGAACACCCATTTGTTTATAATCTTAAAGTCATAGTTGAATTCAAAGAAGAAAAATAAAAGGGAGAAAATAAACTGGATTAGGAGTCAAAATACTAGGATCCAATATGAGTAAACTAGTCGATCTCTTATTTAAGGTATCTAGCTCCCTCAGTTAAATATATAGACACATTGGACATTATTAATTTAATGTTATTTATTAAGCACATTTTATTTAAATAATTCAAACTGCAAGCTGCCTAGAGCTAGCAAATCTCTAATGGCCTGACAGATATTTTGAAGTAGCCATAATTAGACACATTCTACCTATTGGATTATCTGCTGTGGCTTGCTTGATGGCTTAAAAATGAACATTAAATGGCACTTAAATCAAAATTCCCAATGGCCTTCTTAGGTGGAAGCAGATGCTTCTCCCATTTATATAGAAATATTTAGATACAGGAAGCAAAGGAGATGTATAATTTAAAATGTCAAGTTGATTTGACATGATTCTGGGTTTGTTGGTTTTGCAACAAACTTTAATGTTAAACAAGCTTTAAATAAATCATCTCTTGATATTTGAGGGGGGGGATGTACTATAAATGTATTGATTCCTTTTAGTAAAATGGTTTATGGGTTCATTAGCAATGATGCTGCAATAACAACAATTTTTAGGGAATGCCAAAAGTTAAAACAAACCTGTTAGCATAATTTTCACATTTGTAGAAACTGTTTTTGTGTCATATTATGATGTTTAGAATGGAATTAGAAACTTGAGCATAAGAAGCAGTGTGGTCTCATGATACTACATTCACTTTAATATGTGACATAAAATTGATGTTTTTAACAGATTTGGTAGACATGAGCTTGTGTTTTGGGGGCAATAATGATCATTATTTTGCTGAATTCCTTTCCTTTATTCTGTTTCTTTCTGTACTGTACAGTTCAGGAAGTCAGTCCTCAAAGGTTTGGTATCGTTTTATTATTTTTCTTTTGTCAGAGAATAAGACTAATTAGTTTTTCTAGTTGGCTGTGTTATGCTAGGAAGTTTTAGCTTCCTTTGGGGGTTATAATGTGGTCTATAGAATAAGGAAATCTATATGGATGAGTAATTTTGAAATGCACATTCTTTCCTTCTTTTGTTGATTTTGACTTTGTTTTATGCCACAATTAGTTATAAGGTGCACAAAACGTTTTTCTAGCTTGAGTAAAAAATGCATTTTATTTGAAAGGGACTAGAAAATCTGAGGAACATAAACCAGAGCTCTGCCAGGAACATGACTCAGCTCCCCAAACTCCAGTGTGTGGAGTCATAGTTGAAAATTCAAAATGTTCACTTGGAGGAATCTGACAGAGAAAGAGAGAGAAGGAGTGGTGAGTATGAGGAGGGGTCAGAGAGTAGCCGTTATGGGTGGGGGAATCACCCTATACGTATTACAGGTAACTTCCAGAGAAAAGGGCAAGCATGGGTCAGTGTTTCTATTGTTAATGGCCACCTGTTTTTATAGGCAGAAAACTATCCCAGTTGTTCCTCTTATTTCCCAGTATTCTTTCCCAGAGCAGCTTAAGAAAACTGATAGCACAAACCTTTTGACTAGTCTTACTCCTGAAAATGACATGTAACTTCACACTAGAATTCCATTGCAACACTACAGCCTTCAATGGGCTTTGCACTACTTCCCAGTGGGCATGAGTCCTGATTCTGTGAGCCTCTTGTTCCCATCAGCGGTGCCCCCCTCATTACTACCTTACCTTTGTAGTCACAGGCACCAAACAGGTCAAGGCTGCTGAGATAGTGGAGGCTGGTGAGATCTTGCTATCAGATCATATCAATACCAGAGACTCAGCTTCAACCCTGGGAGAGCATTCCATGTTGGAATCCCATGGGAAAGTGGTTCGGTTCTGCTCTTTCAGTTGTTGGAAGCACTGACTTCAATATGTACATCAATTTTCCACAGTAGCAACATGCATGGCAACATACAAAGATTCCACAGGATTTTGGTATAATGATTAAGTGGCATGCGCTTATTGAGTTTGCTGAGTGGTCAATCTAATGCCAAAATCAAAACACACATAGAATATATATATGGACATAGAACATAAGCAACATATATGTTGTGTGGAATATAATATGACTGAAGATAATAACAAAACTATTTTGGGAGGCCTTAACATTTTTAGCAGCATAAAAAGTAAATGTTTCGCCGGGCGCGGTGGCTCTAGCCTGTAATCCCAGCACTTTGGGAGGCCGAGACGGGCGGATCACGAGGTCAGGAGATCGAGACCATCCTGGCGAACACGGTGACACCCCGTCTCTACTAAAAAATACAAAAAACTAGCCGGGCGAGGTGGCGGGCGCCTGTAGTCCCAGCTACCTGGGAGGCTGAGGCAGGAGAATGGCATAAACCCGGGAGGCGGAGCTTGCAGTGAGCTGAGATCTGGCCACTGCACTCCAGCCTGGGCGACAGAGCGAGACTCCGCCTCAAAAAAAAAAAAAAAAAAAGAAAAGTTTCGAACATCCGTGTTCAAATCATGTGTGTTCTGTGGAGAAAATTCCATAGAAATAATTCAGACTTTCTAGGCTTTTGCAGTCTAACTAGACACCCAGGGCCTGCTGGCAATAAACAGAGGCACTAAAGCAAAGCACAAGTGGGCAGCCGGATATAAATATCCCCTTGTCGACAGATACAGCGTGGGACATTGTGGACTATAGAATCAGGAAGCAGGGAAAGGAAAAATCGCTAGTCCTAAGTTTTTTTACTGCTCTGTCCCATTTTTTTTTTTTTTTTTTAAACCACTCTGTTTTTCCAACCCTGCCTAATCGAGATTTCAAGGCAGCTTGAGCCTGTCTTTCCCTGGTTCCTGAGGTCTGCACTGATGACAGCTGAAGCATGTTTCCTGACAGAATTCTGCCTCCTGGCACGGTAGACACAGACTCCGGGGACATACTGTGTCAGAGCTTCTAGAGCTCCTGGAGTCCAGGCACCTGCAGTTGAGGGATGTGACTGTATTGTCGCCCATGGGCTTTGCTTTGAAGGCGTGCTAACGGGGAGAGGGAGTGGGGACCTTCCCAGAGGCGCTGCCTCTGCTTCACCTCCCATTCTTGATGTGGGGATCCAGAGCATGGGCAGACCAAGACTCTTGTGTACCTTTGGAAAGGTCAGCGAGAAGAACAGACTCTCTTCCTGGGAGTGATATAAGGTGGGGGAAGGGAGACTCCTTACATTAGGAATAATTGAATGTGGAGAATAATCCCTATTCCCTCAGGGTACATTTTAATAACGCAAGTGACTGATCCACTTAATGTCTGCCTGATTTGAACTGTACATTGCCTGGCTTTTCATTAATAATAAATCCACAGGTAAACAAATGCTTCACATTAAATGCCTCTTAAAAGTGTTTAGTGTCAACTGCCAGAAAACCTATTAAGCACCTTGGCCTAAGAAAGGCAAAATTGAACAGAAACTGTGCGTAATGTGATAGAAACACCTTTCCATTGTCTTGCAACAGGAAAGTTCGCATATACTCTTAGGATGCATTTTGGGAAAATCCAAATAATGGCTTATTCTCTTAGTTATACAATAATAAAAATGTAATAAATCATGTATTTATTATAAATATATAAAACACTTGATTTATTATCAATAATGAAAATACATATTTAAATGTGTATTTAAACATAAATTTAAAAATAATAAATGCATATGCTATATACTTCTCTATCCCATGGATATAATGAAGTTAGTGGGCAAGAAGGAGAGCTTTTATCCTTGTCTGTCCTCAGCCTTTAAGTTGCCTGAACTAAATTATCCTGCAGTTATTTCTTCTGCAGTAAAAAGGACCATGTAGACAGGTGTCAAGGATTTAACAATAAGTAAAATTTACTTAATATATACATTTTTATTGTGTTCTCACACAAAATTAAAATGCAACTTTCCTTACCAGATGGCCTAAAAGTGTTCTAAAATGAGAAACTTAGATTTTAGTGTTCTTAGAATTTCATTTGTGGTATTTTCATTTCTGTTCATTCTCTTTTAATTACCAAGGGCTGAAATAACCTCTGGAGAGATCATCTGCTGTCTCTTTCTATTTCACTGGTTGACCAAGTCCACTGACTACATCTAAGATCAGATAATTTGCTGAATTTGGAAAGGACCATAAATATCGTCTTGAGCCCTGCTCCCTTTTTTAACTGGATGAAGAAATTAAGTAACTCTATTAAGTGACTTGTAGCAGTTCAAGTTAGTATCAGTAGTTTCTAGATTATAGATGTCCAGATTCCCAGTCCCAGACTGTTCTCTCTTAGGATGACCACCTCTTATCATTTTTCCAGAGATTTTTCCCAGTTTTAGCACTGAAAGTTCCACATTCCAAGAAATCCCTTTGTCCCAGGCAACCAAGACAATTGTGGCCCTACCACCATACTTCTCATGGGGTCCTACATGCTCTGCCTATTCTCCTTCTGCTTCTGATTTCTAAGTAGGCTATCCTGGTATTTAACCACATGCATAGCTAGAAAATTCATTCTTAAGTCTGACACACATCTGTATAATTGCCTCCACTTCATCTTTTGTAGTCTATAGCACGTCAATCATTCATGCATTTGTTCATTCAGCAAATATTTGAATTTCTAAAATGTTGTTTAACATTTTTAAATCACTTTGTTAAATCATTTTAAAAACGTTAAAGTATATTGATTATATGCTTCCCAGTTTTTGATCTCCTGTGAAATGTCAAGCCTTTCTTTTCAACTCATTGTTATTTTGGCTAACCATTTATGAGGAATAGATGAGTGTGGAAGCCTGTATTTATGAATGGGGGTGTGTATGAAATAAAAGTGCATACTTTGGCATTGAGGACAAAACAAAATTTGATATGAGAGAATTCATAACAGCTGTGAGAATTCTAAGTCATCATCAATAATAGCAATATCTCTTTCCAGCAACACACTTTTTCCTTAAGGCCACTGAAACATAATATTATAACCTTCTTCATAAAGCTGGTAGGTAGAGCTATGGAATAGTTCTTTAGGACTAAATGTAGAAAACTCCAGAATTTCGGAAGTGAATTATAAAGCCAGACTGATTTAAGTGTAAGAAGAAATTTCACTTGAACAAATTCTACTCGCTGAGTCATTGCAATCATAGATTTAATGTAGTTTGAAACCACAAAACTTTTATAGTTTTAGGCCATGAAAGTAAAGAATAAATTCCCCTAAACAACTTTGTTGCTTTCTTTCTTTCTGGTTATAGTCCACTGTTGAAGTCACTCTTTGTCCCTTTCTTTCAACATGGTATATGAATGTTTTTGTTGCCTCATACATCAACTAGTAATAAAGGTGAGCTGACTGTGAGAACAGGGTCCAATAACTTGTCATATGTGAATAGGCTTCCATACAAGTAAAGCAAATTTAATACCTGTTTAGAAATGCAAAGTCATAGACCTTCTGGATTTAGGTGCACTGTATCTCAATGAATTTAGGTACACTGTACTTTAAATGAGTTTGAGCTCCCTGTGAGCTTGAGCAAATCATTGAAACTCTCTGAGGCTCAGATTTTTGGTCACTAGGATGAAAAACAGCATTTGCCTCATGGGATTATTATAAGGATTAAGAGTCATAGCTAATCATGACATCTGGAATTTGGCAGCCCATTTCTGTTACTTCTTTTTGTTGTTGCTGATGTCATTAAGATGTGAGTAGCTCAAGGCTTTACTGAGTTATATTTTTCTGGACCAATTGTATTTTATACCACATACCAGAACCATCTTCCCTGTGTATCCATTCTGTAGAAAACCCGAGAACTTCTTGATAGCTTTGGGCATTTAAAATTAGTAAATTACTAAAATATACATACTCTATGCTTGTACTAAAGAGGCAAACCTAAGTGATACTGAGAGAAAGTGCTAATGGCTAGATGTGCATCACACTCAGAAAGGATAGATGGTGTAGGATGTTTATTACTCACGTTATTCACTGCATTTATGTGGTCAGGAAGGTTCTAGAAATGAAATGTTCTATTTTGTACCCAATTCCTAATGTGTTAGTGTATCAGCTGGACAGAAATTTTCTTATTCTTTCTTAAGATCAGTTATAGGTCTGGAAGTCACTAAACATGATTTCCTACTGTTCTTTGACTATTTGAGTTAGTTTCTTAGTTGTTTTTTTCCTACACTATGAGTGTGATTTTTAGAAGGATAGTGATAATAATAGTAAGTACCTCTAAAAAAGGAAGGCAATTTATGTTTCCATAGTTATTTCATGTGATCATCACAACTGCTCCATAAAATAGAAATTTCATTGTAATTTATTGTTTTAGGTATAGCTTAGGAATATAAAAATAAAGCTGTATCTGCCCCATCTACTTGAGTCAATACACTCTTTGCCCTCGGTAAGTAAGTAACCTCATTGAGGAAAGGTGCTAAGGTGGTGGAACAATTGCGGACAGAATGTTTCTAGCAATAAACACATGCCAAAACCAATAAAGCAGGCATTTGGGCTTTTCATTCAGATGGATAAGTGAAGGAAGATCTTTCCCCAGACTTCTTTATCCTGAAGAGGAGATTGTTACAGTGTCTTCAGTTTACAAGTTTAACAACTGGGTCTTTCATGGTTCCTTAAGATTTTTGTGGCCTGTGGTTTAAAAAGATCAGTCAGTTATCTTCATGGTAGGCAAATTTTGTGGAAAAGAAAAAATATACTGGAAAAAGAAATCAAGTTTCCTGTACTAGAAACCATTACAGAATGTTCCTACAGAGAAGAAATGGCAAGTGCATGGGTGTCCGCAATCCAGCAATAAAGTGTGAAACTGGGAATAGCTCTGTACTAGAGTTAGCTATCTTCCAGTCTAGCAATTTCCATAGCCCTGCTGTAATTGACTAGGGGGATTACGGACAAACGAAGCTGCCTGGCCTTTTATTTTTTATTGTGACCAAGAGTATATATGTAGAATAATTATAAAGAGGGCACCTAGGCGGTCCATTCTGATCAGAAACTGGAATGTTGCCAGCTCTCAGAACTTAGTGTTTGCTTCCTCCAACCTCATGTTTTACTACCTCTGATTCATTCCTAAAGAAAATAATGTAGTTTCATCTATTTTTGTAAGTGTGCTTTATGCATCCTTCCTTGTGCTTCCTTCAATGAGCGTTATATTTGTGAACTCTACACACATTTTCATGTGTAGTTTTATTTTATTTTTCTTACTGTATAATATTCCATTTTATGAGCATATTGTAATTTATCAACATATTCAATATTTGGGTGTTTTCAACTTATGGCAGTTACAAACAGTACAGCTCTGAACATTTTCTAGCATAAATCAAGATGCACTTAGACAGAATCAACTTCAGTTATACTTACGAGACACATTGCTGTTGTTCAGAATATGTGTATCTTCCTATTTATATTTCCACTAACAGCAAATGGCAATTCCTATTTCTGTACATCCTTGCAGTCACCTGCATTGTCAGACATTTTAATTTTTGCCAATCTGATGGAAGGGTAATGATATGTCAAGGTGACTTTTAATTTGCACTTACTAATCACTAATCAGCTTGATTACCTTTTCATATGCTTATCAATTACAGGGATTTCTGCTTTCCATGGTATCTTTTCAAGTATTATAGCTATCTTTCCATTGGATGCGCAGAATTACTTTTAAAAAATGAAATAAAATGCCACTTGAGTATTTCTGTGCTAACGTTTGCAATAGAAAGTTCAAGCAGAATCCCAAAGTTGAATTCTTAAGTTGATGGTTCAATAGTTATTTTTAACTGTCATATAATTGAAACCCTTTATTCCCTTCAAATTTCTTTTTCTTTTCTAGATAAAGTCTTGACAGTTCTTTTTTCTTATCTTCTTATTCATCCCCTCTCCCCACTTAGATGAAGTAATGCAAGGCTTGTAATTTAGAGCTTAGAGCAATCTCTAAGGAAAGAAAAATGCAGGAAGATTGCCCTTGGCCTTAGACTTTAGAGAATCTTCCATTTTGCATTGGAAATAGGCATATTCTTGGCAGAGATTGCTATTGTTTCAACCTTTTCTGATGCCACCTAATGGGAGGCTAGGAAAGGGAACCTTCAAGAGATGCCAGGCTTAATATTAAAGACAAGTAGTTGGACAGCGATTGAGTGAGCATAAGGAACATAATGACAGGTAAGGAGAGAGGAGATGATTTCACCTACCCGTGCTAAAAATGGCTTTGGAATGATTTATATGCCATCAACTCATTACAGCCCTAACTATCACCAAGGATCACCAAGGCAACGAGGATTATTCTTCACACACATCCCTCAGGCTTTATCTCCATCTTCTAAAGCAATTTTGCTATTCCTTCCAACCTGATTATTTACACATGGATGGCAGTACTTAGGTGGGGCAAAATGGATGTGCTATTGCCATCCACCCATGTCCAGATTTAACCTTAGACAGTCATACATCTCTTATGCAGACAACAAAAACTGTACTATTTTATGCTTATTGAGAGCTATTATGGCAGAAATACAGAAAACATGGTATTCCTTGAATTCAAACTTGGAGTCAGAGATTCAATTTTAATTCTTACCAGTTAAGTTCTTATATTTTGCCCACATGTATCATGAGCAGAGGGAGTCAAACGTACCCTGAATGAGACAATTTCAGGAGCTAATGACACATTTTATGGATTTAAGTTTCCATAACCCTTGATAGACATTTAGGTGTTTTAATTTGAAGTTTTGTTGTTTGTGTGTACTTGTATGAAATTTTGTCCTCTATAATTCTTAGTATCCATGATGTCCAGCATTACTTTTGTTTTATTTTCTTTTAGCATCCTTTGTTTTTTCACTTTCTTTATTTTTCAGAGGTCTAAGACACTTGCCTTATGGAACTATCTTCTGAAAGCACACTAAAAGAAAATTACTTAAAAGTATATTCCAAAACAAAATTAGAGGCCAGGCACAGTGGCTCACACTTATAACCCCAGCACTTTGGGAGGCCGAGGCAGACGGATCACGAGGTTGAGATTGAGACCATCCTGGCCAACATGGTGAAACACCGTCTCTACTGAAAACACAAAAACAATTAGCCTATAGTCCCAGCTCCTTTTGAGGCTGAGGCAGGAGAATGGCTTGAACCCAGGAGGTGGAGGTTGCAGTGAGCTGAGATCGTGCCACTGCACTCCAGTCTGGCAACAGAGCGAGACTCCGTCTCAAAAAATAACAAATAAAAAATAAATATAAAAGAAATAAGGTTATCAAGCAACTGAACTTTAAGTTATTTAAGCAACCGCTTATACATTTTCAAATTATCTTATAATATGTAACAAGATAAATTCACATATTTAAGGCCAACACTTCCTCTTAGTCTTTACTCACATCCTTAAAATAAGAATAAACTGATTTTTTGATAAAGTAGTTGTCATCATTATTTTGTAAGCTGAAATGAAATGTTCTCATTTACTGCCATGAGTATTTCCAGTTGGTTTCCCATTGTTTGAGTCATCATTTTTGCTTGGGAGATTTCTTTATAAAGATAAATATATACAAAGCGTCATAAGAAGGCTCCTTTGGAATATGGAACTAGAAAGTTACAGTGTATCATAGCTGGGATGGTCTTAGAATTCACCTTCTAACTCTTATTTCAAATATGATTTGCCCTGCATAGCATAGCATAATACGCAATAGGGCAAAGACTAGAACAGTCTTTTTTAAAATTCTTCCTCCTAGAATAGTAATAATAGTGATCAATCTTTTATTGTGTAGTTTATAAGTGTGTGTGTGTGTGTGTGTGTGCGCGCTACTGCATTTGTAATCCTCACACCTCTGTTGGGTTAAGCTGAACAGATAAGAGCTGTATTTTATAAACCAAGAAACCAAGGATCAAGGTTAAGAGCATGGTTTGAACTTGAATCTTCAATCTGCATGCACTTCTGCACTGCCTTTGTGTGTTAATCTTATTTTAAGGAGCGTTAGGATGGACCTATCTGGAATTGTCATGAGTCAAAAATGTAAATTAAAAACCTGGAAGCAATTGAATTAAAAGGTATAACTGATTTTAGAAAAGGCAAAAACAGGAGGTTGCCAGTAGTTTCATTTGAAGAGAAATTATGTCAAAATCACTAACTCAGTACATAGAATCATTCTAGAAAATTGTACTGGATCAAGAAAGAATGGAAAGTTATGGAAAAATTTAAACACATCCCAGGAAAGAAGAATAGATTAATAAGAGCACATATGCTAATGTATTGAACATATGCTTTTACAACTGGGAAGTTGCTATTCACCTTTCTTTCAGGGAGGGAATGCCAGGATAATTTTCTTCTAGATAAATCATGACCCCCATTCTTAGCCTCTGTGCTGCAGGTTGGGCTCAATTTCCACTCAAGGGTGGACCATGTGACTGGTCTAAACTTATCACAATATCTTGTTTTCCTGACTCTATGATTGATTCAAGGATGACCTTAAGATCCAATCAGAATCAAAGACAAAATGAAACTTTTGTTTTGTTTTATTTTGTTTTGAGACAGAGTCTCACTGTCGCCCAGCCTGGAGTGCAGTGGCGCGATCTTGGCTCACTGCAGCCTTGACCTCACAATGAGACATTTTTCGAGACTTCTGGATAAGAGACTTATTACTGAAAGGAGATAATGCTGACATCTTGTGTCTCTGCAGAGAAGGCCAGACTGGGAATGTTGCAGTTTCAGGTGAAGAGATAAGGAGCAAGAGAAACCTCACCACAGGCACCCAGTTTTACTCCCTGAATTAAGCCATAGCTGAAACCATCTCTACTGGAGTATTTATAAATTACACAGACAAATAAATTATTTTTTGCTTAAGGAAGTTTTCTGGTCACTTGGAAATGAAAGATTTATCATATCACATAGCTTAGAAAGACTACTGATGCCTGGAAGACAAAGACCAACATTGAGTTGGGATGCGTACACCAGCTAGAGCAGCACTGTTATTGACGTTGTTGTCTAGCTAAGGTTTCGTTTTAAGTGACATGAGGAATATCTGTTTTCATTCTCTCAGCAACTCTGAGGCAAGTACAATGACTATCCCCATTTTTCAGACGAGGACACTAAGCCCTGCCTTTTAACCACTGTGGTATTCACACTAGAACCAGGTTTCCAAGATTAACTATCAGTAATCTTTTGAATTACATTCAGGGCTTTTTACATACTCCAGATTTTTCCTTCAAGTATCTTTTCAATGTGTTCAATTCTGTAGCTTCTATCAATTCAACCACTGATCTGCTCTACTGTCCCCTCTCCAGCTGAAAAGAATATCTCTCTGTCCTCTAGACTCATTCAGCAATTTAGCCATCAATTATAACTTACATACAGATTTAGACATAAATATAAATAGATAAATACATGAATAAATATATAGTTATACACACATATCTATCTATCTATCTATCTATCTATCTATCTATCTGTCATCTATCTATCTAAATTTGTAGTTTCTCTTATGTTTTAAGAGTGAGTCTTCGTACCAGAAAACATAGATTGACATCACTGCTTCATAAAGTCTAGTTGTATGGCCTTAGGCAAACTATTTAAACTGTCGCATAAGAAATGTGCTCAAAATAATACCCAAGCCACAATATCGCTGGGAAGATTAGATAATTTGAGAAAGAACTTTACAACCTGCAAAATTCTATGTAAGAGATTACTATATTTATTTTTACTCCCCATAGCACTGAAGCTCTAGATGTAGTTAGAGTTCAATAAATATTTGTGGAATTGGATTCAATTCAGGAGTGAGTGACAGCCTATATAAGTAAGAAAAGAGATAAGAATCTCTTGTTGGCTCTAATGACGTCCCACCTTCCCATCTATACATGTCACTTTTTCTTTTTTGCTTCTTTCTTTCTACTGTTTACCCTTCATGCTCTATGTTATATACCTCTGATTTCTTCACACCTTCATTTTTTAGCATGCTGGGGTGACTTTCTAGACTAACAGGCTAGTGATCCTGAGTTAAACTTCTCAAATTATTTATTCACGATCACAATATGCTCAAATTGTCTTTTGAAGTTGCACTAACCATTTTCTGATTGACAGGGTAGGTGCCTTTGCCAAGTACTCCAATGGCCAGAAATTAATCACCAGACTTAGGATGATGAAGTAACTACTGGTGGTCATGAATGCAGTTAACATACACTAGAAAACAATATACAAACCAAGGGACTTCATTCCATTATCTTCTACCACATGCAACTTTTTACGATTCCTTTTACAGTCCATCAGAATAATGCAGTATAAATCGTCTGCTAGACAAAGCATCTACAAAGCTCTATTAATTCATCATAAATACACACATGTGATTAGGCACATAGCATGGTTATCATTTCTGAATTCTAAATATATTACGTTTAACTGTTATTCTTCAGCCCAGTTCCCCCATGTACAAATTTGCATAGTCTTCCAAAGGTAGCTAATTAATGAAGGACATTTTTAGTATTTGCAGAGTATTGCCATTTATGTATTGTTAGAAAATGTGCCCCTACCCCTGACTTCCCCTTTAACGGGGGAATGGTTTTCAGTTTGGCATGCACAATATCTCTCATGCTGATGTAGAAAGTAGATGAATTATGAGGCTTAATGGCATTTAGCATCTTTAATCTCCCTACTCAGAGTTCTGCTGGTTATTTAGCTAGGGGAGTTCTTGTGGAAATATGCAGCATCTTGATTTATAGTAGCAAACCAATAAGCAAATGTACCTGTGTTTGAAGTGACGATGCCATTGAAGTTTTGGTCACCAGCTCTAAAACTTCAAATCAGAGAAAAGGGCTTGTGCTTGGAATATTACCTCTTTACATTTTTACTTTCTAATTCTCTATCACTTTGTGGGAACTAGATAAAAGATGACTAGGGACAGGGCCATTACTTTCTTTGATGGCTTTAATATATCAAAAGGGGTTGGGCTTTCGTGTAAAACTCCTCAAATGGGGACATTCTCTTTTATAGCTAGCCACCAGCTGTGAAATTGACACTAGTCAGGACATCAGTGAAGAAGAGGAAATTTTAGGCGTGGCCCTGAGAAAAGAGGGAAAAGAAGAAAATGGCAACTTTTTTCCTGAGGTCTTTGACAGTTTAATAACATCTCTTTCATGGTAGGACACATGAGCCATTTGTGCCATGGCTCCAGGAAAAATAGTCAAGTCCAATGTACATGTTTCTAAACACAAGCTTTGAGAATATAATCAACATGGCAATAATTATAGAGTATCTGAGAGACAGAAAATTCAGATAGGGACCTCTTGCTATATTGGCTCTCTCTAATATCATTTTAAAAATGATACTGAAGCAGTATCTTTGATAAATCAACAACTATAATAAGATCTGATATTTTGGTAAGCTCTATGAGGACATGATTTTTTTTTTATCTATTTTGTTCTCTTTTGCCACTTCAGTGCCTATAAAAGCTAGCATAAGATAGGTACTCTGTAAATATTTATTTATCAATTTGCCATAAAAAAATACGGGAGAGAAGTATTTCATTTCAACTCTTTCCTTCTGAAAAGCACAAAGGCTTTGGAGGAAAATACCCAGAAATAAATCTGTCTTTTTTATATCAAGAATTCTTCAAGAAGTTGTCACAAAATATCAGAAATTAACTCAAATGAATTTTACTGAAATGCATTTTATTTTACTTTCATACTTTTCTTATAAAATGTAAAGAGTTATACAAACTTAGAAGACTATATCTTTCTGTTTATCTATATTATTTTAATATACATCCTTCTCAAATGACAAATTGCATTATGACCTATTACTAAATATTTCCTGAATAATTAGCTTTTCTTTTCTTTTTTTTTTTTTTTTTGAGACGGAGTCTCGCTCTGCCGCCCAGGCTGGAGTGCAGTGGCCAGATCTCAGCTCACTGCAAGCTCCGCCTCCTGGGTTTAAGCCATTCTCCTGCCTCAGCCTCCCGAGTAGCTGGGACTACAGGCGCCTGCCACGTCGCCCGGCTAGTTTTTTGTATTTTTTAGTAGAGACGGGGTTTCACCGTGTTAGCCAGGATGGTATCGATCTCCTGACCTCGTGATCCGCCCGTCTCGGCCTCCCAAAGTGCTGGGATTACAGGCTTGAGCCACCGCACCTGGCCTAATTAGCTTTTCTTGGCAAAGTTTATTGCTGTTCAGTTTGATTTAACATGTATATTTCACTTTATACTTTAAATGATAATTTAGAATTATCATTGGGCAAGTTATTGGCTCAAGAGATATATCTGCGTCAGCCGCCTGAGGAGCTGGGACTACAGGCACGCAGCTCATGTGTCACCATGCCCAGATAGTTTTTTGTTTTTTTTGGTTTTTTTTTGGAGAGATATGGTCTCACTTGTTGCCTAGACTGCTCTTGAATTCCTGGCTTCAAGAGATCCTCCCACCTCAGCTTTCCAAAGTGTTAGAATTACCGACATGAGCCACTGCACCCAGCCTAAAACACTACTTTAGGCAGTAATCTGCCTCACTTAATCACCCAATGCTATGGCATAAACCTTGGGCATATGGCTCTAGTCACATTCCTTTAGGAATATTCTCAGTTGCACTTAGTACCAGAACACAATAATTACTAAACATTTAGAACTTCATTGGAGAGTAGGTATGTGCCTTTTCCAGAAAATGTCTTGAGTAGCTAACATATCACTAAGACGGTATTTTTTACAATACACACGCTCACTGGGAAGGTGTTCACTTTATTCTCGAATGCTTAAAGAATGCATTGAAAGTCAGCTTTATAAATGTGGCTTAACTATGCACTTCTTGGAAACCAACATGGAAAACAAACTTGCCAGATGAGGAGTGTTTGCTTTGGGAAGACAGTGGAATGAGGAGTCAAGACTGTGGATGTGTTAAAGCATGTTACATCATACATGTAGCCATGCCCCGAAGCTAAACATTACATAGCCAGATAGAAAACATCTTTTCCTTCACTTTCAGAAACAAATTATCACCCATAACATTTTTGTAGAAAAAGAGAACTCACATACATAAGACAGATTTAGAAGCAAGTTGAAATAGTCAAAGGAAGCTTCTGTTTATAGCAGTAAAAATAATGAACAATTATACAAGTTAAACTTTTGTTTATATTTCCACTGGAATGGCTAATAGTTTCTTAGTTTAAAGGAAATCTTTAGATTGGTTTCGAGTCAGGAAAAGGCTGACCAAAGGTAAGCCCCCAATGTGAAATGTTAGACAAATTAATGTGAGCACTTCAGAATTCTTTATTTGGTGGACATAAATGTCAAAGTTGAAGGCAGTTCTTCCATTCTCCCTAACCCAATAATTAAAGTCAATAATAGATATGAAAGCAAACCTAATACAATTCCCTAAGTATCCTACTCTTCTTCAGAATTTACCAGCGTTAGGGTGGTTAAATTAGAATACCAACACTGTCACACCTGAATAATCCAACATTAACAATAATAATGTTTAACAAATTCAATCATTTTCTTCCAATTTTCACTTATAGTCTTGATTATAATGTTTTCATTTTGATATAAAAATATCTTAGTTTTATTATGATTTATATTTCTGTTCTCAGTAGAGGATGGCAATAAGCTTAAATTTCATATAGTTGCTCCTGTATTCCACGCATGCTCTGCTTTTCCTTACCACCCTTGTAGAGTAGTAGACTGATTTCATCTTGACAGACCAGGTCAATCACCCCACGCAACACTGCAATTCCCTTCTTAGTCTGTTGATTTAAAGGTAGGAGGAGCCCAAAGTGTCCAGATGGCAATCTTAACTTCCAGTTAAATGGAATCGTTGTTGTGTCTCCTGGTGGCAGCGTTCCTTCTGCTGGAACCTCTAGGCCAGCAGAAGGTAATGTTGCGGGAACAGGAAGCAAAAACTTTGCTAATGGAGCACTAGGGGTGATGGTGAGTGGTGCCACTTCTACTTCCACTCCTTGATTCCTTGACCCATGAATTCTGACTATGGCAGAAACAGTACCATATATTGGACTCTGATTCAGAGCATATATGGCCTTCTGGAGAACTTTTTCCCAGCTCTGCAAAGTATTGTCACATAGTTGGCATTGTAATTGTGACTTCAAAAGGCCATTCCAAAATTCTATCAATCCAGCTGCTTCAGGATGATGGGAAACATGGTAAGATCAGTGAATTCCATGAGCATGAGCCCACTGCTGCACTTCTTTAGCCGGAAAGTGAGTGCCTTGGTCAGAAGCAATGCTGTATGGAATACCATGAGAGTGGGTAAGGCATTCCTTGAGTTCACGAATGGTCGTCTTGGCAGAAGCACTGGGTGCAGGATAGGCAAACCCATATCCAGAATAAGTGTCTATTCCAGTGAGGACAAACCTCTGCCTTTTCCATGATGAAAGAGGTCCAATATAATCAACCTATTACCAGGTAGCTGGCTTATCAACCTGAGGAATGGTGCTACCTCGCAGGCTCAGTGTTGGTCTCTGATGCTGGCAAACTGGGCACTCAGCAGTGGCCATAGCCAGGTCAACCTTAGTGAGTGGAAGTGTACGTTTCTGAGCCCATGTGTAACCTCCATCCCTACCACCATGGCCACTTTGTTCATACGCCCATTGGGCAATGAACAGGGGTGGCTGCGGAAAGAGGCTGAGTGGTCCATAGATCGCGGTCATCCTATCCAGCTTGATGATTAAAAATCCTCTGCTTAGGTCACCCCGTTGTGAGACTGCAACGTGAGATACCAAATATGCTTCACAGTTTTGACCACTCAGAGAAAGCCATCCAACAGACCTCTTCCCCAATTCTTTGTCACCAATTTCCTTTCATGTTTCTGCCAAGCTCCCTGCTTCCAGCCAAGCCATGGCTACAAGCCCCCATGATACTAATAATCACACATCTGGCCCATTTCTTCTTCCCATGCCCAAAGGCACAACCAGTGCACTGCCAAATTCTGCCCACGCGGAAGATTTCCCCTTACCACGTTTCCTTCAGGAATGTCCTAGAAGGGCCTATAGCGCTACAGCTGTCCACTTTTGGGTAGTGCCTGCATGTCATGCAGAACCATCTGTGAACCAAGCCCTAGTCTTCTCTTCCTCTGTCAACTGATAATAGGGAACTCTGCCTGAGGCCACTGGTGCAGGCTGGTGATGAGAAGGCAGGGTGGCAGGAGTGGAGACCATGGGCATTTAAGCCACTTCCTCATGTAACTTACTTGTGCCTTCAGGACCTGCTCGAGCCCGGTTATGTCTATACTACTTTCATTTGATGATGGAATGCTGCTGTGAATGACCCACTTTATGTCTAGATGGGTCAGAAAGCACCCAGTTCATGACAGGCAGTTCAGGTTGCATGGTGACTTGATGACTCATAGTCAAACGTTCAGTTTCCACCAAAGCCTAGTAACAGGCCAAGAACTGTCTCTCAAAAGGAGAGTAGTTATCTGCAGAAGGTGGCAGGGTCTTGCTCCAAAATCCTAGAGGCCTCCTCTGTGATTCACTGTAGGGTCCTGCCAAAGGCTCTAAACCGCATTCTTACTACCACTGACACTTCAAGCACCATTGGATCTGCTGGGTCATATGGCCAAAGTGGCAGAGCATGTTGCACAGCAGCCGGCACCTGTTGCAAAGCCTTCTCCTCTTCTGGACCTCACTCAAAACTGGCAGACTTTCGGGTCACTTGATAAATGGGCTGGAGTAAAACAAATGCTGTTCCCTGACTATGGGATGATAGATTGTGATAGATACTGGGCTTACATTAGAGAGCAAAAAATAAAATTACTGCCTACTCTCACATTTCTTATAGACTGGTCAGGAAGACAAGGATTAAAGTCTTATAGACTAGTCAGGAAGACAAGGATTATTGCTGGAAAGAAAGGGACATATGAGAAGGGAACCAAATTTTTCTGAGGGTCAAAGAAATATTCTTCTTTAAGCTGAGACTTCAAGGACAGTTTTGGGGGAGGAAAGATGCCCATAAAGAAGGAGCAGACGGGAGGAATATGTCTGTACAAAGACCCAGTGGAAGCAGGCACAGGTGAAAGAAGACTAGAACACAAGTCTTAGACCATTTCCTAACTGAGTTTTCACCTTAAAAGCAGTGAGAAGCCATTAAAGGGCTTTATACCAATGATATGCACACAGTATCTTTTTACTGCTTTGGCCAATCAGAGACTCAAGTTTTTTAGTTATTTATTGCTTAGGTAATTCCAGGCAATATACAACATTTGCCTCATCTTTATGGTAATTTAACCCGGTAATACAACAATTTGTATACTGCATTTGTATTTTGAATTTGTACTTTGAAAAGTGGATGCCCATAGAAGGAATAGGACATAACTTCCTGGGTTTTAGTTCAAATTATCTAGCTTTAAAATATGTCGAAAATAATGTGACTGATGAATCATATGTGGTCTGAGCTTCAAATACTTTTTTAGCAAATTGCAGAAAGGCTATTAAGATTTGGAGGGTCAATTAGACAGCTTGACAAAAGCAAATGTCTTGCAAATATATGTAGAATGATACTTCAGAGAAAATTTAGTCTACAGATACTTTTTATTTGATTCTGCTAAGAAAAAAAGAAATTCCAGAAGTGAAATGGTCACAGAAATTTGTTTCTACTCTTACAAAATGAATGTAGTGTTCTATGACACAAATAACCTGAGTATATCCAAGAGTGCCAACCTTCTAAGCTTTTGGGTTCTTTTAATTTCCCTGAAGCCTTCATATATTATCAGGTGAGATAATCCATATGCAATATTTGAATGTGTTCTCAAGCTGTGTATGCATAGACCTCATTTATTTCTTGTCAGTCTGCAAAGCAGAGAGGGAGAGGCCAGCCTGGTGTTTAGTGATGCCTCTTCCATGGGTTTTGTACAATCCTCTTCCCTGTTCTGTCTAACAAAATGTAGCTAACATTTTACTTAATCTTAAAGCCAGCTCAGAAATAAAAGAACCATATAAGCCTTTTTCTGTTTATAGTGTCAATCAATTAGAGCTTTCAAGCAATTATTGACTAATTAATAGCTGTCTTAGGGAAAACAGAGAACTTAGGAGGGACTTATATGTGGAATTAAAGCAAGTTGACTTGCATAATTATATTGCTGGTAGAGCCAACATAGATAAGTTCTGAAATATTGCAGTTTGTATAAATTATTTGAGAAACGCTTATAAGGAGGAAAGAGAGACTCACTGCTACATTTTTTGTTGATGATCTATTGATTTGATTTCAGGTTTACATTTCTACATTTCATGGTAAAAGTCTATGTTTTTTAAAAAAAGATATACTTTCCATAATAAAACAGCATAGTGCTCTGAGAACATTTTAAAGCCCATGCTTTATTAAAGAAAAGTGAAATGTGGAATTTTGATCTAGGTTCTGTTTATTTTTGTACATAATTATCCACTGGTGTGCCTTGGTATAAATTGTGTGTGTGTGTGTGTGTGCAATTATTTTAAATTTGGATAAAAACTAAATTTGGTTCAATTTTTTTTAAGCCATATGTTAACATTATCCTACAGAATGAGATCTAAGGACATCCAGTGCATTAGCCTAACCAAAGCCAACGCTATGCAATGTCAATGTCTACAATTCTTTTTAAAATTAGCAAATTATCAGATGTTTTTGGCTACTGAATATATGCTCAGCCAGAAGGTAGACACATTAGGGAGTAAAAAAAGTATATAAACGTTTTCTGCCTCAAGAAGTTGTCAGTCTACATGAATAAATAATATATTTTTCCATGCTGATCATAATCTGACACTTTAGGAGCTTCTCTGTTGTTGGCACGGATCTGCTTGTTTCATAAACGCTGGTTTGTCTCTGTACACAGGGCGCAAGTGCTGAGAGTACGATGATGAGGTCTTGCAATTGTGATTCTTGGCATATTTAAGCAATAGTGCAGTGTGGGTACTGGTCCATCAGAATGGATGCGGTGATCAGCCATCCATGTGGTCATACCAGTGGCCTGATTCCCAGTGCCCCCATGGTAACACTGATTTCTGCACTTAGCACAAAGTACTTGATAAATACTTGTGCTTATTAAGCTTTACGAAGTAAGATACACAGATAAGTCTTTACCATCTCTGGGTGACCAAAAGGAGTTTGTAATCTGAATGTTGCTTTTCTTTTTCCTAATTAAAAGACCATTAAGCTATTAGAGTAATGGATTATACACTGTCGATTACAAGTAAATGAATGTCTTCACATAGGTTTTTCCTTTAAAAATCAATACTGAATGCAATTCAGTCAGCATCAAAATATTCTGCAGTTATATTTTCAAAACATTGAAGTTTTAACCACACTGCCTAATAAAATTTTATCTTTTATTTATGGAAAATGTCTACCATTGCTTAACATTTAATGCATTAAAAAGCATTGGTTCTATCAGGAAGCAAAACCTAGTTCATACCAAGTTGCTATGACCTGAGAGGGCTAATCCAGTATAGGAAAATTCTTCTGGACTTTGAGATTTTCATAATTTTAAAATTATTTTGGTATTCTTTTAAAAGCATGCTAATTATGGAAAATAAAATAAGTAATCTTTACTACAATTAAAAATAATTTTTATTATAACAACAATTTCCTCAATTTAAAAAAGAATACAATTAAACAAAATAATGTCACTTTGCAAACTGCCTTTTTTCACTTAATACATTATTAACATTGTTCCCAAAACATCATTCTTATGGGTTGCATGAAAGTCAATTATAACATATATTTCTAAACTTTCCACTTTTAAGTATGAGGTCATTGTTTATGCCTTCCTACTTGTATGACCAGTTATTCCTTAATATGAGTTCATGAAAATGCAATGGTTTGGTCAAAATTGTATCTTTAAGGTCTTCAGTGCACATTGCCAAATTACACTGTTCAAATTACTATTATTATGTTTTGAGACAGGATGATCATAGCTCACTGCAACCTCGATCTACTGGGCTCCAGCAATCCTCTTGTTTCAGTCTTCTGAGTAGCTGCAACTACATGCACTCATCGCCATGCCTGGCTACTTTTTCTCTTCCTTCCTTCCTTCCTTCCTTCCTTCCTTCCTTCCTTCCTTCCTTCCTTCCTTCCTTCCTTCCTTCCTTCCTTTTTGTCTCCCTTTCTTTCTTTCTTTCTTTCTTTCTTTCTTTCTTTCTTTCTTTCTTTCTTTCTTTCTTTCTTTCTTTCTTTCTTTTCTTTCTCTCTCTCTCTATCTCTCTCTCTATCTCTATCTCTATCTCTTTCTTTCTCTCTTTCTTTAGCAATGGAATCTCACTATCTTATCCAGA